>NW_005187415.1:5424095-5467713 GCF_000239375.1 Pundamilia nyererei
AACAATAAATAAAATATATAAAAATAAAAAATATAAAAATATACAGAGTTGATACTGATACTGAACCACTGGTGCTAGGCAGGATAGATCCATTTGTTTAATGTTGTTTATTCAAAATTCTGACACATATATTTCACAGCAAAAATCCAGAATCATTAGACCAGGCAATATTTTTCCAGTCTTCTCTGGACTCTGGAGTGGCACCCAGCATGGTCTGCTGCTGTAGCCCATCTGCTTTGTTTCCATGTGTTGCATATTCAGAGATGCTCCTAGGCATACCTTAGTTGTAACAAGTGGTTATTTGAATTACTTCTGCCTTCCTAGCTGAAAGAAGTCTGGGCATTCTCCTCTGACCTCTGGCAGCAACTGGTATTTTCGCCCAGAGAACTGCGGCTCACTAGATATTTTCTCTTTTTCAGACCATTCTCTGTTAACCCTAGACATTGTTGTGTGGGATAATCCCAGTAGATTAGCAGTTTCTGAAATACTCAGACCAACCTGCCTTGTACCGACAACCATGCCACACTTAAAGCCTCTTAAATCACCTTTCTGCCCCATTCTGATGCTCAGTTTGAACCTCAGTGTGTTGTCTTGACCTGTCTACATGCCTACACATTTGGTTGCTGTTGTGTGATTGGCTGAGTAGATACGCCAGATGTGCTCATTTGAAAGTCGTGCATCAAAATTGTCTTTTTTTAAAGAAAATAATTGGCAGTCAATAGTAGCTTGTGAGTACTGAAATATTGATCTGAAGTGAGATGATGGCTCTCTGAAATGATGAATCAGTGAAAAATTATCATGATTGTCTGATTGTGCCACACTTTGGTGAGAAACTATTTAACAGCCACTTCTTCGAGCTCATTTCCTGATAACAGCTGTAATTGGTCACATGGTAGAACATACAGGTTTTGCTTTACTGGGGTTTTTTTCATACCATGCTTTTCATAAGAGCCTGTGAAGAGATATTATTTGAAAAGTGTCCAGAAGAAGGTTGGAGAGACAGGGAGAAGCATCTGGATGACAAAGCGCTTGACTAAAACAGGACAAGGACCTCTTCCTCCCACCATCTCTGTGAGTCATCGTACCCCTCCTCCCACATCTGTCTCAATGCTTAATCTCAGAGGACACGTGCACTCAATAAAACACAGACTCTCATGCTGTGCACACATACACGCACACCTATAATGTGTCCACATACACATGCAGGAATGGCCACACAAAGAGCTACATGATATCCTGATATATCAACATGCATTTACATGTAAAGACACACGTGCTTGCATAAACATGTTTTTTTTTTTTTAAAGCAGAGCAGGAAGTTGCACACATAGAAAGACACACATAATGTGCACTTGCTGTAGGCCAAAGGAGTTCACCATGGCAACAGGAGAGTGGGGCAGCAGCATGGAGTCTGTGGCTGACACAGGTGTGTGAACAGATAACAAGTGCATGTACATACACACACATAAACGCACATGAAATGCATATCCACAAATACACAAGCTTCATGAGAGGTATTAACTCCCAGCTGCAGCATCAGCTCCCAGTATCTGAACAGCAAAAGCCTTTTTTTAATGCTTTTTTGTTTGTTTTATTCTGAGTTACAACCAAGTGGCCACCCCTTGGGCTGAAAAATAAGGCCAAAAATAGAAGTGCCAAAGCCTGTTCCTCAAGTGGCCACTTGAGGCTGGGACAAAAGTGAATCGTCTAAGTTTAAACATTCAGCTTTTGAGCAGAAAGAAAACAAGTTTACAGCCTGGTGCCGAGCACAGTCATCATCACTATAGTTAATTTCCATCTTCATAAAAACTGCACGTAAGTGGTGTTTTTTTATACTTTACTAATGCTTTTAATTGAGTGCACTGCTGCTTTGATTACCAGGTAGATGCTAAGCTTCAACTGTGCTCACATTCACACCTATGGGCAATTTGGATTAATCAGTTAACCTATCCCCAAAAACTGCATGTCTTTGGATGTTGGGAGGAAGCCGGAGAACCCGGAGGAGGAAGCTGAAGTAAACCCACGCAAACACAGGGAGAACATAAAAACTCCACACAGAAAGACCCCGGCCTGATGGTGGAATTGAACTCAGGACCTTCTTGCTGTGTAGCAACAGTGCTAACCACCGTGCTGCCAGAATGCTTGTTTGGTGCTTCGAGCTAATTAGCAGGTATCAGTGTCTGTGGAATCTAGCTGTATCATTTATGGGTCCAGCTTGTTGGCCGGGGTTGTTATGTTAGCTGATAAGTGAGTGCTTCACCTTCTCATACAAATATGGGCATGTCTGGTTCTAAACAGCATAGTGGTGTCCAGAATGTAAAACAACAATTGATGTCCTATTGGCTAGGCACATCTTTTATATACAGTCTATGGTTAAAATCATTAAAATGGCTTGTTCTGAGACGCAGGTATATGGCCCAAATAAGCATGTCTGCCACATGCAGTGAGCAAGTTTTTACTAAAAATACATTACAGCCATAAAGCTTCTGTTCATGAGTGTGTGCTGCCAATCAGGAGCCTGTGAGCTATAAATGTCCCACAACACAACGTCACAGATACGTAGCAGAGCTGTGTATTGGCTTGCATCCAAAATCATCCATACTGAACCGATTGTGCTGTCACTCTGAAGCCATCTATCAAAATTGTGGAAGATTATTTGTTTCATATGTGAGGGAGAGCTCAGTGAAGATAAAAGGCAGTCTGAAAGTCAAATTTACATCATTTAAAACAGGGAATATGATTTTTTTTAACTGTTCCATACTCTTGTGTTGGATGCTGTGATTTTGCGCACAGAAGAAAATGGAATAAATGCACGTGCTTTAAATAGTTCAAGAAAATTATGGTGCATTGTAAAGGGATAGTCTGTGAGAGCTGCCAAGGAAATGATGCTGACTTCAGCTCCTTTTTGGTAGGATTCTTCCTGCAGTCACTTAAGTAAAGAGTATGAATCCACGTTAGTGGCATTATTTTTTCTCACCACAGCTGGAAGTTCAGAAGAAAAAAAGTTCATTAATATAAAGTACCTAGGTGTGTTTTCCAATTCTCTTTCTATTAAGGAACACTCCTCAGAGGAGAGCGTTCACTTCAGAATTTATTATCCCTGAGGTATTAACAGTAATACAAGATAAGCTTAAATTAATGGAACCTGTAGTAAATATGATTGAGGAAGAAACAGAAAATACTGTTTGGTCACGTTGCTGTGAGGGGGAAATGGATGTTAAAGTGTTGGCACTGCATGAATAAGGTATTCGTGTACTGCTTGGACATTACATTAAGCATCTGTTTAAAATAAAGCCTTGTGGAAGTATTTGCTAGTTATGGTGATGGATGTGTTGGCACGTTTGTAACTGTGGATGCATGAAACATAATTTTGAAGCATGTTGCAAAAAACAACAACACTAAATTCTGAATTTTTTACTTTTCACATATATACTGTATATATGTACACACCAAGGGTAAAAAACGCACAATGTCAGTGGTGCAGTTTGATGTCTTTTAGGCAAATTTGGGACTATGTCTGAGAAGTCAGAGCTGACTGACCTGGAGAGGCATCTAGCTGTGTGTCTGAAGCAAAATAGTATTATTTCGCATTTGTTGTCAAATGGAGTCTGATTGGTCAGATCTGTTTATTCAATGTGAAAAATCAGAAAAATTGAGCTTGAGCTGAAAAAATAAATGTCTCTGTGGCAGCATTAAATTTGTCATGAGAAAATACACAGTCGATGTGAAGCACCACATTAAAAGTGGGTGAATATGAAAAAATATTTCCAACACACAAAACATTTGCACAGATCATCCGGGGTGTAAAGGCCTTAAGTTGTAGCTCTAACTGGCTCCTGATGGGAGGTGTCACAGCCACAGTCATTGATTGAACTGTCCTTGGTAAGAAGAACGCCGTGTGCACATTCAATTGAGTGGCGTTCCACTGAAATGCAGACAGGAAGATGGGATATGATGACAGAGGGAATCCATTACAACCACAGAATGACTCGGAGACGCACTCAAAAAATTGGGTCACCGGCTAATTGGACAGGAATACATCACACACACACACACACACACACACACTTACTGTTCACAGACCCATATCTGTTAAAACGTATTATATTTGCGTATAGATGCAGAGCAAACACACATTCAAACAAACACACACACCAAAGAATGGCTGTATAGACAGCATGTATAATCGTAGATCATCATAAAGTAACCATTTAATCAATTACACCCAATCACAACGGGGAAGTCCAGACAAGACCGAGTGATTTTCATTATGCATGACCAAGTGTGGCACACAGAAAGCCTCTCATGCATACAAAGGTACTCACATCGATTATGACCACTTGTGCACACACAATGGAGAGGGCTAGCACACATGCAGAACATATCTAGGCACTTCAACTTACAGTACAGTAAGTGAAGGTGGCTATAAATAGAGTGTAGCATTGTGAAGCTGAGTAAACTGCTCAGTCTCGATTTTTTTTCTCTGTTGCTGGGTGCAAAATAGAGGTTTGGATGGACTGTAGAGAGCTACAGAGCAGAAAGCAGAAGAGAAAGAAGGAATAAATAAGGGATGAAGGGAATGGTTTGAGGCATTTTGCATTTTTTGCTGTATCATGGACTGAAGAAGTAGGTGGATGGTTGGAAGGAGAGAGAAACAAGAGTGGGCGCACACGCATGCACACAGACTCACGCTTAAGCCTTGATTTCATCTCCAGGTAACAAACAGGAGATGAGAGAATGATACTTTGATTTATCAGATTTCTGAGGCTTGTAAGATTATAAGCATGGCTGCTGGAGAGACATTGAAAATGGGATCACCCTTTTTTCTGTCTTGTCTGAATTTTTTTCTTACATTCTTCATCCTGTTTTCCCTTCTTGCTTCTCCTTTGTCTCTTTCCATCCAGACATAGCATTGATAATCAATTCAGAGCACAATAATATTCTTCGAGGCGAGAAATAATATTTATTGCAGTTAGAGTTAGATACGATTTTTTCTAAAACAATAGAACTTTAACGGAATTTAGATACTCGTGTTTCTGTGAACAGACTGAATAAGCTATTTATATTTTTTAATGTGAATATTACCAATGCTCTATTTAAACCCTAAAAGCAGGTGAGGTTAACAAAATGAAGTGCAAATGTTGCTTTATAAATTTTCTTTATGAAATGAAAATGAAAGAAAAGTGAATAAAGGGGTAAAAAGATAACAAAGCAAGCCTATGGAAGCAGTTGTGGCTTATTAGCGTTAGCTTAGCTGTGAGTAGCTTTGCTACTATGTCAACAGACCTCTATAACAATTAGTTAGTACATTTTCATTATATCATACAGGCCTGCTTTGCAATATTTGATAACAATATTCAAAATTGTTATGACAATGTGACAAATAATGACCTGTAACTACAGCCGCCTTTATTTTAAGAAGATTTCTTTGCTAAGGCTCCAGTCACACAGTTGAACTGGTTAACCATCGGTTGCTAGCGACAAATATAAATTCCCTGACCAGTTGGCAAACGTCAGCTGCCAGTCATTAGAAGAAATGACCAGTAGATGGTATATAGTGCTGAAAAACGTCTTGTGATTGCTTTGGTTGCTAGAAAGTTGTCACAGTCACGTGTATTTTGTTAAAAAAAAAACTATGCCAACTTTTCTGCAAACACTTGCTAAGCACTTGCAAGTGGTAATAAAACTTTGAAGAGTAAAGTCAAAGTAGAAAGTAATTGCCATTAAAAATGAAAATTGTCTTTTACCGCTTTTAAACCAATACATTTCAAAAGGTGCAACTCTTACTTTGAAGGCAAATGCTCTCAGTTCCCGATTTTCGTCACACTTTTTTCAAGTATCACTACCACACAGTGCTTGGTTAGTAACTCTTTACAGATAATTGAGCATCTTCCAAGTATGGGTGACCATGACAATCCAATCGACCAAACCAATGACCAGGTGGTTTTAGGTCTAGCGCCTTCTAAATGACATAAAGGTCAGATTATAATAACACATTATCAGATGTTAAGTGTAAACTAGAAGAAGAAAAAGCATTTATATAACAATATATATGGACACCAATGCTAAATATGAAAAGATAGCTCTCTAAACTAATTCTTCTGCTAATTTGTCTTACTAGAAAAAACACATAACTTATTTCTGGCTCTAATCAAATGAATAGGGATAAGGATACCAGAAGTTAACTCATTTGTACCAAAGAAAAAGAAACCTAAAGAAGGAAAATGGCAGACAAGACAGCATAAACAACAGAATAAATCAAAGTGTTATTGAATTAAAGGAACTCATCATAAAACTGGGGAAAAAATGCTATAAAACACATACTGAATTTGCAAACAGCCGTGGTTTCCTATCCAGTATTAAAGTTTTGTGACCTCTTTTGATTGAATTGATATTAATTATGGTGTTCCCTCTGTGTTAGATTTCTTATCTTCCCTTTTTCCCGCTTCCCATTTTATTTTGAAAATTACTTGTTTCCCATAAATTCTGATTGTCTCTCCTAACCCTTTACTTGTGTTTAGATGCTGCTTTTTTGAATTGTCTTATCAAACTGTCTGTTTGGTTGTCATGAGCACACACAGCTAATCGTGATAACATTGTATCGAATCGTGCGTTACTCTCATTCCCACCCATGATTGACACTGTTGTGACTTCACAGTATCTTTAAATAGCATCATTTTTCCTATCCTTTCCACCTTTGTCAGTCTTCTGTGACATGCGTGTCACACAGCCAGGTCTCCTTTCTTTGTGGCTCACTTTCCAGACCACTCAATTATGCATCTTTAAAGCCTCAATGAAGAACTTTCGAGGAGAGAAAAGTGTTTCCTTGCTTCTCATCTATGCATGAGAGAGGGAGATGGGGAAAAAGTCAGGTGGAGGCATAAAAGCAAAACAGAGGAAAAGAGATGTGGAAAAAGATGAAGCAGAAAAAGAGAGTAAGATAAAAGAGAGCAGATAAGGGGGGGTCAAAGAGACAGCAGGAGAAAAAGATGCAAGTACAAAACAAGAAGGGCAGCCGAGATATCTGCAGTTTTTTTCTTTCTTTTTGGCATGTCTGGTACAAATTATCAACATGGTTTGTCAGCACACACTCGGCACCACTGGGAAGGCAAATTTATGTATGTGTGTGTGTGTGCATGAACCAGACTGAATTATTCACTGAGCAAACATTAAGCCGACATAGAAACGCAGATGAGCACACAAACTCCTGCTCGTTTTCAGTGAGAACCTCCCCTCCTCTGGGTCATGCAGACAGATGGGACGGGAAGTGTGTCACTGGGTCAACCTCAAGACTGTTGCGGGCGGCCATCTTGGAACAAATGGGAGGCTTCCAGTTCTCCTGCATTTGTGCAAGTGATGACAAACGGAATCTGATGAAGCGTGTTTAATCGAGATCAGCACTTGCCATCAAGAGCAATCGCTATTGATGTGGAGAGGATTCACTGGCTTGAATTTGAACCGACTTTCAGAGTTATGAGGGCGAAGTCAACAAGACATATACGGATTTTGAGCGAAGAAGCAAAACTGTAATAAATGTGCCCTCCTCTACTTTACTTGGCAATGTGAGGCTAATTAGGGACATGGTGTACTGTTCTTCACAGCCTATTAATAATGACTTTTACCAAAGGAATTGTTCAGCGTTACAGAAAATACACCTGGTGGTTTATTTGCTGAGATTTAGATGAGAAGATTCAAAACCAATTCTCTGCACATCACACGTAAAGCCAGCGCCAGGAGGAAAAATTACTTTAGAGTAAAGACAGCCAGCCTTGCACTCCACTCCAACATCTCTAAAGCACACTAATTAATTTCTTTATCACATTTGGTTTTTAAAAAAAAGAGAGAAAAAAACAGCAATTTGTGGTTTGAGAGTGAGTTGGCAGTTTTACAGTTTGTTTTTGTGCGGTGCAACCACATCGTGACGGCAAGACCCTGGGAAGTCTTTGCTGCTTTTACTAGGAAACATACGCTTCTCTAATGCAACAAATTATTTTCACGTTTCTGTTTGGGATTAGGGAAATGAGACATAACAACTTAATTAGCGAGCTTTAAAGTGACTGCAAGGTGTATTTAAAGAACTTTGTACCGAATACATTTTTGCCTTAGTGGTAAATTGTTCTTTTAAGAAAAATGTGAGCCCAAATAATCAGGGTGTGGAGAACTGGCAATTGACAATCAGTGCGTGGGGGCTAATAAAAGCAATGGAAAGCAAGATTTCTTTCATTTTTAGAACCGTCTCCAAACTTTTTTGACTTCGAGAGAGCATGAAGGATAAAAATTATTTTATTACTGGACTAATGCATTCATGCACTAAAAACCTATTACAGACATGATTCATCTTAAAAACATGGTCTGCAATATGTTTCATAATGACTCATGAACCATGAACTGGCATAGCATATGACTGTTTGCTATAGAGGTTCTCGATGATTTGTGAAATGACACTTCCTTGTTGAAGTTGTGTATCAATATGTTTATGTTCATGAATTTCATTGTGTTTTGAGCCAAGATTTGGCAAAATGAGCAGCTTACAGGGATGAGAGTGAGAGTTTTAAACAAAGCCTTAATACATGCTTTAATTCTTCCTTCGTGCATGAGTGCAGCAAAAAATGAACACTGTCGCCAACAGTGGAGTGCATTTTTCGTTGACCATTTTCCGAGGAATGTTTGTTTATTTGGTTCTTTGTTAACCACTTAAAACTTGCTTGTTAATGATTAAAAAAATAAAAGTGCCTAAATCCACAGATCCACGGTTGAGTCTACACATATCAGACAACTTAGCAATGAAGCAATTTTAAATTGTATATTTGGGCAGTTTGTTGCTAGTATAGTGTCCCAAAAACACATATTTAGTTTCTTTAATTGAACTTGTGAAAAATTTAAAAAATAAAAAAAATAAAAAAACACCACAGTTGGCAGGGATATGATAATAATTTTGGATCAAGAAGGTACTAAAAACTTGGAACCTTGGTGTGTAGTGTGTCTTATAAAATTTGAGGAAACTGAAAAAGTGGCCTAAAAAAAACTATCTACAGCAGATGATGAGAACAAATGCGACAAAGACCTGAAAACAGGACTTGAGCGATGCAGCTGGACCTCCAGTCGAGTCATCTACTGTTCACTGAAACTGCATCAGAAATCGGTGGAAGGGGGTCAAGAAGTCAGGGAAACAGAGAGAAAAGGCTGAAGTATGCAAAATTACACAAGAACCAGACTGTAGATCAGACTTAACAGGTCTCATGGAGTGATGAATTCAGATCTGAAATCAACAGAGAAGCTCAAGAGAGAGGTACAGCAGGGAGTGTCTACAGACATCTGTAAAGCACGATGGAGGCTCGATGGAGGTTTGAAGCTGTCAGTCAGTAGTGATAGAATTTATGAACACAGACTCAAACATCATGTTATACCATGTTCACCATGGCAATGTTCCCAAAAGGTTTATAGACTCTTTTTTTGCCTGCATATTGTATGTCCATTTACGTTTGCACATGTTTTGATAAATTCATTCACCTATTTCCCATTTTTCTAGCAAAAAAGAAAGCACTCTGAGAGTGCAAACCTTCAGCGAGGCAGCTCAAAATCTGCCTTGGTGAAGGTTTAAGGGGATAGTATTGTATTTTGTAAATAGTCTTGTTTCTTTGTTCTTTTAAAAATACTTTAAGGAGTTTTTAGTGCAGTAAAAAATCAAATAGCTAGGCAGCTCGTTTTTGTTCTCTTGACAATACTTTCTTTATAAAGATAAAACACATTTTTGGGGAAAGAAATGCAGTGGTAGGTAAAAGTGAGGTCAGAGCTCAATTGTGACATCATATTTGGATGTAAACTATCATGTGATGTTTATAATCTTTATATAACAGTGTCATTTCATATGCTTATCACTTTGACCTTCAGATCAGTCTATTGACCTTGAAGGAGAGGTCAAAGGTCAAATGTGACATGACATTTTAAGTCTTAATATGGTACTTTTCGCATGTTGACAATACACACTTTACTTGTAATAACCATCATGTAAGTTGTATGGCTTTTTTTGTTAATTTTCCACCAGTAATTCATTAAGGTGACCTTTTTATTGGACTGTTAACATGACCCCACTCTACACGCCTACAAAGTTTTATCAGAACTCATTCAAAGTGTTTTGCAATATCATCTTTACAGACAGACAGAATGACACACATACAAATGCTGAAAAAGAAAAAGATAACTTGTCAGCTTGAGTAGTGACTCAAGATTTTTGCACATTACTGTGTGCGCTTATAAACCAGAATTAACATTTTGATTTATTTGCAATGTATTATCCTGTAATAATTATTTTTGTTCCTTCCACTGTTTGCCTTTTAATTTTACATGATCTCAATTTAATCGTTCACTTCACAGCTCGAGTTTTCCTTCCAGAATTTATTTGACTCCAAGGATCAATCATCAGCGCTTCTTTATCCCTCGTTTCTTGCATTCTACTTCTCCTGCATGTTTGTTTGCTCCGCTCTGTCGGTGGAGCAGCGGAACACGGGATAGCTGTCTAACCCCCGTCACCTGTCGAGATATGCTGGATGAACGCACCCCGTGGAAATTAACGGCAGGATTATGCAAATCCAAATTGAACTGTGAAGTTAAGAGGCTCGGCCCAGTGACCTCGTCATCTCGAGCAGGCAGGGAACGGGTATGCAGACAGATCGACGTGCGGTATGCGCTCCCATACTCATACTAATGCATGTGCACACACGCGCACTCACAAACATGGGTGAACACTGAGTCGCACAGTTATATCTGAGTGTGCGTACGCTTCTGAGACCATGTGCCTCTCCTGCCTGTGTGCATGAGCTGAATTATAATTTAGTCATTAGAGCTGTCCTAAATTGCCACCCACAAACAGATGCATTCATGCACAGGCCACTGGCTTCTCCAGCTGTGACTGCTGAGTCTACTTTTCTTTGTTGGAGTGGAGCTCCTGTTCCAGAAACCCAGACTCAAACCTTAAATCATTTAATGAGGGATTTCTAGCTTAAAGTAACGTACATCTAGGTATTACAGACGTTTGTTAAATATCTGCCAGAATTCCCATTTTCCAAAGTTTGTGCTGTATTTCATGGTCATCTCCTGGTGCTTCAGCTATTGTGTTTTTCCACAGTAATTTTCAACTGAAATCTGGCAAGTCACAATGCAGTTGTGTAATGCACCTATAAAAAGCTCATATGTGTTTGCAAATTTTTACACTTGGAATAAATCCTGCAGAATCACCAGTGGCCTGATTCTGGCTTCAGCACATCTTCCTATCTACCTGTTTTCTTGTTTGCTGCCTCGACATTCACTCCCTGCGGCAGTTATCTCAGCTGCAGTATTTTTAGCATTCGTTTTTTTCCTGTCTGACTTACCTGGCTGTTGCTCCAGTTCTTTGTGGTTTGGCAGAAGAAGCGGCTGAAGGTGAAACCTGCTGATATAAGAGGCTCAAGGAAAAGGGGGCAATAATATTGCAGGAATTAATGTGTGGTATATAGATATAGTCAACATATGCTACTGAAGTTCAAACCAAGCATCAGAAGGGGGAAGAAAGGTGAGTTAAGTGACTTTGAAGGTGGCATAGCTGTTGGCGTGAGTATTTCAGCCACTTCTGGTCTGTTGGTACTTTTCTGCCAACCCAACTGCAGAGTTTACAGAGAATAGTCTGAAAAATATAAACTACCCAGCCAGTCGCAATTCTCTAGGAAGAAAAATGTTGTTGATGTCAGAAGTCAGAGGAAAATGGCCAGATGGCTTAGAGTTGATCGTAGGGCAATAGTAACTCAAATATCGGCTTGTTGCAAAAACATCTGGAGAAGAGCATCTCTGAACCGTGAAGAAGATGGGCTACAGCAGTAGAAGACCACAGCAGGTTTCATTCCTATCAGCTAAGAACAGGAAACTGAGGCTACACCTCATATAGGCTTGCCAAAATTGGACAACAGAAGATTGGAAAAACGTTACCTGGTCTGATGAGTTTGTATTTTTGCTTCAAATGGTAGGGTCAGAACTTGGCATCAATCCATTTCACCTTGGATCAGCCATTCAGGCTGCTGGTGGTGCAATGGTGTGGGGGATATTTTCTTAGCAAACTTTGGACACTTTAGTACAAACTGAGCATCATTTGAAATGGCAGAGCTCACCCGAGTGTCGCTGCTGACCACAGCGTACCCTTCTTCGGATGGATAGCATTGTGTAAGAAATGTGCCATCCGCCTGCCTTCATTGTGATTGCATTAGCAATAGAAGAACACTTCCCATCCTGCTATGATGCAAATATCTTTAACAAATTAATTCCAGAATCTAAATTATCTTTATGACTAATTTCTCAAGAAGACAGATCCTCACTAGTAAAAAGGTTAACCGGTTGTTCTGGTTTCCCCGGCAGTGAAACATTAGAGCAATCAGATTTATTTTACACCTGTGACATGCACTGGATCATTTCCAGTTTATCAGCTGTCACATGTCAAGAAGCGAGAGCCAAGGCAGATGGAGATCAGAAGACACTTAGCACACGTTATTCATGACAGTGCTTATATTTTTTAATCAATAATAAGATTTAATTGTCTACCAACTTGAAATTTAATATAGTATGAACGTCAAATAACATAACATCTAAAAAATACTTCAGTGGATACAGTATACGTGCATTCCCACCTTATAAAATGGTTGTGCTACACACAGATGTTTTATCTCTGTCGCATGAAAAACTAAAATAACTCTGTGGATCTGTCCCTACATTTTGAAGTTTTACGATCTACTGATTGCACAGAGGGCAACATGATGACACCACTCTGGTAATTTTGGTATATCAAACAAGAATGCAGATTTCTCAGCGCATTCTTTTCTTTTCTTTGAAGGGGAAATACTGAAATAAAGAATCATTCTGACCATTTGAAAGGAGGAAAAGAAAAAAAAAGAAAAAGATGAGTTCAGGGACTCAACACATCTTTTGTTTCTCATCTCTTCATCCAACATTGCGTCCTTCTGCCTCTGACCTCCATGACAAATATGATAGATGATGGATGGCAGATATTAATATACACATAATACATTCATACATCCACACACCCATGGGCATTTTCTCACAGGCACAAACAGACACACACACATGCATCCTTATCATATTTTAGCTTATGTGCACACTCATATGGTCAGCCAGTTTCTGAATGCTGGTAGAATCTAATGGTTGGCATTAGCTTAGCAGTCCCCTGATATTTCACTGGAAAAGAGCTTCAGCTGCTGAAAGTGTGCGTGTGTCTGTGTGTGAATATGTGCGAGTGCTCACAGGGCCTGAACAGACAGGCAGACAGCAGTGGGTGGTGTGTGGGAGAGGTCGAAGCAATGCAGTAGAGGCGGCAGAGCTGGAGACGCCAAGAGGAGGGGAGAAAGAGGGAGAGTTACAGGCCGAAAGCAAAACAAAGAACCATAAAGAGCAAAGGTAGAAGTCGTGGAAGGAAAGAGGAAATTGGACACAGAGATAAAGAAGTACCTAACGTTATTCTCCCAGCAGAAGCCCCCCAGCTCTAACTGGATAAGCCAAAGGCTTCTTCTTCAGCCAGGATGAATGGATTGTAATCCAGTTGCCTTCGCATGTCTTAAATATTCATTGATTCTCCTTTGTAGCCAAGTTGTGTATCTCATTAAAATATAGGTTCCAGTATTGGTGATTTTGTTTAGACTTTGCTCTATAAGTTCACTTGGTTCTGATTTTAAAATACTGGCTTTTTTTTTTCAAACCTGCTGATATCAGACAGAGATTCGCAGGGTGTCCTTTGGAAGCTGCAGTGGCCATCTTAATAACAGTTCTTATTTTATCCCATGATTAAAATAACCACAGCAGAGACGGGCAAGCGACAGCAGTAAAACCACTGTGTAGCTCCACGCAGACTTTCACAATAAAATTCAACTACCTGTTGCAATTTGGTTAGGCTAAATTTAACCAAACAGCACGTGAAAGCAAAAGTAAAAAGAAATGGAAAAACAAAAGTTTTCATATGGGGCATGAGGAGAGTCTGTTGGCTGACTCCGGCTAAGGATTTGGACACTGTAAGAAAATGGACCGTGGGTTTTAAACATACAAGAATGCTGTGGCTGGGGTGTCAAGGTTCCAGTGTCAAACTACAGCTTGTGTTTGTCAGAAGCTCCAGGCTTCACTGAGTTAAAGTGTATTTGATGCCCTGAAACCATAGTACAATGACCCTAAGAGGTCAAACACACACACACACTGCAGTTTAAGAAAACACCAACAATCAGAAATATGTTGCAAAGGCGCACAAAACACAGCTGACATTTTCTCCCTAATAACACTTCTGTTGTGTTTTGGGAGGATTTTTACCTCTGCCAAAGCTGTTATGTGTTTAGTAGTGATTGCGTGTTTGCGTGTGTCATTTTTTTCTGCTTGTAAACTCAATAGCTCAAAATTTTGGGGGAAAAATCTGGCAAAACTTTGAAGGGGTGTACAGTGGGATCTTGTTAAAAATCAAAAAAAATCTGGCTAACACCCTCCAAGGTCTT
This sequence comes from Pundamilia nyererei, assembly GCF_000239375.1. Lineage (NCBI taxonomy): Eukaryota > Metazoa > Chordata > Actinopteri > Cichliformes > Cichlidae > Pundamilia > Pundamilia nyererei. Next base: position 5,438,606 of record NW_005187415.1, read on the forward strand.
TAGAGTCAACGTAATGAAATTTTCGTCAAAACTGACAAAAAGCCTTACAACTTAGAAACTCTGACATTTACAAATGTGGTGTGTATTGTCAACATATAGAAAGTACCATATAAAAATTTTGTACACGTGTATATCATGTCAGTTTTGACCTCTGACCCCTCCTTTAACTTCAATAGATTGATCTGAAGGTCAAAATGATAATAATCGTCTAGAGAGCTAATCAAAACTTTGTTTCTTACTGCCATTGTTTGTACATAAAAGAAGAATCCATTTCTTTTATCTTTAGAACTGTGCTTAAAACACTCCTACTTTTGAAGTTTGTGATCCCAGATACTGATGTTTTCTTACGTTGCAGTGCATTTGACCTTGTAGGACCACTATATATCCTTTCATCCTAATTTTCTTCTTCTTTTTCTTCTTTTTTTCTTTTTTTTTCACCCTTACCCGTTTGGTTCTTTTGCCATCAGAATTATTGTCTAAAGGCCAAGAAAGATGCCCAATGGATTTACTTTACCAAATGCCATCCCGGCCTTGCTGTATTGGTCCATTTGATTGACCTTTGTTTTTATTGTTTATTTTATTTTATTTTCACTTGCTACACACGGGACAGACATGACTCAGGGGAAGAAAAGGGAGAAAGAAAGAGAGATAGGGAAAGAAAAACAGCAGGGAAGAGGAACGGTGATAAAGGGCAAAAAACAGACAAAAAATACATATATCAGTCACCTGGATCACCTGTTGAGAAAGAAAAAAGAGAAAACAAGCAAGAAAAGAGAGCAATACAATAAACAACATCATCGCAATAATCTATGTGAATATAACAGTAAATACTAAATATTAAATATGATTGTGCAGCACGTAGGATCGACAGCGCACAGTGTGCTCTGAGGTAGGAGCCAAAAAGGGTGTAGTTTGTGTCTGTGAGCACTCGTGTGTACACCTGTGAGCATGAGCGCGCTCGTATTCAAAAGGTTCCTTCATGTAATGATCTGCTAGAGGGTGTGGGGAGCCACAGCCCCGTCATGAAGCAGGTATGGAGGAGATCCGGCTCCAGACATCCAGAGACCCTCCTACTCATCCTACTTTTTAAAGGAGATTTATTGCTCTGTGTTAAACTGATACCATGAGAAACCAGCAAACTCATCTGAATTCTTACAGTAAAAGCTGATGTACGCATTCTTAGAATGGAACTACACATCACATCGACGCAGCTACCATCGATTATGATTGGCCTGTTAGGTACCATCATATCCTCCTATGCATGGCAGGCCATATAAAACTCTAGGACACAACCACGAGGTAATTAACACATACATGTAATTGCTGTAACAGTCCAGCATGGCAGGAAAAGGGGTGATGTAAAAAGCCAGATTTTCAAAATGCATGTTCATTAAAAGCAAATGTGACTGAGATCTGAGATCTGACGAATAAAGCGGGTTTTTTTTAAAACGCAACAATCTGTGCAAAAATTGTGCCAGTTTTCTTCTCGGGGGATTTATGTATATTTTCTGAAGCTCGTTCTGTCACTGTCTAGGACTCCCTGTGTTTGTCTGCCTTTTTCTGTCATACCTCACATGGAAGCTCCCTCTTTCTCCACTCTAACATATCTGCTGTTTCTCCTCCTCCCCCCACTACTTCCTTTCACCCTTCATTTTCCAGTGACACAGAGGATCATATCCTCTCTCAGGGGAAAAGGATGGAACTTAATGCGGGTCAGGGATACACATTGAAATGCCCTGTACCCACCCCTAACCCACTTAGTCACTGAGATTGTAGTGAGCGTGGTGCTTTGGGTGGGATGGGGGTGGAGGGGGTCGGTGTATCAATATACTGTATGCATGCTAGAATCTATATGATTCCTACCAACCCCCCCAGCAACAATCATGGGTAGTGCTGTCCTCACAGTTGTCTCTTGCAGCACGATAACAGGGCCATTATGGCTTAAATGCACTTGCAGACCTCTACTGCACTTCTTTAAATTCTCACAATAATGACAGGAATGATTATGATAATGAAAGCTTCCCACTTCTTTAGCATTTGGAATGAGAACATTTCTAATTCATTATGTCAACAAAAAACAACACGACCTTGTCGGTGTTCTTCACAGGGGTCAGGGCTTTGTGCAGAGCAGCTGAGCAGGCTGATGACTTTTCCTATTAAGACACATCCCACTTACCTGAAGGTAATTGATTGGTATATGAATTATATTTTAATATTTTTTCTCCTTTGGGTCGCTTGTGTCATTTTGTGCTAGAGGCACAACACCATGCAGCCACTGCATCACTGGCCTGCATCGATAGTGGGTGCCAATCAATCAGCGTAATCAGTGTAAATCCCAACCGTATCATTCCTATATTTCCATTGTTTCTTGTTTTATTTTGAAAGCCTGTTTCAGTCTTTACACTGTGCTCCTGCTATTTTGATATCAGTCAGCCAGTTGCTATATTTAATTTTTTTGTTTGTTGTTGTTGTTTTATTCCACAGCAGTCACTTCAAGATAAAGTATAAAGATGGGGAGAAAAGCCAGTAATCTGCGAGTCCCTTGTGAGCAAGCAGTGGCAATAGTGGGAAGGAAGACCTCTCTTTTGACAGGAAGACACCAGGCTCAGGGAGGGACAGCCATCTATACTGACCTCTCAGTCATTTCTTGTGTTTTTTGTATATTTTAATTAAATAATAAAGATATTTATTTATGGTGAAAGTTGGGAAATTACTGAAAAAATAATAAAATGGGAAACAAAACATATGCAGCCAAAGATCTTCCGTGAGTATGTTTATCTCCAGTTGTTGAGAAATTGTACCTTCCTATACACAGATTTTGCTTGTTCAAGCGCTTTTCTTCAAATGTTTTTGCCACACTCTATGGCCCCTGGACAAAGGCTTGTCACATTTTTCCTCAAATTGGATTCAAAAACCTTCTCAAATGACAAACTCCAGTTTTATAGTTCTTGTTGTAAAGCAAGGGCGGGCTTTCTCGGAAGAGGTAATATCCTCAAGAGGAAGATTTCTCGGCAGGAGCTCTGCCAGAGAAGAGTGAATATGTTACAGTAGGAGTTGACCTTGGTGAGTATGAAGAAATAATGCTGAATTTGCAACTTGATTCAAAGGCCTTACTTGTCTTTTTGGGCGGAGGCTCCATAGGAGTTATTAGCAGTCAGGTGGAATTTCAAAATGGCTGGAAGTGCAACGGTGGAGAGTGGGCAGGAGGATACGTTTCAGGTAAGCATTCTCCTTTGCAGGTATGGAGATCAGCAGTTAGGCTCAGGTAAGAGCAGCTGGTTAATGTAAAACTCCTCAGAGAAACTGGATCCAAGAGAACAGGCTTGTCAAACTGGCTTCAGATGGGTAAAAAGGAAAGCAGATGGAGAAAGAGAGTTACAGAACGAAAAGCACAAAAACCTGCTGGTTTCAAAGTGGTCCTGATTACCACCATATTGGCACTAACAATCTGGCAGAGAGCAGTAGCACAAGCCAGCTTTTAAATATCATGAGCCTGGAAAGTTAATCAGAGTAGTTACTGGAAGGAAATCCTGGGAAGGAGAAGCTCTGCCCACAGGCAGATCAGTGAGAAAATGCCAATCCATGACTTCACCTGAAACTCTGCGATAGGCTTCAGAGGGAAAGAAAAAAAGATAAAAGAAAAACAAAGGAGGAAAAAAATGCCAGGGATATCAGAGTTTTGGATTTTTGGATTGTGATTTACTGTGGGTGCTTTTTTTGTGCTTAGACTACAGATGTGGTTTTTTTTCCTCATTGATAAAAACAGCTAACAAAGAGATAGCTAAGCCTGCCTTTAAGCATTTCCTGAACTTTTCTCTTAGCCTAAACATTTTATCCAGTCTGTCAAGCTTCAACAAATGAGGATGTCATATGGAAAAGTGTGCTAATTACTGTTTTGCCTCAGCTGGAGTGGCCGCAGGCTGAGACTGCGGCCAGAGGTCAAGTAACCATCTGGGGAAGTTTTTCACAGAAGGCTGGTCAATGAGTTCAGCAACATATTTTTTATATCAGTACTGTAGCAGAGCAACATGTCAGTGCCCTTGCTGTCAGTGGAGAGGCCATAAGTTCATCTTTCTGGTTAAGAAAACTTTTCACATATTTTCACATGCTACATTAACAGGGATTTTTCCTGCATTCATATGCTTATCCACTGGTTTCCTTGTTTCCTTCGCAGACAAGGAAACCAGTGGAACAGCACTAAGCTCCGTGCTGTGCTGTTGTGTTTAATGAAGCAATCAAGTTAATGGGTCTGTTATCATTTTATCATCATCAACATAAGATGTTTGGATATTGTGCATTATGAGCTGCTCACCGCATGTTTAATCTCATTCATGAGCATTAAACATGCCGGAGGCTACACTTGAGGAGCCTCCTCAAGTGTAGCCTGCGGTCACCCTCCAATCAGAGCGTTTGGTCATATTTTGGTGAGTTGCTACATTACCACCTGGTGGCGTTGCAACAACATTGCTCATTACTCACAAAGTAATCTGATCTTGTATTTATCTAACTATGACTCAGTATGTTTCAAATGTAATACTAATGAAAAACAATGTAACATATTATATTGTTTGAAATGTCAAGCGGTCCCCTTTAAGGAGATACATGTAGAAGGCCCTGTAGTATAACTACCTTCTGATGTAGACTGAAGTCAGGCTGGACGCCCTTTTGCCTTAAGAATTTCCTTAATTCTTCATGGCTTACATTCAACAAGGTGCTGGAAGCATTTATTCATTTTGGTCCATATTAACATGATAGCATTGCACAGTGACTACAGATTCGTACACCGTGCATCCATACAGAGGCTCCTGTTTCTCCACAATCCAAAGGTGCCCGTTTGGATTGAGGTCTAGTCACTGTTGGAGGCGATTTGAGTCCAGCGAACTCAATATCATGTTCAAGAAACCAGATTCACATTTGTGAAATGGTCTGTATCCAGCTGGAAGCAGGAAGAAGATGACCAGCAATAATGCTCAGGTACACTGTGGCATTTAAATTATCATTGGGTACTAATGTGCCCAAAGTGTGCCAAGAAACTCTACCTCACATTATTACGCTGCCAACAGCTGTCTATATATGTTTGGACCATCTGAATGTCGCAAGAAAAATCGAAACTCATCAGACTGGAGTAATGTTTTGCAGGCAACATTAATGAGTGGTTATTTGAGTGACTGTGAGTGATGGCCTGGCCATTCTCTCCTAAACATCAAGAAGGAATTTTTACCTGAGAACTGCTACTCACTGGATATTTTCTCTTTTTTTTCCAATCTCTGCAAAGCCTAGAGATGATTGCATGGTAAAATCCCAGCAGATCAGCAGTTTCTGAAATATACAGGCTTGGCTTTGAGCACCGATAACTATGGTCCATTCAAAGTCACATAAATCATCTTTCTTCCCCATTCTGATGTTCGCTTTGAACTTCTGTCAGAAGTGTTGGTCATGTCCATGTGCCTAACTGAATTGCTACCAAGTAATTAGCAGATTACACATTTGTGTTAACAGGCAGTTGAACGGGTGGACTTAATAAAGCAGCTCGTGAGTGTACGACCAGCTGTGTCTATCACTGATAAAAGTTTGACCTGAAAAAAGGAAGAAAAAATTGGAGTGCGATTTGTTGATTTGTTACCTTTTTGTCTTCTCTTTCTGCAACTCTAAATTTGGATAAGCAGAAGAGAATGGATAGATGGATGGACATTTAATTAAAAAAGCAACATCACAAGGCAAAAGAAATAAAAAAGAGATTTTTTTTTAATTGATGACGCCCATACAAATTGTATGCAAATACAGTCATGCAGCATTTGCATCTTCTTAAACATTCATCTTCTCTGGAGGAAACAGTAACAAAGGGGAGGCTGAATTTCACAGCTGACCCTCAGGAGCAAGAGAGGGAGCGAGCGACAGAGCAATAAGCAGAATGAAGAGAAAAACAGACACAGTGGGAGAGGTGGGGGTGGTGATTGAGGAGTTGTTGGTATCTGACAGAAGAAAGAAGGGTGACTGGAGGCAGAAGGAAAGAAAGACAGATGAGGAAATGAGTGTGCTTCTCACAGGCAGATACATGGCATAAACATTAGCTCCTTGGGGACAGGGAACGCTCAAGACACGTCACGCTGATTATCTGTAAAGTGGCAGACTCCTTCAGGAAATCACCTGTAAGGAAACACATTAGAGTGCAGCTTGCGTGATTTACATTCACTTTGAAGCAATCATTTTAATGACAATCATTTTGTTATACCAGAAGTAATGATTGGCCCCAGCGATTCATCTGAAAAAGCTTGGTCATTTGTGAATAATATTAATACAATGAGGCGCTGTTGGAGTCTTGCCTGCAGCTGCACATTGCTTTTAATCAGACAAGAAGTCAATTTAAATGAATGGGAAGTCAATAGAAATATACTATAAAGAGTTTTCCGGTTTACTGATTTATTTATGTTAAAGTAAATCAAAAGATTTTCCTCCCTGTTTTTTAATCGACCTAAAATATCAATGTATGATCATATCATTTAGTAACCATAGTAAATAACTAGTATATTAAGGTATAGAGGTCTATAGGAATATGACCTCTTTCTAACCCCCTTTATGGTTGCTCCTGCTAAACAAATGAAGTGTAAAGCATTCAAGTTTCAGGGTGAAACATTCAAGAAAACCCACTGGAGACTTCCTTTTGTTAACCCATGTAGGCAGGCCACCGTGGGACCTCATTAAGGGGGAAAGGTTTTGTTTTTGTTTTTCCCCTCATTGAATTTTTTTTCCATCAACAGCAAAGAAGCATCTTGACAACCACCTTCATTTAAGTTTAACATCTTTATTTTAGGATTCGGAGGGATTTTGACATCGCGGAGTTGAGCACGGTGTCTTATTTCCATATCCGAGCTTTTGTTATGCTTATCAAAGACGCCAAAAATAGGCTTTACAGAGCAACAATAGAGAGAGCTTTCTCTTGAAAGGTGATTCTTAATGATAAAATGGCCTTATCTTTCACTAGACCCAGTGACTGTATCCTGTGGCATCCTGTGTAGGTGCTAAATTAGTTCTGTCAAGAAAAAAAGCGCATTAGTACAACATAATTCGTAATTCGGTAAAGTTACATTTTTTGTAATATATTGTGCCAAATCATAACAATTCATTCATATTCATTTTGTGGCATTTTTTATTTAAAGACCTCACACTGCTATAAATGGAAATTGATAATGCTACACTCACTGGCTCTCCTCCTTTCATCAGCTTCTACAGAGATATAAAAGTTGAGGTCATCTGTGACATCTTTGCTCTTAAGAGCTCAGACTGACGTGCTTGCTGCAGAGGATGCTGAATGTTTTTGTTCTGCAGTCAAGGCTGGCCTCATTGACATCTGAGCCTTCGGTTTATTCCAACAAAAGCTTTGTGTTACTAAAGGTGTGTTTAGAACAACACAGGAAAGGTGAGGCTAATTTGGAGTGATGCACATCCAGCAGCACCTGCAGGTCTGCCACCAACTTCAATCACAAGCTGGCTCCCCAAATGAGCACAAAAACTTTGAGAACTCCCTTTGTCTCCAAACCTGTTTTTGATCTTTGTGGAGAGGCATAGCAAGGGTAAGAAGGGTCTCCACTTTGGGAACTTGAGAATAGCATCCCTGTGTTTTGCGGTAGTTCTCTTGGTTTCTTTAGAGTTTGCGCTTCAGCACTCACTGGAGCGGGATGAGAGTCCCTACCTCCAAGTATGAGGTCATTGTTCTCTTCTGGAAAACAATGGAATGCTTCCTCTAGGCTGGGGCGGAGAGTCTGCCTCAAGCAAAGTTCAAGTACTTATTCACAAGTGATGGGAAGATGGAGATGTGAGTGGGGCCAACGGATTGGTGCTGAGTCAAAAAACTGCCACATGAAATCTTAGTTATGACTGAAAAAGTGATGTTGTAGGTACAAGTGGCTAAAATGAGTTTGTTTCGTAGGTTGACTGGGCTCAGCCTCAGGGTTAGGGTGAGGAGCTCAGACTCTGAGATACCTCTCAGAGCAGAGCTGCTGCTCATGCGTATTGGTTACGATGCCTCCTGGGTGCCTAACCTTTGGAGGTTTTCTGGGCACGCCCAACTGGGAGTAGATTCAAAATACAATGGAGAGATTATGCTCTATATCTATCTGTATATCGGGAGCACTTTGGAATCCCCCAGGAGGAACTGGAAACTGGCTGAATAGGACACCTGGAGTAACCTCCTTAGCCTGCTGCCACTGTGACCTGACTCTGGTTTAAGAGGATGGATGGATGGATGGATGGATGGATGGATGGATGGATGGATGGATGGATGGATGGATGGATGGATGGATGGATGGATGGATGGATGAGTAAGGACTCCCAAAAAAACCCTGTTACCGGCGTTAACACCAGTTATACAATATACAGAGTATGTTCATAACCTCCAATCAGGCTTTAGCAAGGTTTTAGTCTGAGGTGGCCAAGGACAACCCTAGTCACCTGTTATCATCTCTTAGCACCATCGCAAGGTCAAAGAACATGGAAACTCCATAAAGAACAGCTCATGCTGAATTAGGTCATATAGGCCAGAGGTCATCTATGTCCTGGCAGACAAGCCACCTGCGGCTTTCTCCTGTTTACCTTCTGGTGCCATAGCTAATAAACAACATCCTACACTCTGCTTTTTCACTGCACATCCACACACAAGCACTGACCCGACAGCTCCCTCTTGTACTCTAGCGCTCTTATATCTTTATTTATTCTCTCTCATGTGATCACTCAGTCCCTGCCTGTCTCACTCTGTCTGTCTGTATGTGGATAACAGCACAGGCAGGGATAGCGCTGTCTGTAAACACAGCTGAGAAGCAGGCTTGGCTGAGGATTCAGACAAAGGCAAAACCAAAGGACTTGGAGAGTGACACAAAAGGAGCTTCATAAATGATCCATATCTATTCTACTGCAGGTCTAATACATGCCTCAGCTGGTGGAAGGCTAGACCAATCAGAGCATGACATACATTCATAGAGTCTCAGTATCCCATGGCTGCAATTTTCCAGACCTCCCCTGTGGCTTACAGAGGATGGTAAACAAAATTGACAGGATTCACACAGGCTTACAATACGTAATACATAACAGAGTCTGTCTGTCCATTACTATCCATCCTCCTTCTTTTGTTCCATCCCTGAAAATAACCACAGAAGTAGTCCCACCAACAGCCTGAGCTCTTTCCCCGGGCAGCTAAAATTTAATCATGCCATCCGATTCTGCCCTGGCTGTCTAGACAAAGAAAGAGAAACACAGAAAGAGTTGGAGAAGTCCGGATAAAAAACCAGAGGAACACAGAGCAGAGACTGTTTGGTACTCATTATAAGTAATAATGAGGATGAGCAAAGGTCAAAGGAAGGATAAAAAGACTTGTAACTGTCAGAGTGAGTCAACAGATATGCAAAGAGCAGGTAGGAAAAAAGAGATATAGCAGTGTGAAAAATATGCGTAAGAGTAGGTAATGTGGGCTACTCTTGTTTGTGTGTATGATGTTAGTTATCCTTTAGCTTAGCCTCTGCCAACAATATAACAGAAGGGATGGGTATCGAAAACCGGTTCTTGTTGAGAACCAGTTCCCACTGTTTCAATTCCTTGGAATTGTTTGCCATTTTTGCAAACGATTCCCTTATCGATTCCAGTCGCCCCGAATGACGTCACCACGTTGCGGAGCGTCATTTACCTGGCAGGAAACACGGCGCGTAAGCAGCTCAAACGCTCAAAAGTTTGATTATACTTTACGAGAACGGATGACAACAGGGCAACTTGCAATACTTGCAAAGTGGATATTTAATTTAAGGGAGGAAACACTACGAATATGCAAAAGCATTTGCTCACAAAACACGCGATGACTTTAAATGAATGTCGTGTTTTTAATTCCGCTCTCGTGAATCTCAACCCAGCAGCAGCGGTAACGTTTGCACGTCCTCTCCCGTTAATGCGGCAGGTAAATAATCAACTAACAGTGCATATCATGTTAGCGCGATCTGTCTTATTACAAAACCTGCTATTACTGTGCATTTAGGTGACCATGATGAGAGAGACAAACGGAGTCTGGCTGGCTCAGATGCTGGCAGTTGTCGCTGCAGTCTACCGGTAGCGTCTCCTTTCAGGCCAGGATAGACGAATGTCACCGAGCAGTGTCACCGAGGAGAAGTCAAAGTCTGAAATAGAGTTTGGGCAATAAGAAATGATGTTTACATTTTTAAGTTAGCATTGAGACGAAGTATGAGAGGTTGCTGTTGCTATGCTATGAAAGGTGCATACTGAACTTTAGAGAGGCTGTTTCTGTCTTTCATATTTAACCCTATGACCCTATATTGCAGGAGGAAGCTGGAGTACTTGGAGGAAAACCACTCCAGATACTCTGTATGGCATCTGTTCCTTATGTGCACCACATATGATCACTTCTAAGCTTTGTATTTGTATCATGCTCATTGCATGATACAAATACAAATACAAATACTGGCCATTACCATGATCCTCCAGATACCATCAGGCGACCACATCTGTAGGAACCTGAGCAAATGTGGTTGAAGCACAGACAGTTTTTGTGATTGAATCAAGGTCCCCTTGAATCCTGCCACCACTTTCTCATAGAAAATGCACAAAGACATTTCCTTAAAAACACAATTTCCTTTGAATTGACTGATGCTGGTGCATCTAAAATCCACTGCAATACTTGTGAATCAAATTTGACCCAGAACAGCATGTACAACTGTTTAAAACCTTAAAATATTTTGATTTTTGTGGGCTTTTATGGGTCACTATAAGAAAAGTATTAAAGTGTCAGACTAAAAGAAAAGAAATTTAGACTATTTTTGCTGCTGTCAAATGTCAAACCAGGTCAAACTGAATCTGCAACAATACATAAGGGTTACGGCAAAGTCACAAGTCTTCAACAAAGATTCAACTGGGATGAGGGGGAAAACAACTGCAGTGTTTTGGAAAGAAAACGAGACAAAGAAGCAAGAGGTTTATCAACATTTTAAAACAGCTTACATAAGTGTGGCTGTAGGAAAAACACACACATACACACACATACACACGCATACGCAAAACCTGGTCTGCAGGTCAACAGAAGGAGTAAGCCAAACAAGCAAGCGCTCCTTTCCACCGAAAGGAGTGGGCAGCTTAAACTCTGGCAAAAACAATGGTCCACTGACATCAGCCGTGCCCCCTCTCTGCTGAGCTGATGGCTGAGTGGAGTCAGCTGGACCTGAACCACCAGCACCATGAGACACAAGAGAGAAAGACAGAGGAAGAGGGGGGAAAACAACCCACTTCACATAGGCCATAACATGTTTATTGATTTCAAAGCAAAGCACTCAAGGTTGAAAATGTTACTATGAGTGCTGAGCGAGTTTTTGAAGGGACTTTTGAAATGTCACCCAAAAAAAGAAAAAAATGGGAGACGAAGAACATGCAGCAGTCTGGTTGACAAAAGAGAATCTTAGGCTATAATGCTTGTAAAGAAAGAAGTGTTTGTGTTTCATCCATCCAACCATTTCGTTAAATCCAATTCAGGGTCGTGCATGGCTGGAGCTTATCCCAGCTTTCATAGAGCGAGAGGTGGGGTAAACCCCACACAGATCACCAGTCTATCGCAGGGCTAACACAAAGACACAGACGTATGTTCATGTTTTTCAAATCACACACTGCAAATTCAGTATATTGTCACAGTAGAGCTCTAAGCTAAATGCTAATATCGGCAAGCTCACAATGACAGTAATAACAGCTTTATACTCTGAAAGCTGTGCACACTGGAGGAGAAAATAGTTGCCCCCATAATATGAGTAGAAATGGGTCAGGGAGCACAAATATGATATGAATAAGGTAAAGTTTTTGTATTTGTAGAAGCCCAGAAATTTTTGACCACACTTTGTATGTGTTAGCAAGCTACAGTAGTTATCGTAGGAAGTTGTAAACAGAAGAAAAGCACACTCCGAATTTCCTAAATCTCTGAGTAAATCTTTCCAAAGCTTAACAGATCTCAACTCAGTAGAGCACCTTTAGGATGTGGCAGATTTGCCTCATCGATGTACAGCCGGAAAATCTGTTGCAACTGCATGATGCTGTCATGTCAGTATATGGAACAAAATCTCTGTGTAATGTTTCCATTGCTTAATGGAATCTGTGCTAAGAAGAATGCATTCAATTCAATTTTGTTTGTTTTTATTTTAAGGCAAAGACCCTACAATCATACAAAGAAAACAGGAAAAAACAACAGTTATATTAACCATTTTGGTAACAGTGGAAAGGAAAAACTCCCTTTTAACAGGAAGAAACCTCTGGCAAACCAGGAGGGAGGCGAAACCATCTGCCACAACTGGTTGAGGGTAAGGGGACAAGAGGAATTAAAACAGCTCTGAAGCCCAAAAGGGATCCAAACTAGTACTATGAAGGTGCAACTAATGAAGTGGTGGGTAATTAGCCTAAAACCTACAAATGTGGACATAACAGGATCAGGATTGTCACAGTTGTGCGATTCGTCCTGCTGATGTCTCACATCTTTATCAGCTTTTGCCTAACTAAAAAGATTTACCTTGTAGCAGTGCTGCTTTTACATCTTTCTTTGTCTTTTCTTTACTTCTTTGACGAATAGAAAGACATGAAAAATATATATAATGTAAGTAGAGAGCCACAATTTACAGTGTTATCCTGACAGCGAGGAGCACTTGTTTGCACTCTGTCTATGACAGCAAGGGAAGAAAAATCCTGATGAGGAGAAGAGGTAACAAGCACTGCCACAGTCAGTAGAATATCAGTCTAACAAACATGAAAGAAGAAAAGAGCAATGTGAAATGCAAAAGCTATGCACAGGTAACAAAAAAAGGAAAACAAAGGTTAGGATGAGCTTAAGGGTGGAAAAGGGTGGAGGGAGGCTATTTAAGACAAGGGTAAAGGAGGGGTCACTAAGGTTACAGCAGGGGGAGAGGCAGGGCAGAGAGAGGAGGAGAGGGTGAGCAGGAAAATGAGATGTGTGATGATGGTTAGGAAGCACAGATTAATTATACTAGGAAATCTACTGGGAGTTACTCAGAAGAGAAGAGAAGAGAAGAGAAGAGAAGGCAAAAATAAAGGAAGCTTGGAAGAGAAGGTGAGGAAAGCTGAAAGTCTCCAACAATAGAATTATGTAGCAAGTGTTAAATGAATATTTAAATAATATTGCCCATCGTCCTTGGAGAAGATGTGGTTCATAAAATTGTAGCGGAGGAGAAGCAATCAGTGAATACCAGTTGGGCGAGTGTGAGTCAGTCAAAAATGAATTAGAATATCAAAAGCAGAGGAGAGGAGCGAGCATTCAGAGGCAGATGCAGCAAGAGCAGAGAGGTATAAAGCAAGGTGACACAGGGTGAGTCAGGTTGTTATGTTGCTGTGTGACCAGGTGAGGCCCGGAGGGTCTCAGGGTTGCACAGAATTTCAAATGAGGAAGAAACTGCAAACAAAAGCTGCCACGACACTCGGGAACGGTGCAAACCTCCAATCAGTTAGACGATCTTTATCACCTCCTTTCTCCCCCTTCTCCCAACTCCGTAAGGAGCACTACTAATTCCCATGTACTCATGCAGATTTCCACATTTAAGCGACAGGCACAGGCCTGCTTTTGAAATCTCGAGATGAGAAAAGTATAAAATGAAAAATGCACATGCACGTGCAGGCTAGATACACAAACACATCACTATACCCAACCTGACCATGTGAGACAATATGAGGACATAGGGCCAGCAGTCCATTCAATAACAGCTCAAATTGGAGGAAATGGGTTCTGAAATTACATTTTCAGGTTCTCATTTTAAGTGCATGGCTGGAGATTCGCATTCATTTCCTGTGGGACAGAGGCGGAGGTGTGGGTAGGAGGTGGGGTCAAGCGTCACATCAATCAGGCGTAGCGCAGTTTCATCTTACAGCCATTCACAACCTGTAACGAGCTTAACGGGACGAGAAAATGGTTTTTTTTTCTGCCCAATTGAAGAGAGGCTATCAAACACCTGGTGTGTCCATTTTGTTCATTTACAAGTGCCTTTTTCATGTGAAGCGAGTGTGCTAGAAATGTCCTGTGATGGACTAAACGTATTTGGATTGTGTGCCTCAAATGGAGTGACGTCCTGTACGATGACAGCAGGAGCAGAATGATTCCAGCCAGCACAGTGCGGTGAGCGTTTGGCCATTATTTGAGCCATACGTGCCCAGGAGGGTGAACATCATGTTTTGTTTTGGGGTATGTTTGTTTTTGTTTTGTTTTTGGTATTTTTTTTTTGGGGGGGGGGGGGGGGTTAAAAGAAAAACATTTTGGTGTCAGAGGGGCCCACCCAAGCCATGGGAGTCTGTGTCGCACTGCTGCCATCTAGTGTGTAATTCCAAAGAGACAATATTTTGAAGCAGCACAAAGAGGATAGGGATATATACATATATATGTACAGGTATTGCATTGGTGGTGCTGCATTTTGGTATTATATTGGTTATAATAATAGACAAGTTATTGTTCATGACATGCATGCATGTTGTTGCTTGTGTGTCATTTAAATACTTGAAATCTCTGAACATTAGTAAAGTCAAGTCAAGTCAAAGTTAAGTTATAAATGTACATTACACATAACAGTCACTAAATCCACAATAAATATGCACTTTAAAAGGTAAGGTGTGATGGAAAACAGCAGCAGAGCGAAGGATCTCATGTGGCATTAAGAGAGAGGAAATGCATTCTGAAATTAAGATACAGTTAGGGCCCTTAAATTGGGACAGGGGCAGCTTTTTCTGTTTGTGGTTCTGTACATTACCACAATGAATTTTAAATCAAACAACTCAGACGTATTTGAAGCACAGACTTTCAGTTTAATTCAGTGGTCTGAACAAAAAGATTGCATAAAACTATGAGGAAATAAATTGTTTTTAACACAATTCCTTCATTTCAGGGGCTCAAAGGTTAATTAAATCAGTGATAAATAGACTGGTTCTGTGGCACTTTTCTACTCCGAGCACTCAAAGTGCTTTGCACAACTGAAAATAAAATGTTAATTTCTAATACTTGGTTGAAAACCCTTTGCTGGCAATGACAGCCTGAAGTCTTGAACTTATGGACAGCCCCAGATTCTGCGCTTCCTTCTTTTTTAATGCTCTGCCAGGCCTTTACTGCAGCAGCTTTCAGTTGCTGTTTTTTGTGGGCATTTTTGTCCAAGGTTTACTCTTTAACAAGTGAATTGCTCAGTTCTGTTAAGATTAAGTGACTGACTTGACCATTCAAGAATATTCCTCGTCTTTGCTTTACTAAAGTCCTGGGTTGTTTTGACTAAACATTTTGGGTCATTGTGCATCTGTATTATGGAACACCGCCCAATCAATTTGACTGCATTTAGCTGGATTTGAGTATGTCTCTGAACACCTCAGAATTCATCTGGCTGCTTCTGTCCTGTGTCACATCATCAGCAAACACTAGTGTCCCAGCGTCACCGGCAGCCATGCACACCCAAACCATCACACTGCCTCCACCCTGTTTTACAGATGATGCGGTTGCTATGGATCATGAGATGCTTCACGCCTTCTCCATACTTTCTTCTTGCCATCATTCTGATAGAGGTTGATCTTGTTTTCGTCTGTCCAAAGAATGTTTTTCCAGAACTCTGCTGGCATATGTAGATGTTTTTTTAGCTAAGTCCAATCTAGCCTTTCTATTCTTGAGGCTTATGAATGGTTTACAACTTTCAGTGAACCCTCTGTATTTATTTTCAGTCTTGGTAGACTTGGATATCAATACGCCTACCTCTGGTTTTTTATTTGGTTGGCTTTTGTGGAAGGCTTTCTCTTCACCATGGAAATGATTCTGTGATCACCCGCCACTGTTTTCTTTTGTGGACGTCCAGGTCTTTTGCATTGCTGAATTCACCAGTGCTTGCTTTCTTTCTCACGATGTACCAAGCTGTAGATTTTGCCACTCGTAATATTGTAGCAACTTCTCAGATTTGAGTTTTCTGTTTTTGCAGCTGAAGGATGGCTTGTTTCATTCTTTAGCCGCATGTTGTCTGTTCACAGCAAAATCTTCCAAATGCAAGCACCACACCTCAGATCAACTCCAGGCCTTTAATCTGCTTAATTGATTAATGACATAACAAAGGAATTACCCATACCTGCTCATAATATAGCCTTTGAGTTAATTGTCCAATTATTTTTGGTCCCTTTAAAAAGAGGATGGCACATGTTAAGGAGCTGAAATTCCTAAACCCTTCATCTAATTTAAATATGGATACCCTCAAATGAAAGCTGAGAGCCTACACATTATGTCCATGTCCATCATACATCTATAACTGGAATATGTTTCATTAAACAGGCAAAAAACCACACAACTTGTGTCAGATTCTAGAGTCAGAATGACAGGCTATATTTATGTTTTGTGCTGACACACCCTTTTATAATCATATTCATTATACTTTCTACATCATTTCCTCTGTCTTCCTTTTTATTTAATTATTATTATCTTACTAGGATTCTCCTGAAAAAGCATTAAAATGTACCACATTTACAAATGAGACAAGACTGACAGACTGTAGGACATAAGCTCAAGGTCTACAGAGTTTTAAACACGGACACGCTGGACATCAGACACGCTGATAGGTCACTGAAGGACAGGCTGAAGTGTGGTAATGGTTGCATGAAGCATCCAGATCAAAGGCATTTCACTCACTTCTTTTAAGTCTCATAAATCTGCAGGAATTTGTTTTGCTGGACTGATTTTAAATGACAACTGCTCATGAGGGAAAGAAGCCAGCTTTATTGTTTGACTCCTCAGTGAAGTATGGCACTGAATAGTTTATGTGCATGATTATAATAACCAAGGCATTGTGAAACGTCAAATGTGCTGGAGCTGTAATAACTGAGGATTACTCAAAAATAATTTTGCAACACCCTGAGATCATTTACAACCCCACAAAAACATTTTTTATCTGGATTAGTAATGAAATTTCATCTATTTTTTTTCTTCTCATGATAGAACAAATATTTGCTTTTCTGTGTTCTCCGATAAATGAAATTAAACTGTAAAATATGAGTGAGAGCATGGAGAAATACAAAGAAATCCAATATAGGAGGCAGTGCTGGCGTTTTCTATCTCTTTTGTGGACTCAGATGAGATCAAATGGAAGCTTCACTACACAGAATAATATTCGAAAATCCCGAAATGATATGAAGAAAATCATTTTCAGTTGGATTTCTATTACCAGGATCTTTCGCACTGAGGTTTACAATATAATACAGTATCATGCTGAGCCTTTGGCTTATATATAACCTTGTTAATTAAAGAATGGTCCGTATATTTGTAATATACTGCCTGCAAACACAAAGTCTACTGAATAAAAAACTTTTCAGTCTGTCAAAAGCCAAGACTTGTTAAAAACTAGTGTAAATCAGAATGGATTTTGAGTCTTTTTTTCTTTTCTTTTCTTTTTTTACATAGTCGCTAAGTTTATACAGCAATCTGTTACTGAGCTGCACCTACCAAGTTAGTTAAATGTAGCATCAAGATTCAGAGCAGAGATCAATGCAAGTGCCTATTTAATCAATAAATATCTCTAATTTTCTTCATGCACTGAAGGTGCACTGCACTCTTTCTACTTATTCTGTCTGTCAGGATGTGCATGACTAGCTGACTAGCCGACTAATCGTTGTTGCTGTCACTAGTCAGTACTGGACTTGCTAGGCATTTAATCTAATTGTTAGAATTTTAATTGATGTCCAGGGCTGGTAAATTATAATTAACTTCCTCCAAAAGGTGATTGGGCTCTCCCTAGCCATAGGGTGAGGAGTTCAGGAATTATGGAGCGGTCCAGAGTTGAGCAGCTAGTCCTCTACATTGAAAGGAAACGGCTAAAGGTGTTGCCTATTGGTTAAAGTGTTCCAGCTGAGTATGTCCTACTGTGAGGAGGCCCTAGCATAGAGCCAGGGCATGCTGGAGATATTACATTCATTGGCTGGCCTGGGAAAGGGTTGAGGTTTCCCCATATAAATATAACCTGAGAAGGATGAAGAGCAAGAAGAGGCGCCATCATGGAAGGACAAGGCCCTACACGGTATGTACCACCAGCAGATAGAAGAAGTGGCTGATGTCAAGCAATCTTACCAGTGGCTGGACAAAGCTGGATTGAATGACAATCCAGCAGATAATAGGTAAGAGAAAAATCTATGCCGAGTATGACCTGGAAGTCCTGAGGTCAAAATGGGAAACACCGACTAGGGTGATGGAGAATGACCAAGCTAAGATCCTGTGGACTTCAGATAAGTGGTGGACGAGCAGAGGAAGCCCGCATAGCAAGCTGGCCCAGATCTGGTATCAAGCCGGCACTGCAGGCTGACTTCTGGCATGGTAAGTGGTATGTCATCCAGATATGGGCCAGGCCTGGAATAGATGGCACTGTCTATGTTCCTATTTTCCTATTTTAGTTAGAAGATCCAAATGCCATGTTGCAATAATATACTGCTATGGTAGCCAACCTTTCAAATGCAGGTTTGACAGGTTTGTGAGTGTGCACTTTATCCAAAACCTAGTGACGGTTTACTCACCTTTGCCGGTGGATGGCTGTAGCTCAGGAGGTAGAGCAGGGCACCTACTAATCAGGTTAGTGGTTCGATCCATGGCTCCTCCAGTCTGCATGTCAAGAGTAAGAATGTGTGTGGCTGTAGTTAAGAAGCGCTCAATTTAGAGAAAGTGTATAAATGTGGCATGTTGTATAGAGCACTCTGAGTAATCCGGGAGAGTAGAAAAGTGCTATATGAGAATCAGTCCATTCAGTGTCTAAACAGAGTTTCATCATGTTACTTTTGCACTATCATGTTCCATCGCATGTTGTTATTACATGGCTTGATTAAGGTACACATTAGGCTGACATCTGGGGCCAGAGCTGAAACTGTTCTGGGCCAGAGCTGAAACTGTTCTGGGCCAGCACAGGGCCAGCAGTGTGTCTGCAACTGGCCTTGTGCTGGCCCATGTGTGGGCCACATCATCAGATCTGGGCCACCAAAGGGCCGTCATTCTTTGCGGTATGTGGGCCATCTGTAAGCACATTGTGTGGGCCAGATCCAGGCCATACCAATTTTGCTATGTGGAAGACGGCCGTATAGTGATAGATGTAGCTATAGCAAGTGATAGCAACGTGAAAGAAGGAACAAGAGAAGCTCGAGAAGTATCAAGCACCAGAAGGAGCACAAGCGGTGAACCTCCTAGGACCTGGCATCCACATATGTGGACATCACATTTTGGGTTATTTAGACCAAAATACTCAATTTTGCTTTACAAGGGCCTGATATCCACTTACGAGGACATTATACTGCTACTGTTATATCAAATATTTAAACGAATATCCTCATATGTGGCTCTTATTTTTCTTAAAAACAAAAATAAGGTAAAAAAAAATCTGGTAATTCTTTGTTTTGACGTTCTTGGGCCCCAATATGCCCAAATATCAAAGAGAAATTAAAAATGCATACCGTGGAAGAGTTCGGGTCTTAGGAGGTTAATACTAATAACTAATGATTAAATGCAGAGTGTTGTGTAAGCAAATAGTGAATGGAAAAAAAGGTGAGTGTAGACGAAAAACCAAGAGCATCATTCCACTGCAGCCTAGACCTATTGCAGGTCTAGGCTGCAATAGGTCCAGCAGCCTAGACCTATTGCAGCATAACTAAGGAGGGTTTGAAGTCACCTGATCCAGCCCTGACTGTATGCTTTATTAAAAAGGAAAGATTTAAGCCTAATCTTAAAAGTAGAGAGGGTGTCTGTCTCCTGAATCCAAACTGAGAGCTAGCTCCATAGAAGAATGGTCTGAAAGCTGGCGGCTCCCATTCTACACATAAAGTTAGGAGGGTGTGTTACTGTTAAAGAAGAGGTAATGGAGTGAGGTATGTAATAGAGGGAGTGATATCGCTCTGCTGGCATATATATTTGACCCAGACTATTTGAAATGTGTTCTGCTTTCTCGCCTCTAAATCTGCTGTCACTATTCTGTGACTGAGATAATACTAAGCCAGCAGAGGAGCGCCGTTATCTCCGTGCCCCAAAAAGACCACTGATATCTCTATTTCCTGTGCGGGTGTGTGCGCACAAATACACACACACACATGCATAAACAGATACACTTCTTTCCCAAAAGTGCAACCTACAGATGCATGCCGACACTCCCAGAAATCACTCAGCACAAACAACTTGCGCTGAATCTTTTTTTTTTTTTTCATTTTCTGTCTGTGAAACCATGACTGCTGAAATAGGTGGAATATAAACAGTGGCATATTCATTCTGTCTCAGCAGGCGCACACACACACAAACACACACAGACGTCCTCTGAGTAAAGCACCCCAGGCAGAAACAGTCAGGGCTCAAATGAAAACACACATCTCGAGAAGAGATAAGCGAGCCGCGGCATCTTTCACGAGAGACTTTTTGTAGTTGCGTCAACAATTGTTGCACCGTGTCACCCACACCGCCTGGATTCACATCAAAGCCTGCGATGAAAATGCACTCAGTTCTCTTTAGTGAACATGAGCTCCACAGTAACATGCTCAGCAGTGCCCCCGTGTGGTCATACAGGGACACCGAGCACATTATTGCATTGTATATGACCATAAGACCAAAATAATGCATTGTACAACACTGAAGGCTTTGCAAGGGATTGCGATTTAAAGTTGTCTCGCTAACATTTTACACAAGTCTCTGAGAATTGAAGCCTCTCTGCTGGACACACTATGTGATCACACCATTTTTAAATCACCCAAGGATCTTTTCCTGCATTAAAAAAATGTCATCAAATGTAATGTTGGCCAGCATATAGACCAGTCGTGGGTGCTGGCTACATGTAGGATTAGTGCAGCCTGCGTCTGGCCTGTACAGCGTGGTTAAATGCGACTCATAAACTCAAGTTTCACTTCCTGATCGAAAAGTTGAAAGCCTAAAATGCTTTCTCACTGTGCGCGAAGCTCTTGCAAAGGCTGTGGGCATTTCGACAGCATAGTGCAAGCTGAGAGCGTATATTTTTGTGTCTACTGGTTATCACGTAGCCTATTGCTCATATTTCCACTAAGTTCAGTTATAAAATCATTGTGGTCACTATCACGTTTGCTATGTCGTGAGTCTAACTGTTGCTGGAGTAGTGGGTGATAATTCGATTTAATCTATTCCTCTGAACGACTGAGAAAGACGTTTTTAACCCATCTTTTTATCGATTAAAGATCACGACAGTGCAGAAGTAACGAAACAGTGAAGGAAACCTCAAGAGGAAGTAGAGAAACATCATGGTTAGTCTGCATGCAGCCTGAATCTAATGACTGCATTTTTGTTTTGTTTTCTTACTCTAATGTAATAATAAATAAATACATAAAACAAATTTGAACACGTGATTTAGGATTAAGGTTATCCCTCGATCCCTCAATCCCTCAATACACTGCTTTACTGTGTGGCTTTTACAAATGAGTTTAGTTAGCCTAGCATAACAGCAGAGTAATCGGCTGTAATTATCATTAATGAGTCGTAATTATACAGCGTCAGGACGTCGCAGGGGGACGTGAGCTCAATTACTAACCACGTCTGCAGCCATGCTGCCTTCTCTATCAGCTCGTGTTGCGTTCAGCTGCTATTGGAAATGTGCAAAATCAGCACTGTGTTTCTTCACCGACATCAGTGGCTGCGCATCAAACTGATCATATTTATAATTTCTAGCATGACTGTGGCTTGTAGCGTTTTTGTTGTATACAGTTGGTTGCATATTTTATTCTGGCCTAATGGTCTTTCAAAGTTTGTGTCTGGACACTTCTTTTATAAGGCACTAAACACTGATGTGTGAATTGATCAGCTATTAAGCAACAAAGTCAAGCGATGAGACAGTGTTTTATCTAGACATAAAGGACTTAGCTGTCTGTTACAGAAACATGTAATTTATTACATTTTTTTTAGATAAACCTTGAAAAGTGACACATTTTACAGACGTAAATTAGTATTTTTGAACCAACAAGAAGCTGCAAATCTGCCATTTCTTGCACATGTTCTTTTTCTTGCACATGTTCTTTTTCAGCTATTTATTAATAAGTGACTTTTATGTATATATATGCCTGTATATATTGTGTTATTCTTAGTTAGGGTATTGTCTGTCTTTGTTAATGTTTGTTTATAATGGAGCACTGTAACAAAAAATAATTTCCCCTAGGGATCAATAAAGTATTCTGATTCTGATTTCTTGGCATTGTTTGTATTTTGGCCTTTAAAAAAATGAGGAAACTGAAACAAGTGGAAAACAAAAATAAGAAGTGGGAGGCCTAAACATAACAAATGGGGGCATCTTAAATTACAAGGAACCTTGCCTATGAGAGTTCAGGGTATGTTGAAGAATAAACGTGGTCATGGTGACTTTAAAGCTCATTAGAATTGTACAAAATCCGCTTTTGTTTTGTTCGGGTTTTTTTATTTATTTGTTTTTTGCCTTATAGACTGTATTTCTATGTATGTTTGTACCTGTTTTAATAAATGTCTGGAATCGTTTCCTATTTTCCTTGCAAAATATTGGAAAATGTGGGTTCTTCATGACATTTTCAGTGTTGCATTGTAGTGAATGTGAATGTACACCTGTACATTTTTTCACATCTCTTTTAAACAGTTTGTAAATTAAAGAAACCAATGCATTCCTTTTAAAATGTAGGCCTACTGTGACATATTTTCATAAGTGGGTACATGTTTTATTCGTGCTGTAACAACAGAAATAACACACATCGAGGACATACATCCCACCACTGGCTTCATTCTGGTCTGTAATTCAGCTGTCGTTTATGTACTATGCTGAAAAATATCACTGTGCCCACAAAGGAAAGGAGAAGACTGGCGGGTAATTAACATGTTTAAACAATTCAGTTTCAAAGTTGGATTTGCTGAAAAATATCACTTCCTTATCGGGAAGGAAATCCGCTAAACAAATTAGTTAAGCCTCAAGTACAGCCCGCGGAAAGGGCGTCTTGATGAGGAAAAAGTAAGCGTAAACAGCACATTTATGGTACGTAGGAAAACTAAAACCCTGTCAAAGTGTACTCAGAAAACTGTTTCTTCTGGGGAGCACGTGAACGCAGCATTCCGTACTCTTGCAGGAGATGCTTTTAGTCGCAGCTCGCTCACTGCGCGTCTGCAGCACAACATAAAAGAAAACAATGCACAGGAAGGGGACAGCTGGAGCTCTCCGCACAGAGTGATCATGGCCGGTCGGTGGCGCGACGGTGCTCGCGTGTGTTCGGGAGAGCAGGACGGTGGCCTCAAACCGGCACGAAAGCTCCGCCAGCAGCAAGAACCGGGCTCAGACACCGGGGACGCGACGGAGCCGCCGCGAGGACTGCCGCGATGGATGCGGCTTTACTTCTACGGGATGCACGGCGTGACTCTGGATGTCCTGCTGTCATCCTTACAGGGGCTTTTGCACTCACGGGACCCTAAGCTGATGGGCTTTTCCTCTCCGTATCTTTGCATCATGCATTCGCTGACCCATTTTGCGCTGGAAAAGATCTACTCACAGAAGAGGTGCTTCCTAGGTCGGCCTGTGGTGTTTCATCTTGTTTTCTACCCGTCCATCTACATCGGGCTGCAGATTCTGATCGGGAACATTAACACTTTGGCCGAGCAAGTGAGGGTGGTTTCTGGGACTCAGCTGGTAGTGCATTACATCCTGGCTCTCTACTTCTCTCAGGTGTTTCACAGAGAGCTGTCACATCTACAGTATCGCCCATCATTCTCCGCTGACCTCCAGCTGGAAGGCAGACCCCCGCACGGTCTTCCCGGCTTTGCGCGCTTCTTATTCTTCGGGATGCACGGCTTTCTGGACGAGGTCCTTTTCACCTCTCTGTTCAACCTGGTGGAGAAGTCTGACAGGACCCTCAGCGGTCACACGTCCCTGTGGTCTTTCCTGATGTACGGAAGCTGCAGCTTCGTGGTGGAGAAGCTCTACCTTTACCTGCACTTCAGCCTGGGCTGGGGGTCCTGGCGACGACTCCCCATCTACATCTGCTTCATCTACACGTGGGAATTCTCGTGGGGTCTGGTCCTGAGGCAGTTTAACGCTTGCTCGTGGGATTACTCCCACTATCCTCACAACTTCATGGGACTTATCACCCTGCTCTACCTGCCCGGGTGGATCTGCTTGAGTCTCTATCAGGACGTGCTGTCCAATGTCCTGCTGAGAATCAAGTGCACCAAAGATGTGCATGATTTAAGTGAAGAGAATGGAGACGTCAAGGGACAACTGGAGCCAAACAAAAAGCAACTTTAATTCTAAGTTTGATGGTTGTAAACTAATATATAAGTGAGGAAGAAATACAACTAATTTAATAAGGGACATCTATTTATTATCAGGCAGTAAACAACAAAAATCAGAGTCTACGTTACACCTTCTAAAAATGAACATTTGTCCATATATCAAAATATTGGTAGCACTTTATAATACAGTCCACGATCAAGGGTGTAATAGACTTAAATGGAATTTACATGTAGACAAACTTGAATAAGAGGGTAATAATTCAACTTTTTTTTTTACAGGAAAGCAGAAAAATGTTCTTAAGTACTGCATTTGTAATTTAAGTAGTGCACAACATCTGGGTATTTTACAGGAAATGAGATAGAAATCAATCATTTTAAGTAGTGTATTATTTCCATCTATTTTAGTGAACAAAAAAAAAGATCCAAATTTTATTCTATATTTATGCTCTACTTTTTATATTGACATTGTGAATTGCATTGGTGTGCCTCAGAGTATAAGTGGGCGGATCAATCCAAATACTGTTAGATTTAATACCGAAGCTAGTATTGGTGTTGGATTGATACTAGTGTGATAGGATTGAAATTTTGTTTCTAGGTTGGACTCCAAGGAAAAGTAAACACCAGCCCGATTACTCTATTGTTAAAAGATCACATGGGCCACCTGTGTGGCCTGCAGTATTTGCAACTTTTAGTTTTTTCTTCTAAGTGGGAAAGGTACTTTTATAGGTAATATAAATGGAAAATTGAATATAATCCAGAAAAAAATGCAAAAAGTACAGCATATTTACAGTACAGGATGGTTAAACTCAGAGAAAAAGAAAATACCTGGACATAATAGACTACTTAAAATTATAATTATTTCTTCTTTCCTGTAAAAACTTGACTTTTTAGCTCTAATTCTAGTTTATCTACTGCTAAGTACTTATAGGTAAATAATTATCATTTGTGGGTTTACCACTATCATTCATGCAGTACCTAAAATTATATACAGTATAATTATTTCTTCTTCCCTGTAAAAGCTTGAATTATTACCCCTAATTCTAATGAGTCTACTACTAATTATATCTAGATTAATATAATAACATTGTCATTTCAGATAAAATACATTGGCATACCAATTCTAATTCTAGAGTTATTGCTCTCTTAGCTGCGCTCTGTATTATAAAATGCTATCAGATTTTTTAATACGTTTCATTTTCTTCAGGCAGGTGAAGATTGGTGAGTTCAACAAGATTTTCTGTGGAGGTAATAACTTCTGGAAGTTACGAGTCGACCCTAACCCTCGTTACCTGTGCTTTTATTCTGCTCTGCCTGATATTTTAGGGTACAGCAAGGAATTCAAAACTTTGGACCCCAACTGTTTAAATTCAATTACTGCCGTTTTTACCCATTTAGTGGAAAATACAGTTGTAACATGAACAACTTTTACATGTCCTCATGACTTTGAAAGTGTGAAGATTCAGTTTTGTATGGATTGCAGTGACTGATTTCCCGTTCTTCACATATGGCAGATGTGTTTTGGATTTGATCGCTTACGTTATTCACCTATACATCAGCATGCTTTAAGTGTCCTATCTGCATGCTAAAATACCAGTAAAGCTTTCTTTTATTCACTAACTCACATGTATCAACTAATATTCCAAAGTCAGTATTTTTAAGACAGAGTCATCTGTTAATTTTTCACCTTTTTATTCTACCCCTTAACATTTCAAAACAAACTGCATCCACTCAGCTTGTTAACATGATCACAGAGCAATGCATGGCAATTCTTAGAGTTGATATAAACCCAGTGGTATATGTAGCAAAGGAATCCGTAGCTAAATGATTATGAGGAGACAAGATGTTGCAGTTTCTTTTTCATGACCCAAACACTGATTTGCTCGAGTGCCTTCCTGTGCAAACTGAGTCCAAGCGACACAAAAAAAACTCAGCTTTTTATCTGCAAGTGCTACAATTGTGGATCGAAAGGAAGTGCCTGACTGAAAATGGATTTTGGGGGCCAATGTCAATATTGATTTTTTTATTGATATACAAAATATGTGACTTAGTGATATATGGGTTAATATAATATTGATATAATATAGGTCATACCGGTTCACCAACATACTGTAGCAGCCAGTCACCTATATGTATCACCTGTATCATCTATATTCTCTAGATATTAACCTCCTATGCTGCCTCATTAGAAGTAATATGCTTCAATGAAATGCAAAGAAATGATTCTGCTCTGTGACCTTTTTGAACACCATTAAAATATTAGAATCAGTCACTTTGCACTTAGAATTAGAAACACGATGATCTTCTCTGGGATTGATTGATTATTTAGGTGACAAATTATTTTTTGTCTATACAAATTTAGAAGCATACTTTGCACAGGTGCTTTATTTTATTATTTTGTTTATTAACAAATATTCATATTAATTGTTTTTTTTAGTTTTAAAGCCCTGTGAAATTCTACTGATATGATTAGCACTGAGAGCTGAACTGAACCCTACTCAGCCTAATACTTTGGCTACTGATTTTTTTTCCTTGTTTAACCTGGCAGCTACACTGGTGTTCTTAAACATTTACACTCTGTCCCACATGAATAACTTTGTACAACTTACAGTTTTTTTCCATGACAGAATAACTGTATTTTAATCATACTTAACTTTCGTGTTTGGCTGTGCACTTTTTGAAGATTTTAAAAAAATGACCAAACTACTTTTAAAAAGCTATAAAAAAAAGAACGTTTGAAAGAAATTGCACAATAACTAAAAAAAATATCTCTAACTTGCAATGGCATGTACTGTATGACTTAGAATTTTAAATAAAAATACAATTTTCCTGTGACGCAGCTGGTATTCCTTCATTTCTTTAACATTTGCATTATTCAGCAGAGGCGCAATTACACCATATCTATGGAAATATTTACTTCCTGTTGAAGAGTCAAGGTTAAAAGTTAAAAGCAGTCCAGGCGTAAAGTGAAAGGGTAAATCAAACCCTTATACAGAGGTTTTGCCCTGTGGAGGGTGCGGTTTCTTTTTATTTACTGACTTGGTGTTTGCATTCTGCTAAAAGGCTAGGAACAAAAAAGGTCTGCCAGACACTGGTGACTATAGGAAATACTTGTAGTTTTCCATACCACAAGCTTGAACAAATCTCAGCAGATCCAGGCACACAAGCAACAGAATCAAGACAATCTTGGTTTTATGGCTGCAAATCATTTTCTTTAGTGCATAAGATAATAGTTCCTGGCACAACCTGATAATATGTGTGTTATCTGTAATTACTGCTTTCTGGTTGAGTTAGCACTGATATAAATCAAATAAGACAGAGAAAATTGCAAAAAAGCAATGTAATTCATTTAAAATTTTAGTTATGTGATGCTGGGGTTTTTTGTATAGTTGTGTTCACTTTCTCACTCCCTCTCTTTCTCTCCGCGACACCATGGAGATCATTGTGACATAAGCAAATACGAACATTTAGACATCACACACACCACCCAGAGGACTCTGAGTGAATACACCAGTGACCTACAATATTTACTGTAAATCACAATGGGAGCAACATACACCAAGCCTCATTAACACGTTCAATCAGAAGTAATCTGTGACTGCTGTTTATAAAAATGAACATGCATTTTCAACATATCTTTTGGTATCTAATACTAGGAAGTGAAACTGAACAGTTGGCTTGATTATTATGGCAACTTCCTTTCCAACACCTGAATAATAAAACATTATAATATGGTCCTTAAAACTTTACTAGACCAGCGGGAAATTCCATTAATTGATATTTCTCTAATAGTCGCCACATTACATATCTGTTTATGTCCTCATTAATCCAAATGTCTAATCCGACAATCACATGGCAGCAGCTCAGTACATTCAGACAAGTAGACATGGTGAAAGAGAGTTTAAACTGACCGTTAGAATGGGGAAGAAAGATGATTTAAGTGACTCTTTGAATGTAAGTTGTTTGTTGGTACCCGTTAGCGGCAATTCTCTGGGTGAAAATGACTTGTTGATGTCAGAGGTCAGAGGAAATGGCAAGGCTGGTTTGAGCTCATAGGAAGGCAACAATAATTCAAATAACCATTTGATTGACCACATTTTGTACCGCTCCTCAGCTAAGAACAGGAAATTGAACATGCTATTTCGCAAAGCTCAAATCATCTCAAAATGTTTTCTTGAACATGACAGGTGCTCTGTTGAACTGAAATGGCTTTCACAGCCACCGTATTTCAATCCAACAGCACCTCTGGAATGCGATCGAATGATAAATCTACAGCAACTCTGTGGTGCTATGTGTAATGCTGTCATAGAAGTACAGGCAACTTTCTCTGAGGAATGTTTCCAGCACTTTCCTCATTTGTCATTTATAGACTTAAATAATCCACTGCTTGTCAGACCTTTTCTCTCAAGCAATCAAAAGCCACTGACAACGATCTAAACTGGAATAAAGGTCAGTGCGTCTGGTGATTCATGTTTATTTTTCTCACACAAATTATATTCGCTATACATTTGCATACACAGACATATTTTTAAAAGAGCCGAGATAAATTAAATAAATTACTGAGAATTTAAAATGAAAAATGTTTTCATTCATTCAGTACTTTGTCATTGCAGAGAAAGAAATAAAAAACTGCTGCAGTTTTTCTTTTTTTTCCATTTGCATATGCAGTCAAATCATATTCAAATACCAACTGGCTGTAATATTGTCAGGCGCAGGTGACACATCTGTGATTTGGTATTGTGCTTGTAGTTTATAGATTCTGTCAGTGGTTTTATTCATAGTACATGAAGTAGCCCTATGCTTACTGAGTCGTTTTTTACTGACACAGCAAAAGGTAGCAGTATATATATATCTATAT
>NW_005187415.1:5467759-5476373 GCF_000239375.1 Pundamilia nyererei
ATATATATAGTTAATCGTTGACTATAAGCTCATCTTCTATGCGAGTAGAAGTTTGATTCTGGGTTCTAGACCAGACTAACAATTTAGTTTGTAACCACCAAATTTAATTGTCAGCTGCATTAAAGTTCTTATTAACTTTATCTTTAGCGGTGCTGGCCTGCTCGGTGTCATCTAATCCAACTTTTCTCAGAGTGGGGGAGTTCTGGTACTGCCCTCGCTTAACACTGAACATCAGGGCCTTGGCAAGCTCTTTGTATGTCCTAGGAGTGCATTTCAGTCCTTTGTAGCACTGACAGTTAAATCTCCTGCTTAAAGACTTCAGGTCTGCCAAGCTTGGACTTCCTAGAACAAAGTAGCGTTTCTGAGTATTCACAACCCTGAAACTTTCAGGGTTTAGGTGGAGGTAATGGCTGGACTTGTAGTTTTTTCTGACACAGCGGCCATTTCCTCGGCACAGGAAGTCGCTGCACAGCTGGGCAGCTGTCGTGACATTGGTGATGTAAGGATTCAGGGTGGAGGTGAGGTAGAAGGAGAGGGCTTCACAAGAAAGCTGGAGAGGAGAAATAGAGAGAGGAATAAATAAGATCACTATAGTTGTGGACACAAATTTACATGCACTCATCGTGGGCATGAATGTCACGGTAAGTTCAGGCTTTTTATGACTTCTTTCAACTGTTCTTTTTCCAGACTACAATAGATACATCCCCAGTAATATTTGGTAAAATATTCCTTAGCAAGTTGCACCTCAACCAGATCCTTTCAGTAGCGATCAACAAGCTTCTGGTATAATTCTTGCTGGTTATTTGACCACTCTTCTTGGCATTATTGGTAGAATTTATTTAAATTAGATGGTTTCCTGGTCCAGCTTTTAGGCAAAATAAATGTAAACTTGTGTACGCAAATTCTTGTTTTTTAACGTCACTGAACATGTATGCTGTTCTCCCTTTCCACCGTGGAAAAAGAACAGTTCAGAGAGACCATTAAAAGTTCAAAATTACAATGATATTCATGCCCGTGATGTGTGCATGTACCTTAAGCTTCTGACCACAATTGTGTCGCCTAAAACAGAGGACAGCATCACAATAATTCAGTGACCGTGAATTGTATTAACATATCCACGTGAAAAAAACCCAAAAAAAAAACAACTGATCAATACCACTTGCATACCTATTCCTTAAAAACAAGACTAAAGCTAGCTTAGCTTTGCTTAGCTAGCCTTAATGATTACTAAATGACATTAGTGGGCTACGGTGGCAGTGGTGTTAGGTCAGTTTTGTTAAGACCAGACTGAAGACACTATATCGGTTGACGTTTATTGGAGTGGTTCAATAACATGGACAGATTAATTCTAATGAGGCATAGGATGTTATTGATTTTCTTACTTTATGTTGACTTAATGCAAAAATTTCACAAGGCTAGATCTGGCAAGTTTGTTTCTGCAGAGAATTAAGCTAAGCAGCTGCTAACTGTAGCAGCAGTGTCACTGTTTTATACATTCAAGAGCAAGCAAACTAGCCAACACATTCTCACTCCCAAAGCATAACATTTTACGCTAGGTGCCAAATCGTCAACATATTACGTTTTCGGCTACCCGGCCACCACGTTCCTAAATGACAACTTCAGAAAAATTAGGAAATATGACAACCGTATGGACTCAATCTACACATGTTCGCTCTTTTTCTTCAAATCGCTTAGAAACATGCTATTTAACATCATTAAAGCCCTGGTTAGGGCTAGGGATAAGGTTAGGTTTAGGGCTGGAATACAGGGCTGGAACGTCTATTACCGCGGGAGCGTCATTGCACTGGATTCCAGCCATAACCCGCCGCGTACCATAAGAACGCCGAAGGTCTCCTTTCGCGTTCCTCAGGAACGCCGCGGGACGTGACAAAACGTTGCCATGTTACGCCTCGGGAGTGAGAACGGGCTGAACTAGCATACATGTTATAAAATGTACTGTACAGTTGTTCCTGTGTAAGAGCACTATTTTGATAGATCTGTAATGTTACAAATCTAATATTTGTGATAAGCTAAGCAGCTGCTAACTGTATCAGTGGTATTACCTTTTGATATAATCAACAGAAAACAAACTAGCATATTTACATATTAGAAAACCAGCTATTCCTGACTGAGAGTATTGTTTTGATAGGTTTGTAATGTGTGGAGTAAGAAGTTCATTAACTGCAGAACAGGCAGAATTAACAAAAAATATCTTGCAGCTATAAAAAGCCTAATGCACTGAATAGCAGACACTAAGGACGTGTAATAAAGTTATTTAACAGCATGTAATATGTAATAGAAGGCAATTAAGATATGTAACTACAAGAATATTAATTACATGCTGAGGTCTCTGTCAGAGCAATTTAAACATCCAGTTAAATGTACCATCATTGCTTAATTTAGGCTTTGCTGCTGTGGATTAACTATTGTGGTTGCTAAACCAGCCGCCACAATCACTCAGCAGATATTGTCAGTTGCTGAAGAGATAAACCGCTTCCTGTATCGTCTAATTAAAGTCTTTGTCTTGTTCCGTCTGACTGACATCAATACATTGTTATATCTTTCAGCAGTCCAATGGAGGCCTGTGGTGTGATGTTACCTGGTCATCATAGTCACCGCTGGCTCCCCATAGCACAGCGCCAGATGCCCCCACTGCCACACTCTCCCCGACGGTGCTGATCAGATCCCCCTAGACGCAAATAGTGAATCATCTTCACTAATTGTTCGTTACACATGTAAAAAGACTGAGCCAATATTTAAAAATGTAAGATTAGATTTGATGAATGTTGAGCTGTTTCAAAGTTAAGCAATTTTCCATTCTCAGTTTTTAAAGAGGTTTTAAAACACATTGAATTTTACTGTTTACCGTTTACGGAGATGTCCTTAAACCTCCCTAAAAAAGATTTTACTGGTATGAAAATTACCATTATCAAATTAGTGTTCTATATAGTACTTGATTGTTAGCAAAGCAGTCCAGGTGCTAAACTGGCCTATACCTGCCATCATTGAAAGCATTTCGGACATTATGAAATTAAAAATATGGCAAATGATGCCCAAACTGTTGAGCGCCCCAGTGTTGGTGAAAAATGCTGGAGAATTTTTGCTTTCTCTGCACTTTTTAAACTAAAAAGGTTTGCAAAGAATTGCATCAAGGTTTTGAGTTGAGGTTTTTTGCAGCATGCTCACACAAATGAGAACAGAAGATAAGGATTACAACATAGTGTGGCGGTTACCACCTGAGAAGGATGTTGTTACACCAAAGAAACTGAACTCCCCTTAAAACTGGACCTCCTGGCTGGAAACACTCCACTCTAGGGATGTATAAAGTAACCTAAGATGTAAGATGTAATCTAGTCAAGTGTGCTTGCATTTACTCTCTAATGAGTTACTGGAAAAGATGCAATCTGTTTAAGCTGCAAAGTCATTTAATTTGTATGCTTAGTGCTTGTCATTTGCAAATGCCTCCCAAGAACATCCCAACCAGGTCAGAAAGTCATGCTGCAGACTATTACGTAATGTGCCTATGAATAAAGTGTTAAACAAATCCACATTTAAATAGTCTTTGTTACCTGGCTGAGGAAGCGTTTGTTGTCATCAACAAAAACAGGACGCATGTAAACGAACACGGGTGCAGTAGCACTCCATCCAGGAAGGGCAGACACCCTCAAAGCCTCCTGGACGCGGTTTCTCACCATCAGAGCGGCTTTTGGATTGTCTGCTAGAGAGGTCTGAAACAGATTCAGGGAAAATTACCGCTTAAAATAATAATATTAGAAGTATGTCATCCATAAAGGAGAATCACCAACCTGCAAGTAAACAGAGGGGTAAAGGGCCGTGCTTGACTCCCATAGCCAGAGCAGCTCATCATTTTGCCTCCTCACCTCCTTGGAGCACTGGCCTGTGTAGTGCTGGTCCTTCCAGCCATAATTATAGCAGTTGGGGAACAAGTAGAAGCCCCAAAGATAGTTGGGTCTCATAGCTCTGCCCAAGGCCAACATCCCTGACATAAGATTCCTTGCTGCCTCCTAAGAGGAAGGAAGCCAGGAGTGAAGGAACGATGGCATGAATAATTAATAGGTGCTCTGAGCTCTGTATTGTATATAATTTATCATTAAGCCTCAAGCAAAGCGCTCTGACCTGAAACTGCTGTTTGGCTTTTACTGTGGCCTGTTGTACTGGGAGGGAGAGATTAGCCTGCATTACATGGGCCACTGACAAAGTCTGGTAGATTCTTTTGGTTCCCCAATTTCTGTCCCATAGGGGGCGCCATTCCTCCCAGTCTATCACAGCCAGGCCTCGGTTTGTCCTGGAAGGAATGAGGAGGGTGATGGAGGTCAATATCAGCATTTAATGTGTCACTAGGGGCAAAGACAGTATACTCTGGCCTACTTACATGGATGGGATGTAGTAGTTAATATCTGCTCTGGCCTTTTCCAAGCTGGCTTTCAGGTTAGCTCTCTGAGGGATCCCGCCGTAGAATTCTTTCCTACTTTTGAGGTCTATGTGTGGATAAAGACCCAGTCGATCTGTGTAGAACAGAGACAGAAACTGCCCTGGAACCTGCAGCAGGAACAAGACCCAATAAACTTATCTCCATTACTCATAAATAAGTTTGCCTTTTAAGACAGTTTTATAACCTCCTAAAGGTTGTATAAAAACACAACAGCTGCTGATTATCCATCATCTTTTCACCCTTACCTTGGCAGGTGTGGCCACTCCTTTAAAGGCTGAGGTGTCCAGTGAGATGTTATACCTTTTACACACTAGATCAGGGATATTCCAAGTAACAATGAATGGCTGGTGTTCAAACAGCGGGCCTACGGTGTGGGGAAGATGGGCAGGTGCAAGGCGAGGGGTTGTTGCTTCCGGAGGAGATGAAGTGGTGTTGTAGGGAAGGAGGGGTGATGTTTTAGAAAGGGCAGGCAGTGTTGTTTTGAAGGTTAAAGCTGCGGAAAGGGGTGACACTGGAAGAGGGGCCAGACGCTTTTTTAAAGCACTTTGAGGTGAGGTTGAGTTGGAAAGGGGAGACAGTGAGGCTGGTGGCAAAGGAGATTGAGTTTTAGAAGTTTTCGCAAGTTGAAGATGAACTTTTCCAGTAGAAAGAGGATACAGGCAGCTCTTGGTGTAAGGTGATTGAGAGTGTTTGTGCGAAAAAGGTGCTGTAGCTTTGTGGGACAAATTCAGATGTTTGCAGGGGTTAGATGGCAACCATGAAATTTGTTTTAGGGGTTGAACAGGATAGAAAAATGTGTGGCGACAATGGCCTGAATAAGGACTAGGAGAGACCTCTTTGCCAAACAGATGGATATTTTTAGAAGTTATAGGTGAGTTTGCAACATCTCTGTGGGGTGCTGGGTTGATGAGTTGAACTGATGTTTCAGAGGTAGAGGACTTGGCATTTGAGTCAGTCTTGATTGGGAGTTTTGACAAAGTTTGTGGGGTACATGCAGGAGAGGAGAAGGTTGAGTAGGACTGTGATACGCTGTAAGATTTTTCCACTGAAAGAGTGGAAATGGTAGCAGGCAGGATTAAGATTGATTTGTTAATGTCAGCAGCAGGAAGTGCCACGGTTTTTGGCGCCGTCAGGGCTGCTAACGCTAATGTGAAGAAAGACATGGGAAAGATTGACCGGGTACGAAAGAGAAGCAACAGCACACATCTTCTGCTGCTTTGTGGAACTGAAACCATCCTTTAACCTGCCTTAAAAACAGAACATAAACAAAAGAAACACTCATACCCCACAATGTTAATATATAATCAATATAGTGGATATTTCACTAAGATGCTCAGAGCACAGTTCTGTGCATAATGTCTACTTTTTTCTGAGTGGCTACTACACTTTCTTTAGTTACTGTACTGTATTCATGAATATGTCAAGGCTGTTTTTAATTCTGCACATCTATCAGTGTCAGTACTAGCATGGATAAATTTTTTTCTCTAATAACTCCAGCATAGAAGTCTCCCAAATGTTAATCCAACCTGACAAACCTGGCCTGATTTTAATCCCCTTACTTTGCTAAAAATAACCTCAAGCTGCAAAGCATGTTACTTCTATGCATGATGATTTCTGTTACATATATAAATAGACTAGTAATCACAAAATACAAGCTCAAGGCTGACTTAGACTATGTAAAGAAAAGAAGCACAGTACCTGGACATGCCTTTATCCAAATGTCCCAGCTTTGCATGTGTCTCACAGAGTGAGAACGTCCTTACAAGAAGGGCACCGATGTTATGAAGGTGGAAGACATAAACAGAAGTATGAAGGAGGCGGCGTAACATGATGAGTATCGCTGTGTACCGGGATAGACTCAGGAAAGACAAGAAAATGTGTTGACCGCCCAGTGCCAAGTTTGACCTGGAGCAGAAAGGCGGAACACCTGGGTGTGAGGTTAAGGAGCGTGCCATGTTTCATAGTGCACGCATAGTGTTTCAATGCACAGCTTAGGGTGCTTATGACCTTGAGTTAGTTATAATGAAACAATTAAAACAACAGAAACAAAGGTACATAACTCAAATATACATTTAAAACAAAAAAAATGAAAATACGCTGTCATCTCGTTTGATTTGGGGGTTTCGTCATGTGTTTTTCAGTGTGAGCTTTGTTGGTTGCATACTGTAAAGATACAGTAAAAAACTGATCCAATGCTGAGAACAGAATTGAGGCAAAGTAAAAAAGTGTTTACTGGCTTTACTTTTATTTTTACTTGTAAATATATAAGCAAGCTAGTTTAAAAAAAAACTAAAAAAGCATAACACACTAATGCTATCATGACCAGCAGCTCATTCTGTCCCTGCAGTGAGGAGACACAAAAGTTTGACACCCAAGTGCCAAGAGAAGAGTAATAAATAAATATTAGGACACATTTCTCCTAATAGGAAACACAGGCAAAAATAAATAAATAAATATATGGGCACAATCATTGAAGTTTACAGGAACAAATAACAAAAAATGTAACTGACGGCTACACTGTTTTGCCTCCATGTTACAAATGTTAACCCTGTTTACTCTGTATGTGCTCTATGTATTTATGTGTCTAGACAGACATGTGTAATACACCATTTGGTGGTAGTTATTTCACACGTTAGTGGCACAGTGTAAACACAGGTACTTCTTTGACACACATACAGATGCTATACACGCACAACGTGTGTTTTTGTTAAAGTTGTGACTTCTTTAGAGCCACATAGAGCTGAATTTGATATGACGTGGGCCTGGTCATGTTATATATATATTAGGAGTGCAACAATACTCGTATCGATATTGAACCGTTCGATACAGTGCTTTCGGTTCGGTACACATATGTATCGAACAATACAAAATTTTTTATTTATTTTATCAACTTTTCTTCTGACGATGCTGTCTGTGTTGAGTGCTCAGTGGATCTGCATTTGACTACTCCACCTAGGCTGCACTGTCGAGTGCAGATCCACTGAGCGCAGTGCAAGCTAGCAAGACAGAAGCTAAGCTCATTGCAACATGGCAACTGCCTCAACGCTACCTGAAAATGAACCTCCCCCACCCTCATTCAGATCTGGTGTTTGGAACTATTTTGGTTTTCATATGAAGTATGACCCTGATGGTAAGCGCGTCATGGACAAAAGTAAAACAGTATGTCGGATGTGCCACGCAATGCTCAATTGGTGGGAACTAGTGCGTTAGCGCAGTTAGCTTGTTAACGTGTTGACGCCGTGCAGCCCCACGCACGGGCGATCTGCGGTAACTCGTTAACGGAGATTTGCCGCGTTATGGCGTTAATGTCATTTTAATATCACATACACATATACACATAATGTCCCTCAAGAAGACACTGAGAAAAGATAAAGAATAACATTGAGACTGTAACTTTGCCTTAAGTCATTATTGATTTTGTTTCTTCACCTTGAGTCCATCCTCTGCCAAGCTGCACCTGTGATTCTGCAGCTGCTCGCTGATGAGCTGACAGATAAGTAAATCTTTTCTTGGATATTATCCTCTGCATCCTTACCCTATCACCTCTGCCTCCCACGGGGCGCCAGCCTGCACTGTTGAAACACTATTTTTTTTCAGTGTTTCAACTGGAAAAAATAGAATGCCATTGATCAAAACTAGAATGCCTTTGATCCTTTGTGATGTCATCATCTTGCTGAGGAAAAAAAAACCCTTAAGTAGGAGCTTTGCTCTGTTAAACTTTGCTGCTCAACGGACCTTGACCTGACAGTAAGCAAACCCTTTTGGAGAGTTTTGAGAGTTTTTCGCGTTACTTAGCAATTCACTGACCAAGCCGACACATTTCACCATGTCAGCTAACCCATCCTTCCGCTCAAATGAGCTTGGAATAGTTAAAGGGAGCATTTTGGGAAACCACTACAAGGTAGAGGCTTTCCTCGGAGAAGGGGGCTTTGGTATTGTAGCCAAATGTCGTGATACCATGACCAACCAAGCTGTGGCTATTAAAGTCAACAAGAGCCG
The DNA here is from genome assembly GCF_000239375.1 of Pundamilia nyererei. Lineage (NCBI taxonomy): Eukaryota > Metazoa > Chordata > Actinopteri > Cichliformes > Cichlidae > Pundamilia > Pundamilia nyererei. The sequence goes on from NW_005187415.1 coordinate 5,476,212, forward strand.
CCCTGATATTCTGCAACAGGCAAAACTGGAAATTTTCATCCTGGAGCAGCTGCGAAGGTTGGATCCAGATTCCGCCAACATTGTTAAATGGAACGGCTTTTTCCACGACGGAGAGCGGGTTTGCTTAAAGTTCGAACTCCTTGATCAATGCCTGTGGGACTA
>NW_005187415.1:5480727-5492003 GCF_000239375.1 Pundamilia nyererei
TCCTCCAACCACACACACCCATATTTTGCTCCATTGCGGTTTATTTCACACTTCAAACATTTAGTAAACAATTAAGCAAATACAAGTAATCTGCAATAAATTACAGGTAGTAAGGAAATACACCACTAACTCTGTTACGCTAGGTCCACACCTACACGGGTATTTTTTAAAACGCAGCTTCGTCCACACGTAAACGGCGTTTCGAATCACCGAAAACAGAGATTTTTTTAAAACTCCTTTTTTGCGTTTACATGTGGACGAGGAATACAGAGTTGGTCAGGCAACGTCACGCTGTGCACCATGTTATTGTTTACATGAGATGGATTGCAGAATGACAGATTACAGTATTTTGTCTCTATCTTCAGGTTATACACGCTTACTTAAACACACGCAGTTACTGTCCCTCTATTTAGAAAGGCAGAGGCGTCATGGTGTAAATATATGTAGTTGTTTTTTTTCCTGTGTAATAATATTCAACATTGCTATCAATACATTTTTCAAAAAATGCCTCTGTTGAGCTCGAAGAGTTTTCTTCTTCTTCTTCGGCCATGTTCTCTCAATAATGCACACCCTTTGTTTGTTGTTTACTTTTCCCGTTTCTTTTATTGACAGCAACACCGGAGGGAAAACCATACATTCATTTTTAGCAGTTCGCGCTTCACAACATACGGAACAGGAAGTGAAGTCACCTATAATCACCAAAATAAATTCATTTCCAAAATAAAATGACAATCAGAAAACAGTTTTTACAACATAAGATAAATTAATATATTTACTCGTGAGAACACAAATCTAACAGCCTCTCTGTGCAAAAGGGGTTTAAAAACTTAAACAACTGTGGGATACTGTTAGTCCGTGATTTTGACAGGGGGAACAAATTGTGGCAGGATCAGCCTAATATTATTTGTATCCCACTGTAACTTTACTGTATAAAGAGCTAACATCTCCAAAATGTCAGGAGTAATTAGTCATTACAACAAGTGTTTGTGAACTAAAAATCAAGAATGTGGGATACTGTTTGTCCCCCAGTGCATGTTCCCGACTAAGGGAAAACCAATTATGCAGGAGAGACCTACCTTGGCACTTGTGCAGGTGAAACCAAAGGGAAAATATGCTTCGCCATATCCTCTAGTCTTTGGCTTAGAATGAAGTTGGTTTGGAAACATATTCAGCTATGCTTCATCTCCTGCTTTGCGTTTGTGTGGGCGCCCCGTGCTAGCAGTGTCCAAGCATTGTTTTGTTTTTTTCTTCCCCTTGGCATACCGCACCCCGCAATGGCTCTGCGCCCCACCCTAGGGGGCAGGCCCCACACTTTGGGAAGGTCTGCGTTAGCACATGATTTTCCTTATGGGGACCTGATATGTTTAATATGCTGCTGAGAGTATACCCCAGAAGAAGCGTATAGTATAGCTTTTATTTCGGAAAGAGCCATTTCTCTGTAATAAACTCTCTTTTCCAAAGATGAGTGATTTCTCGATCAGATTTTTTTTATTATTGTTTTGTTGTTTCAGCAACATTAAATTTAAAAACTGTACTTCTGAGTTAAAATATATATTTATAATTTTAATAAATAACAAATTAAAAAGGCAATATATCGAACCGTGACACCAAAGTATCAAACCAAACCGTGAATTTTGTGTATCGTTGCACCCCTATATATAAAGAAAAGATCGAAAATCACATTCTCAAAACATTTACAGATCATGAAAAGCATGAAACATAAGCACAGTTTTAACAATACGTCTTCAACTTTCCAGAGTCAGTTCTCTGTCATCACAAAGAAACACTGCTGCTGTAAATCAAAGGAAGCTGTTGCCTTCTTGGCCTGACCATCTTGCTTTGGTGTGGTGCAGGGGTGAGTCTAGGATCAGAGCTTTGGGGGTGCTTAGCACCCAGAGAGCTGCCCAGCCAGGCAAGATAAACTTTACTCGTCACGATGAGACTTCTTCCCTGTCTCTGTGAGTCCCTGCATCCTTAAATGCCTCCAGTTGTCCCGAGTTCCCTCTGACTGTCTCCTTGGTGCATTTAAACCCCTGTTCCTCCCTGTCCTCATCGTCTGTTGTCTTCATCTCCATTATCAGTCATCATAATTTTACCATCTCTGTGCAAAACTGCAAATTTCTTTATTAGATCATAAGATTCTTAAATTTATCAAGTCTCTCTGTGCCTGGGTCCTCGTCTCAAAACATGACAGCATTGTTTTGTACATTTTAACACAATCCCCACATTTGTGAAAGAAAAGAAAAGCACTTTTTTTAGTGCTGTAACAAAAAATATAATACAGATACATAAAAATACACTCCAAAAACAGTCCTTGAAATGTACAAATGTACAAAATATTGATAAAAACACTATAAAATGGAGGCAACTTTGCCTATGGTACAATGTATACAATGTATGAAAAGATCTTTACTAAAGATACTACTATGGCTCTGCAGATTTTTTTCTTTTATTTTAACCTGTGTCACCTCACCTTGAGATTGGCAAATCACTTTTGCTGGTCAACTCTCTCAAGCAGTTTAACGGTTTCGGTTTTGCCTGTCACTATTCCTTACCTGGTTCTTCATGACCTTGTATTTTCTCCTCATGTTCCCCTCTTTCCTCCTCTCTCTCTCTTTGGACTAACAATCATACAAAAATAGATTGTATTCAATTGGATGAAAAAATTACATTAATATGAAAAAAAAATACTATTAAGACCACTAATAAAAAGTCCTCTCTCAGTGTACTTTCAAACAAAAGGCAAATAACCAAACCACATGTACATCAAATAAAAGATATAAATATTGAAACACTGATCCAACATCATCCTTTATTGACGGATCATTTCTTACACTTTTACCTGAATGTGGCTCCTGGGTTTAATATCGGAACATATGACAAAATAACCGGCTTCTCTCATTCCATTTCAAACAGGACAGTGGTAACAACAGCAGGCTACGGACAATTTTAAGTTTTCGATTTTAAATAGGCTTTATAAATGTCAATAGGAGCAACAGGACGGTCAAATGTCGCTGATTTTACTACACAAGGACGAATTGCAGGTAACAAACATTGTCGGAAAACACGTTTCCCACACTGCAGGTTACCTGGGTGTAATGTTTTTCAGCTAAAAAGAAAAATGGTCTGACTCCTACCTAACTATATAAAGAGTACAGTAACTGAAGGTTAAATGCAGCTACTATGTCCTGTTTTAAGCCAGGCACTCATACCACCGCTCAGCCACCATCGCTCTGGCAGAAAGGGCGCTAGAGCCAGAGCAGGGGAGAGGCGAGCTGGAATAAACCATTTTGGGAGGGGGGGGGTATCTAGGGGTGCTAAAGCACCCCGAAAAAGGGGCTAATATCGCCCTTGGTGTGGTGTGAAAAGCCAGGAGTGAAAAGAAGGCTGTAAAAGGCTGTGATCCATTAATAACTTGCAGCACAATGCTTCCTACAGTGAAATTGTCAAATATCATACTTTCGTTTTATGTGATTTCTACTCTCTTTAAACCCATCCTGTGGGCCAGAAAGGATTTTTAGGAAAGCTATTTTATGTCCCACAGGCCACTTTCACATCCCCATTACATCGTAAAATTTTCCTTGATAAATTATATCAAGGAAAATGGTATTACATGAATTTCTTCACGATAAGAAACCAGCTGCTCTATAGAAAGGTTCAACAGCATTCAACAGAGTACACCACTGCTTACCACTATTTTTATTTCACACTGTCATCCTTGAAGTGGATGCTGTGGGCAGTAGGTTTACACAATGGCAGCTACAGGAGAGCTCCTTATTCCAAGGTATGTGCAGCTGGTCATTGTCAAGAACAGCCCACCAGTTTAAAGGAGCTCCAAACCGTAAGATCCATGTCTACCAAAGGCTTTGAGCAGTTGCATAAGCTGCATTGTTTCCTTCCAGACAAAGCAACTGCATCACTGCATCTCATCCACTTGTTAGCCTCCCATGACGATGCATGTACGCAGAATAGCATGGAATGCATCCTGACATGCATGTTTGGTTAATGTACTGTGTCATGATTCAATAACCAATGTGCAGCTTAAGTAACATAATAGCTAGTTGAGTGCTGCCATCTTGTGGCGTAGCTGTAAAAGCTCTCATCTGTCTCTTACAGTGTTAACAGTAATTATCGATGAGCACCAGTCCTCACTATATGGATTAAAACAGACACGGTAGAGGTGGGACATTGAAGAGACTACAGCTTTACCAAGTGCGCATTTGTTTTCATTTTTCATTTTGATTTTTGCATACATAGCAGAAGAGACATGGAGTCTCAGACAAGTAACACAACAGTTTACATTCTTCTTGCCAAGTCTGTAAGTGATGAAGCTGTAAAGGCAAAATTTATTCTCATGTGCATCCAATTTCATGCCAGAACTCTGGACAGTGGGGTCCATGCAGGCTGCAAAATAAACAATCTTCCATTTATTTCTATTCTTTAATTAAATTTCCTACTCAATTAAGTTGCCATGCGAAAGAGTCTTTGCTTTTACATTGACGTGGATTTCGTTTTGTTAAAAGCAGGCTGGCTTTATGACGTCATTCTTTTAAATCAGTGTCTATGGAACACCAAAGGGCAATCCAAAATTTCAAGGTCCACCAGTAATGTATAGCTGCATGAGTTCTTCTTATGATTACTTAAAGATGAAAGCAGTTTGAGAGCTTGTTTGCATCATCTTGAGCATCCTGATGGCAGCAACTATTTGGTAGTGTTTTTTTAGAACATTGCTGCTACTGCTTAAAGATTCTTTGGCTTTGCAAGAAGCTCCACCTCTATATCACTTTCACACAGTCCAACAAAGCTGCCTGTGGTCTGACATACAAGTTTCTCCTTCAATGGATTGTTTGGATTCTGAGTGACTCATTAGTCTGTTTGCTTGGCACCACACCAGCATTTACCAAATTCTTCCAACAGATGACGCACTCATTACTTCCTAATTCCCACATCCAGACCTGTGTGAATGGAATGGCGTTTCCTTTGATGCTTGTTTTTAAAGGATTTCTTGGGCAGAGTTTGGTCCAGTATAAGAAATGTATGCACACAAAGTACTGACACAGTAAATTCTTTTGATTGGTCATGTTTTGTGCAGTTGTATTTTGTAATAAAAGTGCTTGTTTTCCCAAACTCTCACAGTGCACCTGGTTAATAAACTATAAATGTCTGATTCTTAATGATTCTAATATTTACTAAAAAGGTGGTGCAGTGGTTAGCAGTGTTGCCTCGAAGGAGGTCTTGGGTATGAACTCACTGGCCAGGCTGGGCCTTTCTGTGTGGAGTCTGCACGCTCCCCGAGTACTCATGCTTGACATAGATTGGTGACACATCCAGGGTGTACGCTGCCTAACGCCCTGTTTCAGCAGGGATAGGCTCTGGCACCCTCGTTACCCTAAATTGGAGAAGTAGAAGAAAATAGATGGGCCTTACTAATGGTTAGGGCTGGTAACTAGAGATGCCACAACAATTTTCCAAACACAAAGTTGTTGTTTTGGGGTTTTTTTTAATTGTTAATCTAGTAATAATTAAATTGTCAAATTGTTGTTTTTTAATAAGTTTAAAAAAAACAACAATTTAGCTGCAGACAAAACAAGAAATTCTGAGAGTTTTCTAACATTTTATATGCAAATAATTCATTTATTAGGTCACTGCAGGACCTTCAAACATGGGTATGATGAGTGCTTGGTTTGCATATGAGTTCTCACTTAACTTTGAGCACAGAGTACTGATGAATAACAGCTCTGCCTGCCAATTAACTGTGAGCATTTTAACATAATTGTTTTATTTAAATAGTTTTTATAGGCCTGGAGTCATATCAGACCCATAAAACTCTGCTCTAAGAGTGTGTGTATATATCTGTGTGTGCATGCATGAGTTTGTGTGTGTGCTGCCATGCCTAATTTGCGGAGCCCTTGGCGGAACACACCTGCCAGTTTGAATAAATATTTTTGTTTAGCTGACCCCGTTGTGATATTTCCAAACTAAAACTGCATTTTAAAGATTCTGTAGGGATGTTGAAAGGCCATCTCTGTTAAATATTCATAAAAAGGCCTGTGGGGAACGCCTTCCTCCAGAATCCAAAATATAATATTGATGCCGTCCTCTCCCCCTCTTTCTCTCATAACCTCGATTCCCAGCTTACTGTAAAAAGTGGGTCAAAAAAAAAATGTTGGGAGGGCAGCCCTAGAAGGTTTACTAGCAGTACTAGAAATACCCCTCAACAAAAAACCCCCAAAGCAAAATAAACAAAATAGAGCACTTTCAGCATAATAAAGTAGAACTGCACCTACGTAATGAAGGGTTTCTCTCTTTAAATTCAATTCAATTTAAATAGCACCAAATCACAACAATAGTCGCGTTAAAATGATAAAGTGAAAGCCCAATAATCAAACCATCCCCTTTGAGCAAGCACTTGGCAACACTGGGAAGGAAAAACTCCCTTTAAACAGGAAGGAACCTTTGGCAGAACCAGGCTCAGGAAAGGGAGCCATCTGCTACAATCGGTTGGAGGACTTAAATATAAGTCCACGTGAAACCCGCATATAAACCTGATTTCTTGTGCATTGCTCATGCTTGTGTTTCACACATTCCTGTTTGCATTGCTCAGAAATGTCCCAAAGGTGTCTCACACAAGCAGCAGCAGGATCTGCCCAATTCAATTGTCTTATTGAGCAAGTTCATACCAACCAATATTAGCTGTCAGTTTCTGTAAAATTAACTGGATAGTGCATGTCTATTCATTCTGACGTGTTCATAGATGCAGAATGCACTTCCTTATGTTTGACTATACTGACTTATGTTATCTCTTACTCAGTCTTTAGATTTTAGATTATTTTTTTGCACTTGACTGAACGTGTAAAGCACGAGTTTAAAAGCAGAAGTCTCACAAACCAAAAGGAACCGAAGAACTCTGAGTTCTCTTTTATTAACAATAAAGTAAGCAAGACTGTGGTTGCTTTTTATACTATTGAAGATTACCATATTGGCATATTGGCAAAAGCATCACACACATCTTCAGAGTGATTCCAGATAGCAATGTAATCAGTCATCTTGAAACACCTAGACACAAGGTGGTTGTTTAAGTCCGCTGCGTGGCCACATAGATAACATATCTCTTACTCAATGTATGAATTCATTCTCAAAACCTCAGCTTGAGCACACTCAACCTGTCCTGCATGGGCTCTGACCTGCATTTGCTTCTACATGGGTAAAACAAACTCCTTGCTTTCCACCAGTCTCTTGTTTAACTTGAAAAACCTGACTGACAGCCACAGAATCACCTAAGGAAACTCAGCACTGCCCCACTTTGTCTCTGGTTAATGCGCAATAGAGGTGTTATATGTGACTCACCCTCAGTTGATAGGCCACTTTTGCAGACACGTTTTTAAAAAATAGAGGGGGAAAAAGGATTTTGGAGCAGTGATTGAGAAAGAAGGGTGGGAAATAGAAACCAGAGAGTGGGAAAACAGGAAAAGCAGTTATACCTGAGGGTGTGTTTTATGCTGAGAAACAGCTCCTTCACTGTTCTTATCTATGTGGCACTATATTACCGCAGTTTACTGGAACGCTATCACTTCTGCTTTATTTACAAAGTGAAATAATTGACCAAACATATTATTTTAACTCTATAATATATTGTCATAACTCAGACAGCAAGCCAAAGGCAGATTTTATGTTTTTTGCTTTACACTGCAGATGTCAACAGTGATAATTGAGCCTGTCATTGACCCAGGCAGAGGATGATTGATCTGAAAGGCATACTCGTTCACCTGTGTGCACACACACACACACACAGTCACACGTACGCACAAAGAATCACATGTTCTTGTATGCAGTAAAACAAGCAGACACAAACCAATAACATACACACACACTCCTGTTCAGGAATCTCAGAGCAAAACCAGAACGTTCTTCTTTGAAGAGAAGAACAAAACTAAGTGTTGTGTAATGTTGATGACAAGAATAGGCATGCAGAATGTGTCCAAACGAAAAAGCCGCTTTTGCAAACTGAGTACCAGGTTAGATACAGTTTTGTCAAGGTTTATGCTTAAGGAACTTAGTGTGAGGTTACATTTCATGCCACTCAGGCAGACTGCTTAAGTTATTCTACAGCTGAAGGCATCTGCAGTGATTTAAATAAATGCAACAATTAGACAAGGACACGAGTATGAAGATGATAGGAGTTAAAGTTCTGTGCCACCTACGCATATATCAGAGTCAAACAGGATTTCTAATCCGAGTCAGCGAGATTATGGATGATCTTTATTTCCAGTGAATATGAAGTACTTGCATATGAATCAAAATGCAAATTGGAACAACTTTATTTATTAGTTATATGGAAAACACCAGAGAAAATTTTAACCAAAATCTTTTCAAAGTGTAGGCTTTGTGGTGTAAATCACCAGTAGTGGTGATGTAACTATTATTTTATATGCACAGCTCTAGTCAGAAGCTTGCCTAAATCTTGCCTCATCATGGCCGTGAATGTCATAGTAATTTGGGGCTTTTCCCTGGGTGGAATAATTACATAGAAGAACGAGAATAGGGTGTACAAGTTTGGATTTTGGGTTGTTTTTTTCTCTCATTGACACAGTTTACATAAAGGTTTACATACAGGCTCAAAGATAAACATACACCCACACTACTCTTTGTTTATATGCACCTTAACAAGTTGCACCTTGGCCAGATGATTTGGTAACCATGAACAAGCTGGAACTGAACTGGACTTCTTTAAGTTGCTTGAAGACATTTCACCTCTCATCCGAGAAGCTTCTTCAGTTCTAAGGTCAAATGGTGGAGACTCCCAGATTTAAACCCTATGGGATTGTCCCCCCATTTGACCTTAGAAGTGAAGAAGCTTCTCGGATGAGAGGTGAAACGTTTTCAAGCAACTTTAAGAATCCCAGACACTTTATTCTTTCCAAGTTCCTTAGACCAAGCTTCTGGGATAATTCCTGCTGGATAATTGACCAATCTTCTTAGCAGCACAGGGGAAGTTAATTTAAATAGGTTGGTGTTCTCATATGGACCTGGCTTTTAAGCATAACTGAGAAATTTTGGGTTGAGGTTGGAGCTTTTGAACGCCATTCCAGAATATTAATGTTAGCCTGCTTTATACATTCCAAAAGCAGTTTTGATGTGTGTTTGAGATCATTTTCCTGTTGGAATACCTAAGTGCATCCAAGTTTCAAACATCTAGCTGTAGATATGAAGGAGAAGTCCTCCTTCTTCTTTATTCCATCCACTTTGTGCAATGTATCAATATCACAATAACACACACCTTGTCATTGTAGCAAGTAGTTCCATATTTGTCTCATGTGACCATAAAACTTTACTCTAGAAAGCAGTTAGCTTGCCCATGTGGGCGCATGCAAATTTCAGTCAAGCTTGAAGATGTCAGTATTAGAGCAGCTTCTTTCTTGGTCTGCATGATGGGACGGTGTAAAACTGGCTTCACTGTGGATAGAGACGCTGGTGTTCCAGCCATTTCCATTTCATGGTTCTTGGGTTGTTCCTGAACTTCCTAACCAGTTTACTCTCATATGAGAGTTTGGGTCTCAAAAAGAAATCAGTTGTAGAACAATCATGATCACTAATGAGAAGTTAATAGTCCTTGGTCTTGTCAAGCTAAAAGCCGTTATAGAACCAGCACCAATTATTAAAAGATTAAAGTGAGCATACATATTTGGGCCTGTATATATAATTGTGACCCAGAGAAAATCAGTAATTAAAGCTGTACATTTATTCCACCCTGAAAAAAATTCAAAGAAATCATTAAAAGGTCAAAATGACCATGATATTCATGCCCACAATGAGTGTATGAAAACGTCTGACCACAACTACAGGTCTGTCGTGAATTGTTTAAGTAAATACATGATGTTCGCACAAGCGTCAGAAATGCAAAGTAGCGTCAGGAGTGCATTCCTGCATGACAGTGTAGTTCCCCCTTTTTTTATCCACTCGCTAGGACTGCCATACTGCAGACAGACCTGTTTATGAGCCTGGCTGAACACGAGTATAACAAATCCCCTTAGGTGCATTATTAAAATATGAACAAGTCATGCATGCTGTCAATGTTCAGAGCTAGTTACCGTGGTTTCAAACCGCCTGCTTATTGGGAGTGTGACTTCTTTTATTGTGCCATACTCTGCCATACATTAAGGGCCATATGGCAGTCACTTGGCATGGGATGAAGAGAGAGAACAGACTTTGAGTTTACAGCATATGTAAGCACAATTTGGGCATTACCCATGAGGGTATATATAGTAACTGGAGCAGTCTTAATTTTACCCTGTGTTATTTATAGGTCATTTGTAGTGTGATGAAACCAGCGTGCATTGCCTTTAAAAAGTTTCCGTTCAAGGGGGGGTCATCATCTCCCATTGGATGTTTAACATCATAAGGCCAGAATAACTGGATGCATTACTTCTCTGACTTCAAGAATTTAGAAACATACATTAGACTGAATGTATTTTTAAAAAATAAAAACCTATTTATCCTTATCAGTATCGGTTTAACGAGTAGGGTAAACCTTTGTATTAATTCTGAACTAAATAATTCCTCTGGTAAACAGCATTATGTCATTGTATTTGTGAAACTTGTACCTTGTTTCTTATCTCCTCCCATTCTGCACTCGCATTCCTGTCATGAAACCCAGGGGCGGACTGGACTAAACCATCTCTATGTAGACGGCTTGGACTTGTGATTTCATTAAATAGAATTTGATAACCGGGCTCTCACCAAAATGTGAATGATAAAAAAAAATTGGATATGTATAAATAAACTTTTACCTGTTTGTTGTTCTAAAGTTTTCTTTTAGTGGTTATGCAGCACACAGTTGGGATACGTCTGCACCCCATTCCCGGATAATGGACTAGTCTTAACACTGCCATGTTGGATGGAACTGGCGCTGGGCTCTCTGGCGGCCGGACTTCCCAGGAAAGTTTTTGCCGTTTTCCGTGTTCGCTCGGTTGCTCTAGTTTTGACCTTATTTTGTGGAGGAGGGGGACCTCGCAATACATTCCTGAGCGGCATATTTTTTTTGTTTCTGCAGTCTTGCCGACCCCTGGGATAAAGTGAACCGGTGTGCGGGGTCGGAGCCAGGCCACGGATGACCGAGGGATTGTTTATGTATCTTTTTGGATCTCTTAACGAGTTAGAGTCCGTATATACTTTATAAACTGATCCTCAATAATGAGTGGACATCCGCCGCCACGGCGGCAAACAAATGTCGGCTCGACACTACTGACTTCGCAGGAGAATGAATGTCTTTTCAACCA
>NW_005187415.1:5492555-5494460 GCF_000239375.1 Pundamilia nyererei
AGGTTGTTTTCGGGAAGTGTGTCCCCCGAAAAGAATGTGCCGAGCAGGCTTGGCTGAGCTCTTGACAAAGCTGACGAGCCGAGAAGCCCTCTGGTAATGCAGGACTTGTCAGTCACAAAAAATCTGACGAGAATCTGTGGGAGTAGCCCGATGTACCGGTGGGACTGCAGTCAAGACCACTAGTGCAGTGTCACGACTCAATGTTGTAAAATAGCCTAATGTTACGTAACATGTTTAGCATTCAGCTGATTCATTTTTATGTCCTCATTAAGCACCATGTCTTGGAGCGACCCACATCCAGTAGATCATAGTGTTATCTCAAGTAACAGATATGCAGCTGCACCTTCACTTCTCCACAGCAATGTCTGCATGTCTTCTAAAAGTTGCATGTCTCATTCTATTGACATTATGATTCCTCATTTCTTTGTGGGCTGACACAACAGAATGGCCATCAGCTGACCATAAAAGAAACTGGGGGCTTAGATCAGTAGATATTTGCCTTCCAAAGAGTCTGTGGCTTACCACAGCCCACATTTAGTTAATGTTCGATAGTGTCACACCCATATTGCTATCTGTTAAATTAATCTATTAGACCACTTATCACACTCCAGAGTTGGGTAATCTTGGCAAAGAGTATTTAGTTTACTTCCTAATTAAGGTCAACAAAATTGTTGGAAATTAAGCGTATGACAGGTTATTTTGAGTTTCAGTTTTACTGTTTGATTTATACTTTTTTTTTTTTTGTATTGCTGTGGAGCAGTTTGGTCCCACTATGTTGCAAATGTTACCTGTGGTTTCATCATGAAAGAATGGCACACCTTCACCTGTTATTGATTACCGTTGCAGAGGAGGCTGGTTTTAAAGTCCAGGTTTTCCAGTTCAATAAAGTGGTCTGTTTTTGTGCGCTGGACGGGAGGCGAGGTCAACAACAGGGATATTAAATTCTCCACTGCCCTTTCTTAGTGACTTGCATGTAATCTGTTCCTGGGTTACTTCCTCATAGTAATCATTGTTTCCTGTAATTGTGCATAGTAAAGGTGTTGCGCTTGATTGACATACAACTGTGTCTTCCTCTTTGCTGCACTAAACCAACCATGCTGTTTGAGATGCTTGTGTGTGCGTATGCACACATGTTTGCTTTGGAAAGGCCATACTTCCTGTCCCATGACACAGTATATCAAGCCTGTATGAGGTCACACGGTTGGATGTCCCGCCTCCTCCTTAGACACAGGTTTCTAAGGTGTGCCTGACAACTATGTAACCAGTTTTAAACCCCAGTGACAGGCTTCATCTGGCTTTCTGGCAGTTGTGTCATACAGCATGTGACAGAGACGTGCACTGAGGAACATTCCTCACAGTCCTACGCTCTTGTGTGTTTCTACACGTCTTTTCATTGAAGAGTGAGTTTGGAAGAGACAAAGTGTGTGTGTGTATTTGTGTGTGTGTGTGTGTGTGTGTTAGAGAGGCTCGGGGGAGAGGGAGGCTGGAAGAGACAGACATTGTGTGTGTCTCAATCTAATTAGAATATCCACCAAGTGATGTAGTGGCTGACCGAATGGTTGGCGCTCATGCAACACAATTGTTAATCAGAAAATGTAAAAACCACAATAACTGTTGTTTAACCTTTTTCAACACCATCATCTTTCTAATCGAGACAGCTCTTACCTACCAGAGTTGCTGTATCTGTAACAGCCTTGTTTGTATACTATTCCTTGTTACAAACTAACAAACCTTTTTATATATAAAATATATCTAAAGCATGAAAGTTTCCCTCAGATTGTTTCCCTTATAACACCTTTTTAAAATATGAATTTACCTGCTTCTATGAACGTTTAAAATGTAATATATGCCATAGAGCTGGGCGATAGAACGATAACGATATGTATTGCGAAATAACTTTTTCTC
>NW_005187415.1:5496661-5497941 GCF_000239375.1 Pundamilia nyererei
CTTTACCTTCATATTTTTACTAGCTGGAAGAAGATCTAGTAATGACAATAATGAAAAAGCTCTAACAAAATAATTACAGGAGCAAAGTCTCAGTGTTGTTGCTTCCTGCTGTTTTTAGAAGTCTTTCTGTTGTTTTTATTAGTCTACATTAGTACAGACTCACACAGCAGCAGAATCAATTTGTAGTAGTTGTACATGTGTTACACACATGGCACAAAAACAACGTAATTATTACTCCACACTTTTGAGGGCAGATCAGTCTAAAAGGAATACGCTGCATTTACTTTCGACAGGTGACCTGTCATACAATTACAGTTGATACACTGTTGGTATCTTACTAATATGGATAGTTTGTGACATGGTCTCTCTAATTATCACTATAGCTGACTACCAAATTCTGACTTTATGCATTACACGTTAAAGTGCAGTCAGAGCTGGTTCAAAGTACATAATAGTGCCTGAATACTGTCACCCATTACATTACTGTTGTGGAAAATTCTAAATAAAACTGTAAGGTACATTAATTAACAATGGTGTAAAAGCAGCCCTATGTCTGAATGGCAGAAATATTAGACATCCAATGCCTGAAAAGGGCTAAACCCTTCCTCATCTTTTCTGCATTGCCTGCACTTTCTTCTTAAGCTACATATTTGGTCTTGTTTGTTCCCTCTATAGGCTCTATAGGATCTTCTTTAAATTTTTGCCTAAAGCCAAGTTCACATATAAAGCAATTCAGTTGCTTTCATTGCTCCGTAGCTGATTGTTCGTCACTATAATGCAGATTCTAGGCTCCAGTTGTATTTACCATTCTGGTGTATACCTGTCAGTGTCCTTAACTCTCTTTGGGAGTTGTTGTAATCTCTCATCTCAAAGCTGAGATACGTTTAACTCATCTGCTCGTTTTGAATCACTAGCAGTTATTTTCACTGTCGAGGCTACAAATAACAGAAATTGAATTAATAGAAATTCAATTTTTCTCTGATTACCACAACAGTGCCATCCTTTTTCTGTGCAAACATCCCATAATTTGTGCCATATGTCATGCTATGTAAAATGCTGATGACTGTTACATGAGGAATTGAAAATAGAAATCCAAATTGTAATGTGTTACAAATACAGATAGTTCACTATGTTACTTGATCTTTTACTTACCGGTATTGTCATTACTTGCTTATATTAGCTTTCGTTTCTTCCTTTTAATCGACCCCATGTTTATAGTTATATTGCATTAGATTGTGTGCTGCCTGGGCAATTGCATGGTGAGGTCAGTACACATGTAG
>NW_005187415.1:5499304-5549314 GCF_000239375.1 Pundamilia nyererei
TATCAGAATTGGCATTATGAGGGCAATAAACAATGCTCAATGGTACCCTGTGTTTTATTTTAGCAGTTAAACCCAGCACAGTGGGCTTTTTTTTTTTCATATGCAGAAGAAAATTTATCTGCATTTTGACTGCAAAATCAAACTTTTAGTTTCAGTTCAATGATAGAAGGAAGTGGAAGCTAATGAGGTGTCCATCCAGATATTCCAAGAATCATCATGATGACGTCTGCTGTACTGCAAAGACGAGCCTTGTGGTGTGGTTGTTACCCGTTTCAGTATTACATGTAGAATAGGAATTTTCTGATGATACTGATCTTGTACTGTGACTGACTTTCGAGGATCTGTCCAAAAAAAAAAGAAAGAAGATATGGACAAAACCACAAAAGCCAGAAAAATGCCCCCCTCCCAAAAAATCCCCACAACAAATGTTTGTATATTAGAAAAGGGTGATTTACTTGCCCTGTTTTGGGTTTTTTTGTTTGTTTTTTAACAAAACCTCTAATTCCCACTCAATTACAAAGAATAATCTAAGGGCTCCTCCGTATGTTGTCTTAATACCTCCAGTACATCCTAAAACTCACTTTAGATGAGAAGCTCACCAGGCATTTCCTGTCATGATGGTATTGCTTTCATGTATGTGTTAATGGCTGTGAACGTGGACCCCCTCAGTGTTAGAAACTCCCTGCAGCAACCTGTAAAAACTGCAGGTGTCTAACCCTGCCTTATGATAATGTCTCTGTGTGCACTACAGGTGTGTTTTTAGTGTGTTTGCACATAATATAATGCCTTTTTGTCTTAAACAAATGTTGGCTTCTTTGCCTTTTTCTATGCCTTTTATTGGGCGTGTATATGGGTTATGCGTTAATATAGTTGGAATTTCTTTGGAATATTTAATTTAAGGAGATGCTGAAATGCATGCAATATTCATAATACATAATTGGAGTAATTATGCATCGAGTCTATATTGTACATATCATTAAAAACTAGTGAAACTATCAGGGGTTTTTTGTTGTTTTTTTTAACTTATTTTAAGGCAAGTGGGGTGTTTCTGTTCTCTATCTGTATTTCATTTCTAATATTGCTTTATTCCTTTAGGATCCAGCTTGTAAATCTCTGGCACATGGCTGTATAAAACATGCTTTGTATAGAACATTAACACAGATATTTGCGATTCTCACTCTCCTCCTCCCTCTGTCCTTTTTTCCAGACATTGTCTTCAGGTGTGGTCCAGGTATTCACAGCAGATAGGAGCTCCAGCTGGAACAAGAAATGCTGCGGGGTGGCCTGTTTGGTTAAAGACAACCCCCAACGATCCTACTTCATCAGGGTCTTTGACATCAGGGTAGGTATATGGGAAGCAAGGGGCAATTCTGTGTGTAAAAGATGGCTTCTTATTGAGTTATCGTGATAATAAATTTCAACTTTCTACTTGCCTTATTAGTTGGTTGTTTATTTATTGTGTATTCAGCCGTGCTTCTGTTTCTCCACAGGATGGGAAGGTGATGTATGAACAGGAGCTGTACAACAACTTTAGCATTAGTGGCCCCAAACCATACTTCATCACATTTGCTGGAGATGTAAGTTTTTTCCCTCAGCAGTTACATTTGTCTTTTTACTTATCTTTCTCAACCTCAGGTTAGTTGATAATATTTAGACCCCTGCTTTAAATTTCTTTTGTGTTAACCGTTAGTGTTGCTGAAAAATATTCTCTTGAAAGAAAGTCAGCATTTAGATTGTTCTGCAGTGGGTGACCAAGAAAAGATATCGATAAGGTTTTAGCGATACCTAGAGTAGGGGGGTGGCTCAAGACTTTAACACAGTAATGTACTAATGTGGGTTTTTGGTTTTTTGTTTGTTTTTGGGGGGGATTGTTCAGCTGTGTGTGGCTCTGTTTTTGTGTACTGCTGAGTAAACATTACACCCATGCAGTCTCACATTTTAATGGAATTAGTAGGTACAAGTTGTACTTTCTGTAGCCAGTATGTGGCATTGAAAACCATAAGCCTATGTTTTGGTTCCTTATTTTTTGTTCAAATGTTCCTGAAAGCATGTCTACATCAGTTAAAGTTTACCACAGAGCATATTTCCTTCATCATAATCTTCATTCAGTCCAGAAATTCTGATGGAAACCTGCCATGGAAAGCATGTGTGACCAAAAGGCACCACCATTAAAGTTACGGAACTAGAAATTTGAGCTTTGTGTCACTTCTAAAGCTTTTCATGTCACAAGACGTCTTTATTTAAAGAGAATACAAACTGTTAGCACGGTGGATTAGACTTGAGCTGACCGTAAGCTTTACGGCACTGTTGTTCAGTTGCAGTATACGCATAATGGAAGTGTGTTTGGAAACCCATAGACCAGCGGTCCCCAACCCCCGTGCCTCGGACCGGTAGCGGTCCGTGAGTCGTTTGTACCGGCCGCGAGAGTTGAGGCTCAGGTGTGGTTTTCAGGGTTTTTATCGGTTTTTCAGCGTTATTTTGTTATCGTTTTTATCGTTAACTCTGTTTTCCTGGGTCTTTTCACGTGTGTTATGAATAAATCTTCCTTTTTTCAGTACCGGTACTAGTTTTTGTTGTATTTTTCCGAGACACCTTAAAGGCCGGTCCGTGAAAATATTGTCGGGCATAAACCGGTCCGTGGCGCAAAAAAGGTTGGGGACCGCTGCCAGAGACTATCCATAGATATACAGAAGTACCAAAATTCTATTTATAACAGTTTTTAAATTTCTTTTCTGTTTTGTGTCTTCACAGACATGCCAAGTGGGTCTGAACTTTTCCAATGAAGATGAGTGCAAGCGTTTCCGGATCGCTGCGGGAGAGCTAATGGGGAGAAAACTGAGGAAAACCGGTACCCACTTATTGCTATCACTGCTTCACCTTAGGTCCTAACTACTGATCTAACTTGCTGGGGGGAGAGAAAAATGACATGATTAGCAAAGTTTTGTCTTATGCTCAACAATCTGGTTTGTCTGATTATATTTCAAGCCAAATCATCACCATTCATCATTAAGTGGGAGCACAAGATCAAATACATTTCTAAACTTGTCATTTTTGAAACTGTTGGATGACAGAACTGGGCAAAAAAAGGTCTAAATTTCAATACATAGGCAATCTTAATCAGAGGTAGTCAATTAATGGAAGATGTGCCTTGGGGCCACATTTAGCTGTTCCTTATGTTTTAAATTTTTTCCTTTGTCTTTTTTTGCCTGGGTCTGTCTGCTGTTATCATCTGCTCTTCTCCTCATCTTATAAAGTTTTCAGAGCTGTTGGTAACACGTTCAGTGAGAGTACGATCCGAATACTGCCCTACTGTGACGTAGTCTTATTTAAAAAAAACTAAAAAAACAGATCTTCAGAGTCATCTTAACAGAAACCTCATAAAGTTGGTGCTGCCAAAAAACTTTCAAACATGTTAACAGAAATTGAAAGCTTTTAGGGGTTTTCCCCACGTACTTCCAAATGGTTCTTCCAAATGTTTCTTTTGACACAAATACCATCACATGACTTTTCAACCAAAACAAATGCATCATAATACTGCACCCAGGCTTTTGGGGAAGAAATATGCTGACTGTCCCAAGGGGGGCACTGCAGTTTCAGAATGAAATGTGCAGAACCAATCAATGATTCCTGCTTCATCTCTCAGGAGTAGAGCATTTCCAATGCTTTCTTGTAATTTACTGAACATGGCGATTGGTTTGAGAAACCAGTTTTTAAATATTGCACCCCTAAACTATTGTGTCAGTATTTACAGTAACACTTGAATAGCTCCAGATTAAAACAAAACAGGGTCAGGCAGTTTTTCCTTCAGTTCATTTCTTCATGCACCAACAACTCTAAAACTCTCCACCTAAAGACAAAGTCATCCACACAGACTCTCAGACTGAACATGAAACTGAAGAGATTCTTATCCACAGCCATCCAGATGCCTTCTCAGACTTGGCGCTCAGTTCTTAACTTTGATTATCTTGTGCTTGATTAAAACCGAGCCGTCTCCACTCTGCTTGTTCTGCGGGTCATTTCCTGACCTTTGAATCGATCGTTCTCTTTCATATTTCCCCCTCAGCCCGCTGCATTCGGTGCTTAATCTTATCAACAAGGCTTCCTCTTTTTGATCTTCCACCTCAGGAAAACTCAAGCCGTGTGTGTGTGCGTGTGTGTGTGTGTGCGTGTGTGTGTGTGTGTGTCCCATGTTAATTAACAACCTTTGAACTTCTAGAAAATAAATGTATTATTGTTAATATGAGATGCAACATCTCTTGTAAAGCCCTCTTGAGTTGTTGATAGTTTAAGTGTGGACTCTAGCTGGTGTGTGTGCGTGCGTGTGTGTAAGAATGTGTGATTTACTCCTTCTAAACACACTAACTGAACTCTGCTTGGCAATTTATTTTTTTCTGAATAACCCTCCATTCAGTGCAATACACGCACAATCCCGCCGAAACCTACAAATCGGCTCTCTTCTCTTTTTAACGTCTGTACTCTGACGCGCTCACACTCATCCGCTTCACATTAACACAGCCCACTACTTAGCACAGGAGTGTAATGACTTAATTTGTCTGTGTGTTCACAGAGAAGAGACGCGACCCTGCAAATGGTATGTTTTCCACTGTTTCTTTCTGAAATGATCAGAAAAGAAGTGTAAAGCCAGAGTCAGACTTGTGTCTGATGGTGTTGGCAAACATTTGTGACAGTCTGCTCACTGTGTCATACTGGCAGGGTTTCTGCGTAGCTCATGGTTTCAACGATCGTTCATTTCTTCTTATACTGTGGAGGAAACTACATAGCTACATTGCAGTTTAACTGATAATGCCTACATGAAATGTAAAATGCTAACTACATATGCAAACTACATACACCTGTATAGTTTATTAAGACATAAGCTGTGGGATATGTCACATAGAAAGACTTAAGCATAGCATCGGTCTATTTTACTGAAATTCATGCTGACAAGAAATGCAAAAAGAGGTGACTTGGTCTGAAACAGACAAGGAAAACGTCAGGCTTACAGACTGATTGGCAACCCTCTGGCAATTGGTGGTTGCTTGGGAAAAATGTGTATTCTCTTACCAGTTGATGAGTGGCTACTGGAAGTTGCCAGTAGTCACAAGGTGAAAACTGATCACTTTGCGACCGATGTCACACAGCAACCACTCAGGGGATATACTGGGGGTTTTTCCCTAGCAACCAGAGGTTGCCGGAAGGTTGTCAACTGGTCTCTGGGCCTATGTGACTGAGGTCTAAGCTATCAGCTGGAATGACCTGCCAGTTGACAAGTCATAGGGCAAAACTTTCAACAAGCTTCCCCCTTTCCTGATCTATGGCTTCTAACCATAGTTGGGCGATATCTGGTTTTAGTTTGGTTTAAGTGTCTTTAATTAGCCCAGCTCATAGCTGGGAACCAGATTTCACTTGGTACCAATTCTGTTGTGATAAAAAGAGGTGAAGAGGAATGTGTGACACTATGGATTCATACTTTGCTACGTTAGTTCTCAAACACTTGTGACAATGAGGGAGAGTTGCTTACTTCCCACACACAAACAATAAACCTTTATCATGCACTGGTTACCCAAACAGATGACCTTCCTAAAAGGGGATGTACAGAAGCGCAAGACTACAGTTAACTTAATGAAAATGGCACGGAAAAAACTAAACAAACCTGAAAACTAAAAACTTGAAATGTCACTAGAATTTTATCAAAAGTCCCAACAAGCACAAATTCCAGAAACCCAAAGCTCCTCTACGAAACCCCTAAGTTCCTTGAAACACATTTGTAATCCTTAATACTTACTTTTAAGATTGAGTGGCTGTATTATGACAGTGATAATAATATACAGTCAAAACAGCCAGTATGCATCCTGAGAACATTTTGCCAGCATAGAGCTGTTCCCCTTTGTGAAATACAAAGTAAATAGAGAAGCTGCTTATAGCTGGAAAGACTAGTTGTGAAACCGCTCCAGGAGCAGCTCAAGAAGAAGTGATGTGTTTGACATGAATCATCTCAAGGTTTTTGATGTTGCCTGTTTTGTTTTTTGGGATGTCTTTTTTTTCTCTCATAAACAATGGTTGTCTGCTATTTGTTTTGATTTGGGGGTGTTTTTGTTTGTTTTTTGTTTTGTTTTTAATGAATAATAAATGATTTACTGTATAAACAGTACACAACACATTGCTGGGTGTTATCAAAAACACAGCAAAGAAACTACATGCTCTGTTTCCTATTATTTGTCTTACTCCTTTTAAATTAGCTTTAAAACAGCCTGAGAAACATCAACATTTTGTGAGGCGATTCAAGGAAGTTTCATAAATATTTTCTTTGAATGACGGCTTGAGAACTTCTAAGAAATGTCTGATTTGGTATTTTTAATCCTGGTCTGTGTTGGAATGTAGAGCAAAACCATAACATGACACGACATTGCCCCGTAGTGGAGTCATGCCCTCGGTGTAGCGTCATTCTGCCGCTTAATATGGTCTGAGTAAACAGATGGAATACATTTGTGGATGTGCAGACGCTTGTGTTCTGGACATGTGTCACAAGACACACAGCCTAGTTTGAGAAATCAGTGATGAAGTAGTTTTAGACTGGAAGATTTGGCCCATATAATTGTTTGTGTGCCAGCATAAAGAGGTATTAACTTAGACAAGTATTTGGCTGATGCTTAGATTGGGGGTAGGTTAATGGAATTGGGCATGATGGTATTCTGATTGTATACATAAACATCATGTAAATCAGCTCAGGATTCATATTTTGGACTTTGAGTTGGTATTCATATGCAGCTTTTTCAAGGTCAGAGTTGGAAATGACAATTCAAAAACTAGTTTCTAAAGGCAACTTGTTCTATATACCTGTGCCCAGTAAAGCAGCCACCTATCCACCTATCCAAATCCAATTTCTATCTTGGATTTGCCGTGCATGGTCTCTTTTTGTGGAAAGGTACTTTTTGCATATGTAAGTTAGTCAATTTCCAAAGGAAATCCCTTTGGAATTTCCTCTCCATTCCTAACTGTCTTTATCTCCTTTCCCATCACTGCATCATCACTCTGTTACT
This sequence comes from Pundamilia nyererei, assembly GCF_000239375.1. Classification (NCBI taxonomy): domain Eukaryota; kingdom Metazoa; phylum Chordata; class Actinopteri; order Cichliformes; family Cichlidae; genus Pundamilia; species Pundamilia nyererei. The sequence goes on from NW_005187415.1 coordinate 5,506,345, forward strand.
GTCATCTCTAGTCTGGTTTTTGCTGTCCTCTCCACTACTCCTGCTGCCTGGTTGAGCACTTGCCTGCTCATCAATTATCCTCATCTGCCCTCCCTCTCTCTTCATTTAATCAGTCTGTTTTCTCTCTCATGTTTTTATCTATCGCCCTGCCCTTCTCCCTCTTTCTTTCTCTCCACTGATTCATCATGTTTTAGAAACCCCAGAGATTATTGTGGGATTATGACATGGATGGGTTTTAATGGTTACGTAAAACAGAGGCACAAAATCCAGAATAACTTGCTGGGATTAGATATGTTTTGCAGGAAAAGGGAGGAGGTAGTGGACAGACTGGTGGTGAAATGATCACAGCCAGCCAATCCGGGCATTACAATCTTGACAGTAGGGAGTCGAAGAGGATGAATAAGCTTCAGCCGCTGGCTGGCAAAGTTTTGGCTCTTTCCCCCTTTCCAAATGCATTGTTGGATGTTAGCTTTTTCAGCTGAGGAAGGAACCGAACCATATAATCATCACCAGATGCAGGAAATCTATTCAGTAAATGAAGACTCAGATCCATCACATCTTCTTGTATCGTTTTTGGAAGCAGAAACATCCTTCTGAACTGGATTCACATCTGACACAAGGCAACAAGTGGATAGTCTTTGATTGATAGCTCAGACGTATTGTTCACCAGACATTTCTGCACCTTTTTTTTTTTCTAAATTGAGAAAGAAGACCTGAGATCTTTTTGCTGCCTTTAAATCCGACCTCGTTCCCGCCTTATCTTTCATGCCAAGCCAACAACTACGATGATGTTCTGCACCACCTTTCTTTCTGCTCCTTCTGAGGAACTTAATTGTGAAGCTTCTGGAAGAGGAGCAACTATGGGAGGTGGAGGGCTGAGCCCAGGTAGCTGCCTGTCTTCCTTACATTGCCTGGTTCTCCCCCAGGATGAGCTGTACCCATCTCTTTCTGACCCCACTGCTCGACTTTCCATCTGCTCTGAAGACCGAGCTTGCAACTTGGTGGACAAAGTGCTTGTAGACATCAGTGTGACCACCTGCAATGCAAGAAGCAGCAGGTGTATTTGGGATAACCTGAGAAGGCGACGCAGTCGGTCCGCATCGCCTTCACCCAGCAAAATGCCCAACAGTCCTTGTAGCAAGCGTGTCGGAGGTATGTCTTTCATTTGAGGTGCCAATTGAAAGTTGTACAATTCTATTGTAAAGGCTGGAGTTGTTTCGCACGGATCAGAGATGCTGACTGCTGGGCTAGGAACAGTGATTGTAGGTTTCTTTGGTTGAGGATCCTTTAAAGGAGAGGCGATTTCTAAGTAACCCCTGAAAAGTCCACCACTGATGTAGCTGACTTGGGCTTAACTGTACCAGAGTGATTCAAATGATTTTCAATGCCAGTTAGCTATTAACAGTCCAAGCTACACAGCAGCAAGTGTGTTTTATTGCAGCCTAAGAGCAGTGAGTGATTTGATGACATGTCATCATATCAGAGAAAGTGTGTTGTCCCTACTTTAACCTGGGAGAGTAATGGAAACAGTTTTTTGCAGCTTTCAGTTACACAGCACAATATTAGCATTAATCGGTAAATGTTTTTACACACCTCTTAGCTTTGGGTTCCCAAATCCCCATTTTGAGAACCACTGTGGTTGAGACAGTAGTAGTGCTTGCTTGTTGTGTGACTGCTGGTTTGCAGATAAAATTACCATGTGACTTATTGACTATATTGGTAATCTTGCATTGCCTGTGTCCATTCTCCTTCATTTTAATACCTGGAAAACAAAAAACAAATGAACTTGTTCATTACTTTAGTATGTAAACAGACATTTTTCGTTGTTTGTGGTCAAATAAAGTCTGCTCTCTGTTCTGTGTATGCCTTCTCCTCTTGGACCTCCCTGGTTATGTAATCCATAATAAGAGCAAATCTATTAACTGTCTAGACCAAGGATGTCAAACTCATTTTACCTCACAGGTCAAACACAGGCTACTTTAATCTTATGTTGGCGGAAGCAGTGAAACTCCTATTTCTGTGAGTGTACAGAGAATTAGCCACACATTTAATCAATGAGATGTCTTACTGTATTAAAAAAAGAACAGTATGTCTCAGTTTTTTAATTATTTCAGTGTTGTATGAATTGCTATTAGGGATGTCTTTATTAGCAGGAAAAGGTGTAACACTTGTGAAAATACAGTTAAAAGTCTAGAATTTATGTGCTCCTTCACATTTTCCAAAGTCATCCAGTGGGCCAGATTGGGGTCTTCCCCAGGCCTATTCTGGCCCCCGGGCCTTGTGTTTGAGACCCATTGTCTAGACAATTGATGAGGACCAAAACTGAAGAGAACAAGTTTTTGAACACGTTTTAGACAAAAATGTACAAAGTCTTTAGTCTTAATGATGTTTAGCTTCATCTCTCTGTCTTAACTAATGTGATTATTTAGTTTAAATACCCCAGGGAAGTATGAAAAATGCTATTATTTATCATATACTGAATATTCTGACATTGTTTTCTCACCAACAGATTTAAATAACATGTGCAGATCTCCACACAGTCTGTAATAGTCATTAAAGGATGATTTAAGCACATAAAGTAAAAGCACAAACTCTATTTCTATATAGAGCCAGGGTCACAGGTCATGTTTTATGGCTTGTTAAACTCTTTTATGGCATTTTAATCTGAAGACAGTTCGTGCATTAGGCGTTTAAAGACACTTCTTTAGATGTAGGAGGAAAATCCTTTGTTGTTTTATATGAGCTGTAACTTTAGTACTGTCTTCTTCATTTTCCAGGACCCGCATTGCCCATGGCGACTGTCGATATCAAAAACCCAGAGATCAACAGCGTTCAGCGTTATCACAACAATTCTCAGATGAACAACATTGTGCACTCTTCCTTTCCTAAGAGGGAGAAAAAAGTCAAAGGGGGGAAGAAGAAGAGGTTGACAAAGGCAGACATCGGCACACCGAGCAACTTCCAGTGAGTGAGCCCAGGGTTGTTTGTTTAAGGTCAGAGGTAAACGCTGACCTTTGGTCTCCTTGGTAAACTGTTTTCCCTGGACTTTGTGCTTTTTCCAGTATTGTATTTTTTTGTAGGTCGTGTTTTTACCACTTACCATGAATTTCTTATAAATTGAATGCCATACTTTTCCTACACAAATGCCTGGAGTTCACATAAGTGCAACACATTGGACTGTCATGCATAAATTAAATCAGAGCAGCGCTGCAGAGTTTGACAGCACTAGGTGGCGCTACAGCAGCACAAAAAGCTTAAAAGGTCAGCTGTAATCCTGGTTCCCGCTTTGACAATTTGCTCTTTACAAAGCCTAATAATCCCACGTCACAGCCAGCATGAACTGCTGCACTATTACTTCATTTCCAAAATTTTAATAGCCATTAGTCAATCACCCACTTACCCTTATAAATAATACATTTAGTTAATTAAGCAGCACTTGGAGAAATTACACATGTTGTATTTTTATAATGTGGTTTTTAAGACACAGCAGGAATAATTAAATGAATTTTAAGCAGCGCTAACGTTGAAGGTAGTCCTCTGAGAAAGTCAAAAGTAGCACTAAAAGCTATGCTATGAGTTTCAGATGTCTTAAAATTTGATATAAAAGTTTGACACATTTGCACTGATGAACTTCTGCATCTGAAGAAGAGGTGAGGGGGTGGCAGCACTAATCCATTTAGTGCCATCCTACAGAATAAATAAACACAAATATCTTTGCTTTTACCTGACAAACACAGATTGGCTTTGCAGTTAATAGCTAATGGATCTTTGTCTGCTTTTTATTTGAATATAGGAAACATCATGTACTGTCTATGTATTCTGCCCCCTTCCTGAACACATCATGTCCCACATGCTCTCTCTTCTCCTTTTCTCACAGGCACATTGGACATGTAGGATGGGATCCAAACACAGGCTTTGATGTAAGCAGCATCCACAGAACCTAACACTAATATGTACATGTTTGTTGTGCGTGTCTGCACATGTCAGCTATGTGACCTCTAGACATTTGTGTGTAGCTCATCCATATGTCAAGTAGGCATCCCTCTTCTTGACAGATAGTTTAAATTTTAATACTGGCTCCCAAATATTAATCTGAGCTGTGTGGCTGAGCCATCGGGAGTGTTACACAAGGAGATTTTTTTTATTTATTCATTTTTTTTTGGTGATGTAGGGAATCAACCCACATCTGCATAATCCATGGACTCGTTCCCAAAAAGCTTCATCAGTAACTCTGTTGGACTCTGGATGATAGCTCTGAGATTATACAGGTCAAAGAGACTTGGTCTCCCTGTAAATGAAAAAATGAATTTCAGATGATTTTGGTTTCATAAGTTAATGCTTTCAAGGAGATTTTTTTTTTTTTTTTTTTTAGTGACGTCAGTCAAACAAAACCTGCTCACCTCTTAAATCCTCAGGCTTTTAAAACCTAGGCACAAATTGGAGGATTCATAAAAGGGTAAGGGATATATTTTATAATCTGTTCTTCAGGTACTTTTAGTAAAGTCAAAGTAAAGAACTTCCCCTTAAACAGAAGGTCTTTTTTTTTAATAGTCTGCTTGAATCAATTTGTCAAACCTGTCATATTATTAGAAAGCCAGATTAAATGTCATATTGAGGTCTTCATCTCTTGCAACTTGATCTCGACTTGCAACAGAGCATTTTCTGCTTCCAGAGTCCACTCCTGTAACAAGTCCTACACAGACCTTTGGTAGCTCAGAACTGAAACCACCAGGTGGCACCATAACGGCTGATATTCTGGCCTTTTCTCGAGCCCACTCTTATTTCAGCTTTTTATTTAGAAATGTCTCCCCAAAACAACATGACATTGACAGAAAGTTACTCCTCACATTCAGCTTTTGATTTGGCTCAGAGTGCATCTCCTAAAACTTCAAAAAAATTCTTTAATATTTTCTTGAAAATATTTCCTTACAATCTTATTTCCGTGAACGATAAAGGTATTTTTCTGGTTGATGTTTGCCTGAAATTCCTGTTTGTACATTTGCAGCTGCACATAATCTGATTACCTGTGGGATAACCTGAACCTAAAGTGTAGGTGCAGAGGCTAAATGTCATGTTTAAATCTCTGTTTATTCTTCAGCTGAATAACTTGGACCCAGAGCTGAAAAACCTGTTTGATATGTGTGGCATTTCTGAGGCTCAGCTAAAGGATAAAGAGACCTCTAAGGTCATCTATGATTTCATCGAGAAGAACGGAGGTGTAGATGCTGTCAAAGATGAGCTGCGGAAACAAGGTACGGCCACAGAAACGAATATGTAGCCCGGGTTTTCATATCTTGATATAAGAAATAGGAATTTAACTATACTGTTAAATTTGATGTATGTGCGTGTTTGTGCAGGACACTCACCCTCTGAAAATGTGTTTAATGGGTTGATTGTCTTTAATTGACAATCTAACTAGTGTGGTGGTTTTATCCCCAGGTCCGCCCAGGTGGAGTGGTAGGTTTCTATGCATGACCTGCTGTGACTGTGCATGTAGAGTCAAACTATGAATCCGAGCTGTTTCAGGTCTTCAGTCTTTTTGCTGTTTTGCACCTGATTGTTCTCGAGTTGGATGTGCTGTCGACTCTCTGGAGACATACCAGCTGTTTGTCACGTTAGACAGGTTTCCTTTGTTTCACGGAAACATTGTCCTGCAATGACACTACTTTAAATACTTTGTTTCTATCTAACCTCTCACATGAACTTCAGCCACACTTGTAAATGTTTGGCCCGTCATGTTTTAAACACTTTGCACGTGAATTTACGTTTGTTTAACCAGGCTTTAGTCGTCAGTGAAGCAGAGCCAAACTAGCTTTTTGAGCTTTGGAAAGCATGTTTTTAAATGGTGTTCACATACTTGGAATGGGGATACGAAGTCCAATTTGGGAGTATTAACATCTTTCTTTGAAAGTTTGTGGACATTTTTTTTCTCAATACAGATTTTGTGAACAAAAAAACCCCACCAGTTATTTGCAAGAAGGCTGCTCCTTCACTCAACTCTGTAATTGCATGGCTTTGCGCAAGAAGACCTGACGAGCACTTCTTGACTGAGATTCCTTAAAATCTTTAGGAATTGTCCAGATTTTCCTCTGCCCTTCATTAAAATTATATGTAGAGAATAAAAAGGAAAAATAACCTGTAGGGGATACAGTGTGAACTACAAATGGTTCAATCACAAGTTTCTGCTTTAACTTTTTTCTTCTCCTCCTTTTCTTCAGCACCTCCACCTCCACCTCCATCCAGAGGCGGCCCTCCTCCCCCACCCCCACATCACGGCTCCGCCCCTCCCCCACCACCACCTCCCGCACGGGGACGAGGTGCACCTCCACCTCCTCCCCCCTCCAGAGCTCCCGTCTCTGCACCCCCGCCTCCCCCTCCATCACGGCCAGGCATATCTGCTCCACCGCCGCCTCCTCCCAGCCGCGGCCCACTCCCGCCACCCCCTCCACCGGTCCACGCATCCCTTCCCGTTGCACCTCCCCCACCACCCCCGCCTCCCCCCTCATCTGGCGCTGGCGCTGGCGCACCACCACCTCCTCCTCCCCCGCCACCTCCTCCTGGCCCTCCACCCCCAGCTCCTCCACTCGCCACAGAAGCTAACGGAGGGGACAGCAGCCTGCCGACATCTGGAAACAAGTCGGCGCTGCTGAGTCAGATCAGAGAAGGAACCCAGCTTAAAAAGGTGGAGCAGAAAGAGAGGCCAGCATCCAACGTGGGCAGAGACGCGCTTCTGGACCAAATCCGACAAGGAATCCAACTTAAAACTGTGAGTATTCATCCATCCCACACAGCATCTCTCCATCCGCTGTGCTTTCTTTGCATGCTTTAACCACCACGTTTATGTATTGTCTTTACAGAGGGACGATAATAATGACTCAGCACCTGCCTCACCAGCCCCATCATCAGGTATTGTTGGGGCCCTCATGGAGGTGATGGAGAAAAGGAAAAGGGCTATTCACTCTTCAGGTACTTTCAAATATATCAGTCTTTATCACCTACTCAGCTATCGCTACAACATATATCTGTAGTTAAAACTAGGACTATCTTTGTTTCCTGTTGACTACCAATTTTTACCTCTCAGCCAGAAAAGGCCGATGGGGTATGACCCCGGCATTTGTGAATGCGATGACTGAAAAAAACCTGTCTGACCGACTATGAGGCAGTGTAGGATTTTCAAACTGATACCTTAGATGCATCTACTAAAAATCTCAGATGAGTTTCTATCTCAGTGGCCTTGACCTGAAGGTCAGAGGTCAAGTTTTCCACCCGTATTGAACATGATTTTATTAGTAAAGCATTTAAATCCAAGCTTACCTGACACACTGTTAGCAGCCTATAATAAGTACTGATGTAAATCACCCTGCAAAAAAGGAATGGAAGTGATCTTTATCAGTTAATTTCATTGGCTGTTTTACATGGAACAAGGTAGGGCAGCCTTGAGTCTCTTAGTGTTTTTCCACTTTTAGTTGGCATTCACACAAATTCAGCTCCATATATCGAAAACGGTTTCACATGAAGTCAATGCAAAGTAATGAAACTTTCTTAAGCTATTCTTGTGCTACGCAGTCATCAAACTGTTTTATAAACTGAAATACAACAAGGAGAAAAAAAAAGCTTGTCATCGATCTCGGAGCGTTTTCCCTGAAGAGGCTTGTCAGCACCACCAAGTTTACACCAACTGCAGTCATTTGAACGTCATTTACTCTAAATCTGATGACATTTAAAGAATACAATGGAATAGAGTAGCCCTTTATTGTCATTGTACACGTACAACCAAATTGTGGAACAACTTCCTCATCAGTCGAACATCCTCATGATTTTTTGTTTTTCACTTTTTCATTTAAAAACAAAACAAAACATGAAAGTCACCCTCAGAGAATTTTGAACAACAGTATAATTCATCATACATAGCCTCTGTGTAAATATTGCTGTTTTATTGCCTGCATTAAGCACTTTTCATCTCTTTCAGCCTAGATAACATGATTTTTCTTTCTACAGATGAGGATGATGATGATGAAGATGATGAAGACTTTGAGGAGGAGGATGAGTGGGATGACTAGTGTTTGTTTGTTTTGTTTTTTCTTTTTCTTTTTCTCCCCTTCCCAAACCCCCCATTCCTCAATTCCCCAACCAAATGATCACAACACTAAAATTGTATTTGGAAAAAGAAATCGTTAATTTCAAAATTATTAATGTAAATGTTCTATTGATTTGCTGTATATTTTTTGTTGCCTTCATGCCTTTTTATTAATCTGTGCAATACCTCATTTAATCTGTAAATGTTTGTCATTGTCATCTTCGGTCGTCGGCCCTTCATCTTCTCCCTTTATGCCTTATTGGCTGGATCTGTCTCTTGATAGCAATATGTCTCATCTCTCATTTTAAGTGTCCCTTGCCCCCCCACATCACTCCCTCATCTGTCACTCAGGCATCTTTCATATCTGCTGCCTCCCATTGCACACGTTCCCAGTCGTCAGTTTAACGTGCAAGTTTATATCAATTTGTCTTTCAAATTTCAGAGTTAAATGTAGTTTTGGGGTGGTAACTTACAAAACAGGTCGCCACAGATCTTTTGATTAGTCGTATCATCGTTGTTCATTAGGAGGGAAAAGAATTAACTATTTTCATACCCTACTGCTCTGTAGTTTATTTTTACGTATTCAAATGATCCTAGTTTAGCACTCATATTTTCTTAAAACAAAGAGGATTTTTGGAATATTTAGCTTCATTTGTTGTGGACTGTAAATTTTCTCCAGAGTTTGAGTCTTGTTATATTTTTGCACAGATTAAAAAGAGGAGACTCGCTGCATGAATACAGGACATTTTTCAGGTCTGCTTCATTATGGAAATTACATACGCTTTAGGTAATGAGACAGAAATACACCTGAACATGAAGCTTTTTTTTATTTCATTTGTTTTTAAACACACAACACTACATAGAGTACATGAATGGAGGTAGCCCACAGTGTTATGGCAGGCTATCTGTTGTGATTTTTAGGGTTTTGGGGTGTGTTTTTTTTTTTTCTTCTTTTTTTTTTTTCCAACAACACTAAAGATTCAGCTGAATCTGTGTTCTGTTTTTTTACAATAGCAAGCAGAGTATTAATAAATGCCTGTTTGTTGAAATCAGGTCATTCATCATGTAAAACTTGTGGAATAAAGACATTTTAGTTTTCATACCTGATGCTTATCATGGGTCCATATGCAAAGTTACTGTGCAGAAACACCAGGGCTAACATCATGTACTTCCTGCTATAGGAAGAAATGCATTCATGGCATTCTTCTAACAAGTATCATTATTTTAGCTAACTGTAAATCATGAGGTGTAACATAGGAATTACTTCCATAAAGAACTCTGTGGTTAACAGTTCTCTACAAAGACTAAAGATTCAAGCTGTCATTTGATCTGAACTAAAAAAAAGGAAAACGTTATCAGCAAGTTTAACATTTTTTTATTTAATGTTAAATAGGACAAAATACTTAAGTCACAACTAGTTAAAAATCTGCTTAATTGTTAGAGAACTGTAATTTCCACAGTTGTGCAAATTCCTTCTAACCCGTTTGTCTGTAAAGTGATATTGTATAACAACTTTTGCTAAACAGCAGTTGATAAGTTTTCCTTTAGTGCTTTCTGTCTGAAAGGTTCTGCAAGATATGGTTAAAATTATCCGTCAGCACAAACCACCTTTTCCTGAATGTGTGGAATAGCTTGCTTATTTCCTACAAATTTAGATCTTAATTACAAATCAAGTTAAAATTTCAAGTTGGGTCTGTCAAAATTTTGATTTAAATATATCTCAAAATTTCAAGGTTTTTTTTGTTTGTTTTTTTTGCATTGGCAGAAAATGGCTTTAGAAGCTAAACAAAATTATGACAGATAATGGAAAATAAAGAAGGCAAGTCACTTCTACTAGTGAGCAATGGTGACAAATGACAGGTATTGGTAAACCCTGTATTATAAAATTAGCTCTAACAGCAGCCATAAATGGAAAATGTTAACATTTATCATAAAGTAATATATTTTCTGTTATTGTTGGCTAACATTAGCCATTAGCATATGTTTATAGCACACATTAAACCCTTGGCCTCTAAAATAGAAGTAACCTGACTTCCAACCTGTACATAATCAGTGAAGCATCATGAAGACTGATTGGTATGGTTTAGCTAACCATATGCTAGCTGCTTATGCCAGAACAATAAACGTGGCAGAGAAAACCGTGAACCGAACTAAGTAAGGGTGAGGAGTACCGCTCGCCAAGAAAGGGGGAAAAATCTAAAACCTGTTGCTGTGTCATGAGTTGTCATGTTTAGTAATTAAACCTTAAAAAAAGCATATTAGCATTCCAGTCTGGGTAATTTTGCTAATACGTTTCTGGATAATTAAAAAAAAAAAAAAAAGGCCAATACAACACTCGCAGTGCATGAAGTTTCTTGAAAAATACTGTGATTGAAAACATTTAAAGCTTTTCAAACTATAATTTCTTTCCTTCTGTTTGCTGTTTAAGAAAACAAATATTTCCTTCAAATTATGTCTTTGAGAGACAAATTGCCACTTGATTTTCTAACTGACCTCTTTTTTTTTTTCTTTTTTTTTTTTTGTCAAATACTAAGATACTTCTTGGGAGAAAAACTAGCCATGTTTTGCTGATGTTAGCTTCTGTAGGTAACTCGGTTAATAAGACATTGTGAATGCCAAGTCTTACCAAAAAGGCCAGACGAATAATGACTCTTACAATGTACACTCCAATAAAAGGTTGATATATACGTATTTTGTTATTTGGACTCGTTGCTATGTTTGTTGTTTGTTTTAACCTTCACATCTTGTCACAATGGATGTCTCCTCCAATCTTTGCCTTTCGTACAAAACCACTGGTAAATCTTTTGTTGTAGGTCTCACAAGACATGGTAACATTCCTTTTCTATAATGAAGAGGTAAAATGAAAGGAGATCACAATCATGTCAGTCCAGCATGTAATGTGAGCAAGGAATGTAGGTCCCATCACCTACAGATCTGGAAACAGCTGGACAGAGGATTATCACAGCCTTTACTGACCCAGGTAGAATAAAGGGCAAAACATGGCTGCAGTCCTGACTGTGAATTTCAGCTGTTGATTCTTAAAATTAAAAAAAATAAGACTTTTTTTTTTTTTTTCCCCCCCTTGTGATCAGAATGAGCTCATGTGAGGTAACAAGATAATAGTAGTCCAGTCCATTGAGGCTGTGTTACCTTATTTGACAGGAGTCTGTAAATCTAAGCATGCATTTCTTTGTATTTGGTGCCACTTGATGAATATCAAAATGCATTATACTCTAAGTAAATGAAGAAAGCTATATACACGCACAAGACAGACACAAACACAAGAAAGAAAGACTGAGGAAATAGTAATTGGCCTTTCCATGTTATTTATAGACATGTATTGACCACAACAGCTCTGTGCTTTGGTCATTTATTTTTAGTAAATAGCCACATCAGCTGGTCTGTTATCTTCCCTATCTTCTGGGGAGCTTATGAAAGGGATTAGGGCAGGTATGGCACTTTCCATCAGTGTGCTCCTACTTTGATAGACTACTTCCACAGAGACCAGCACACACAAAGAGAGAAAAAGCTTTTATATAAGCAGAAGCACTTCTGTGAAGTTTTTGTGTGTTTAATGGGAATGCTTTCAAAGATATTATGTCATTTTCTTCCTTTGAATATTGAATTTTTAAGTTAGTGAATGCAGAGGACCACTAAATATGTCCTTACCACTTTCACTGTAACTAGTATTTCAATGACCCTGAGCCAGTTTATTGAAAAAACAAAAAGGATGTTGGGCAAGTTCATTGGCCAGTGAGACAAACTGGATAAATTACTCAATTATATTTATGCCAATATAATTCCTTGATCAAAGGTTAAATTTGATACTCCCATCCATTAACCCACAGATTGTTGTACACAGTGACAGCACAGCTAAATGCGGTGTATCTGATATCCCCGTATTGGTGTTGTTCCTATATCATAATAATGTTGGTTCAGCATTGAAAGCCAGATTAAAAGATTAAAAGCCACTGACCAATCACGTTCTTGTGATGTCATAAGTTTGAGATCTGGTGGAAAAAGCTAAAACCATTAGCTAATTTCTTGGTAAATTCATCCTGGAGCGACACTGTTATAATGATATAGAACAAAGCCAACACGGGGATATCAGAATTGGCACATAACACATAAAAGTATTTTAAAAAGTGTTCCTTAAACAGTCAGCCTTTCTGCGATAGTAAATAGTCTATTGTAAAATAATCTACCACGTTAACATAATTCGGCACTACGTGTGTCAGCTTTTGACCCTACGAAAAATAAAATGCTGCTCACCCCTGACTCACCACTGACATTTTTATCAATGGAGTTCATCATTGTAATAGTTAACTGTACTCTTCTAACAGCAGCAGTAGCTGCCTATGTTAATATTTCAAACAACCCGAATGTTGTGACTCAGAGGCCTAACAGCTCTGGGTTATGTGTGGCTTTGGCAAAATATGTGATACATGAAAACTTGCCTGCTTAACATTTTTTGTGGTTCAGAAAAGGGTTTTAAAATTCTCTGCAGAGCATTAAACCCAGTGTACATCCTTAAAATCATGGCAAGAATTCCATATGGGATAGTGTAGTGACCACCCTGAGTGCATCTACAAGCAGGAAGTCTCTGCTCTTTATCGATGATTTTTATGGAAGAATGCCTCTATTTACAGCTTGACAGACATGACAAAGTGCTGTGCTTGAGTAGAGGAAGTTGTTTCTTTTTTTTAAACTGCAGGACACTTAGCTAGTATTGTGTATACTGAGCTGCTGTGCATCGGATGCCACTGATAGAATGGTTTCCAGTATAAATAGTCCCCTCCATAGGAGCCCAGTTTAACTATATTCAGACTTCTCACATCTAGATTATTGTTGCAACTTCTGCAGCTTTCATTTGTGCAAATTTGTGCAATGTAGTGAGCTTATTGAAATACGTTTTATGTCTTCCATCCTGTCTTCCACCAATGAGAAGAAGTCTTCAGACTCAGTGGCTATATGTGAAATAAAAAACATATTTTTTCAGCAAATTTGAATCTTGAATGTTGAAACCTAAGCCTTCTGATGCACAATAAACCCAATGATCAAGTGACTGGTGCTTTGGAGACTGTCGGTCCTGATCAAATCTGTAGTTTTCTGGCCGTTGCCACCTCTCAGGGCCTGACACTGCTGTCTTTGAACAGCTGTTCTGTGGATTTAGGAGTTGGGGAACTCTTCCAAGACATATAAACAAACACAAGACCAGGATTAGGATGGCTGACACTAATAGATCACAATTCTCAGTCTCTTGATTTCACTCTCTCAACTCTCATCCCCCACCTCATATGATCTTCTTCTTGACACGTCATTCCTTCTTTCCATGTCTGATTTGTCATCTCACTAGCACCTGACTATCATGTCAGTGTGACTGCTCTAACAGGGCATACCACAACCTGATAAAGTTCAAACTGAGGATCAGAATGGGGAAGAGAGGTAATATAAGTAACCCAAAAGAGGTCAAAACATCTAGTGAGTGGCAGTTCTCTGGATGAGAGAACCTTCTTGTTAGAGGTCAGAGGAGAATAGTCAAACTGCTTTGAGGTCATAGGAAGGCAACAGTAACTCAAAAACCGCTTGTTACAGCCAAATGCAAAAGAGCATCTCTGCATGCATTTAACTGAAACTTGGAGTACATTGGCTATAACAGCAGAAGCCACTCTAGGTACCATTCCTGTCAGCTAAAAGCAGGAAACTGATGCTCTCAAAATTTGATAATAGAATATTGGAAAACCCATTGGCTGCTCTCATGAATCTCAATTTCTGCTCCGCCATCCGGATGGTAGGATCAGACTCTGGTGTAAACAACCTTAAAGAATGGATCCATTCTGCCCTTTGTTCATCCCTTTATGACCCCAGTCTACCAATCTTGTGATGGCTGCTTCCAGCAGGATACTGTTGCCATGTCACAAAGCTCAGATAATCTGGTTTCTTGAACATGACAATGAGTTTATGTACTAAAACGGCCCCCACAGTCAGATAGAAGCTAATAGAGCACCTCTGGGGTCTGGTAGAGGAGATTCGCATCATGGATGTGTACCTGCAGCTGTGCGATGCTGACAGTTAATATGGACTATCTATATGGACTATTAATCTCTGAGGAATGTTTCCAGCAGGTTTTTGAATCTATACCACTGAGAACTGAGGCAGTGTTCTAAAAGGGAGTTCAGTCTAGTACACGTCAGATGTACCTCGCAAAGTGACTGGTGAATGTACTTATGCCACTTTTGCACTGTATTAGTATTATTCTTTTAAATTTACGGAGGATTACAATAAATTCCTGCATTTAAAAATATTTATTGTTACTTTCATGATGCCACCTCTTGTTTTTATTAAAATGCTCTCCCGAGTCTTCAAATCAAGATAAACAGAAATCATCCTTTTTATGGTTGCAGCAGATGGCTACCCCTCCCTGAGCCTGGTTCTGCTGGAGGTTTCTTCCTGTTAAAAGGGAGTTTTTCCTTCCCACTGTCACCAAAGTGCTTGCTCATAGGGGGTCATTTGATTTGGGTGTTTTTTTCTCTGTATGTATTATTGTAGGGTCTACCTTACAATATAAAGTGCCTTGAGGCAACTGTTGTTGTGATTTGGCACTATATAAATAAAATTGAATTGAATTGAATTACAGACATGCGTCAAATCTATTCTATTTCTTATTCAAAACGTTAAAAAAAATCTATTCAACAGGGTTTATTGGGTAAGGTTAAGGTTATGATGACTTACACCTCAGAGGATTAAAACCTTCCAAAGTTAACTAAAGCTGCTCTATAACTTTATATCTCAAACATCTGCATGTTGAGTCGAAGCGATATCAGCTGAAGTTGAACTAGGCCTGGACATTTGTGCAATACCACTTTGTACCACAAAATGGTGTAGTGAGTCAACTGAACCTTTATTTAACCAGGCAAGTCATGAAGAGCACATTCTTGTTTACAATGGCAGCTTATCCAAAAAGCAAAACCTCTGGAGAAACTCGTTGTAGCTTAAAAGAAACACCAACTGTTAGAAAGTAACATATATCCAAAAAATACATTTCAGCACACACTGCTAAAAAACAGCTGGTACTTACAAAAAGTTATTTAAAGGTGGCTAACATTAGCAAACATTAGTTGTCATTAGTCATCCCAAGCTATGCTACTGGTCATAGGCTGTGCCGTTCACTGGCATTCACCGGGCTGAACAAATATGGGGCTCATCGGTTTTTATTTGATATTATAAAATTTTTAATCACGCTTGTTTGCATAGTTTCTTCGCTTGTCATGCACTGTGAATTGTTCAAAGAGCGCAAAAGCCTTGCTTTAATGCGTGTTATCTTGAGTGGGTGTATTGTGAGTGTGTTGAAGTGGGAATATGCATCAGTGGCGCTTGACCAGTAAGCTGACTCACTGATAAACACAAAAACAGTAGCTCCGTGGGACTGACTGCATTCTTCCCTTTAACAGCCTGACCCCTTTCTTTCAAATGGAGCTCATCCAGAAACCAAAGAGTCAGAAAAGAGTCTGCATCCTTCCACAAGTGGTATTGTAAACAGCAGGTGGCTATATTTAGCTATATTTAAATCAGTTCAACCACAACAAATCATATTTACAGTTAAGAAAACAGCGATTTAGAAAACTTGTCAGTAAACAAATTAGTTCACTCCTTCCACAAATTAAAATACAAATGCCATGTACCTAATTCCTATTGTGAATACTTAAAAAAAACAAATTCAACATTTTTAAAATGTAAAGCTGTCATTGCAGTGCAAATTTCCAGTGTATTTTTTATGAGTAAGAATTCACGTCGGCCTCCTTAGAAAACCCAAGTTTTCACCTGTCATCGTTCACCACCGTCGGTCAGTCCATCGTCATCAGTATCCAAATGATAACAAGATGATGTCTTTTATGACACTTTTATCGTAGATGACGAGGGACTTCCACCTGGAAAAGACAATGATATAATCAAGCTAGGAGGTATTAATACACATTACTGCTCACCACGTGACTTTCATTTCTCTGACATTTTGTTTGACCCAAATCAAGCAAGAAAGCACGGTGGTTGGATGCCTGGGCAAAAATGTTTATTCCCCAACCATTTGGCAAAAACCTCCTTGAAGTTGTTTTGGTCACTACCAGATTGCCTGTTTTCCATGGCAGATGCCACCTTGTCTGCAAACACTTGCCAACTACTCCACAAGCAGTAGTGAAACTGTGAAGAGTCCCACGCAAACTGTAAACCACCTTTTATAATCTGTTGGATGCACAACTTTTACTTTGAAGGCGAACGTTCTCTGTTTCCAGTTTGCGCTGCACTTTTTCAAGGTTTGCCACCACCCGGTAAGTAGTTAGCAAGTGTTTGCAGACAAATTGTTGTCTTTCACGCACACTATAGGCTATGGCGGCAACCTGCTAGCATCTAAAGCAATCTAGGGGTCAACTCATGACGACAAGTAATTTTATCGGTTCACATATTTATGAAATTTTTGTTATTGTACATTAGCTAATGTTTTCTCCCTTCCCCAGTCTAATGCTAAGCTAGCTAGCTACAACTATTAGATTCATCACCCAGACGCATTGGCTACCATTGATGAACTATTTTCCTAGTTGTAATAGCAGGATACAGCATTTTCATTGTGTCATTATGATTTCTGACTAACACAAACTGGAGCATTGCATCAGTGATGTGCTAATGTCCTCGCTGGTGTCAGTAGATGTGTTAAATGTGTGTTGCTGGTCCGTGTTGTGTTCTGGTAAGGTGTTGTGTCTGTCTTTATCTAAGTTTCAGTCAACAGTTTCTATAAATACCTGCATTAAGTGGCTGGAATTTCACAGCTACACTTGGAGACCCTGCTATCTGAGGGCAGAGCTAATTTTCCACTCTAACAATGTGAAGAGCTGTAATAAAGCTTCAAAAGCATCTCTTTTCTCGGAGGTAAAAATAGTTTAGCTCTCAGAATAATAGCAGAAAAACAAAGTCCAGATGGGTTCATTTGCAGTTCCCTCTTGTTTGTCCTATTATATTTTCCTCCATACCAGTTAATCTGCCTCTTCAAGATAAAAATACTTGACTTGTTTGGCCGTCATTATTATTTACTGGCTGTAAAAGCGTTGTGATCACGCCAAAGTGCTGGATGGCAGCAAGTAGCCTTTTGCCTGCCTACCCTCTACAGACAGAACATAGCATGTCAGCCACAGAGATGACTCAGACACCGCTGACTCTGTGTCATACACATCTAAATTAAACTCCCTGCTTGTTCAGTTTGCTTTCGAGAGACTCTGCAATTTTGCTTCAAGAGCTCTGCTCGTCTGCTTGTGTTTCTGCTTGAGTGTTGAATTTTGAACTTTTCTCACACTAAAGCTCGAAGCACTCTAACCTCACACAATGTTTGGCTGAGTGCACTTCTAAATAATCAAGTTTCAGTCTGCTACAACTTTTAATGTGACTATTAGTAATTAGAAGCAAATTTGGGGCTAGAAAAACATCAGTTTAACACCACTTACCCGTTTCAGATTGCGCATGCTGCTATTGCGGATGGACTCCATCAGCTGATCATGGGCTGACCTCATTGGTGTTGATGGCCTGCTGCCCTCCTCCCCTCTCCTCTCTACCGACACTGGCCTAAGGGCATTTTTGAGCTCCTTAAGGATGCCGTTTGTCTCATCATTGCCCGACACCTTCCCCTTCTTCCCCTTCTTCCCTTTTGTTTTCACCGTCTTTTTCTTGCCCGCTTCATGCGCCTTGATAACCTCTGCAATCATCCTCGTGGGCTTTTTCTTCTCCTGCTGCGGGAGAGGAGGTGGAGGAGGAGGTGGCGGAGGAGGCGGGGGTGGAGGTGGGGGAGGAGGTGGCGCAGGGGGTGTCTGTTTTTTAGCCAGGTCGTTTCGGGGCAGTTTAGGTGAGGACCAGGGAGAGGCCCTGGGTGAGCTGTAAGGTGATGAACTTGGCGTTCCTCTCTGCTGGCAGAGAAAGGCGCATAGACAAATAAATGGATAAACAGAAAAAGTAATATTTCTGGAAAAGCTATGCAGGTGAAAGGGTGCGCATTAAAGTTTGAGCAGATGTTCATTTAGCATTGTAGAGGAACTGTGAAAAAAAAACAAACGTATATAATAAATGGCCAACAATTCATTCACCCAGGGGTTAGTGACGTCCAACTTTTAAAAGGGAGTTGTTTTTTTGTTTTTGAACTAGGTGTCGAAAATGAGTAGTATCAGACTGTGACATCACTGCAGACTGATGACATAATAATTTATCAATAACAAGGCAGCTACACCCTCAACAATACCCTGATTTATTGCTTATTTTACTCTAAAATTGGACATAATTTGCAAAATAAATACCATGACCTATTAAATATGACTTCTGATTGAAATCATAAAGCCATCAGGGAACATTTTAATGAGATTTCAGGAGATTTTTGTGTTTATTTAATTTTTACATTCTCTTTTAAATTTCCTTATTATTCTAGCATCCCCAGTTTTCCTTCTGTAGTTTGGTGTCAACGATGACCTTGGAGTGATCGTCAGCTCTGGAGTTAACATTTATGATGAAGATCTTACTCCTTTTCACAAAAATAAGAACTTTGAAAACAGTAAAGTCAGTATAAATTTTAGTATAAGTGGGGTGCGGGATGCTGTCCAGCTAGACAAAGTAAAGCTGCAAACCAGTGCAGTGGTTCTGGGGTTAACAGCTCCTTCTTGCGCCCCTTGCTGGTTCTGCTGCTGCTGCCTCTGCTCCTGCAGCCGTTTCTGCCTCTGGCGGTCTTGGTTCCTGGTGAGGATCCCTGTCATGCTCATTCTCGGCCCAGGTAGGTTGAACTGGTAACCCAGTTTGATCAAAGTGTAGTTTTCCCTCAGAATTTTCACCATCTCCATTTCCACCTGCAAGACGTGTTTGCTCATGATGATGTCATGATGTCATTAGCACAGCACAGACACAGAATAGGAATGAGAAGGAAGAAATCCAACCTGTCCTCCACACATGTGCCTCTGGTTATGAAACCTGAGCTCCGTCAAGGTGTTGTTTCCTGGTAGTGCTTGAACCAGAGCCATCACACCTTTTCCAGACACATAGTTAGACTCTATATTCAGGCTGATGATGGAGGAGTTCTCCTTTAGCATCTTAGCAATGGCCAGAGCCACGTGGTCGTCAGCTCGAGTGTTTGCGAGGCTGAAGGTTCTCACGTGTGTGTTTGACCTCAATGCTTCAGCAAATCGGATGAGAGTTTCCTGAGAAGTAAATTATTAGTATTTATATTCTTCAGACATATCAGAACCTCGAAGCACAGACCATTATAAAAAGTGAAAGATAATATGATTCTGTTCCCTTCAGCACTGCCACCACCACATAGACGCCAGGACATTCCTGAAGTCATCTGACACTTCAGAAAGGCCAGTGTTTACCACACTGACACAAAGCCTTGGTCCCAAGCTGCTGTTACAACAATACTAAAATTAGCCGCAACTTGTATGAGTAACTTTCCTGCTTCTATTGTGCAACCCACCGGAATGGCTTTAGCATCAAACACCGATTTTAGAGCACATGAGAAACTGGGACTGTTTTGGAAAGCCACACCACTCCAAACCTTCCAACACATTCAGTTTTTAATGTGGTTCCTTAGGAAAATCGATTGCCGACCCCTGAATCTCATGGGTGGTTTGGACTTGCCAGCCTCAGCCAGGGTGACAGCTGCAAGCATCTATTTTAGTCAATGAGAAATAATTTGGAAACTAACGTGATCATCTCATGACTTCGTTTCTAGGATGCTAATGTGGATAAAATTTAAAAAGCTGCTAAAAAATGTAGTCATCATCGGAAGATAGCTGATTAGCATTTTGCTCAGTTCTTTCCTTTTTGCTAAAAAGGCCTGCAAAGTGTCCTGTAAAGAACTTCCTGTATCTTCATCTGCCTGGTTGTGAAATTTAGCTAAAAGTTGAGCAAAACTGCTGGATTTGGAAACAAGGCTTATAGATCTAAATTTCACAAAGTCACAAATTTGTTTAACTCACGATAGAGCTGATTGCAAACCTGTTTTGTTTGATTGCCTTATGATAACACAAGTGAAGCAACACACAGAAGGATCAAAACCTAAATGAACCTAATGTTGTGATTCATGCAATTCTTAGTCAGCAGCTAATTGTTATTATTATTATTATAACCATAGTTATCTGCATTTCCTGTGACATGTTGGTGAAGATATTTTGTGAAATTAGTTTGTTATGAAAGAATTTTATTTGTACCTGTGAGATGTCATCTATATTATTGAGATTAACCTCAGTGAGTTCAGAGTCATTTCTAAGCACTCGCTGCAGAGCGTCATCGACTACAGTTGGGTTTCCAGTGGTGTTCGGGTCAGCAGGTGGTGGAGGAGGAGGAGGAGGAGTCCGCCTAATAGGCTCCACCCTCTGGGGCTTGAGTAGGGTTAGGTTCTCGGCCCACGACGTCACCTGCCCTGAATTTTTTGACGGTTCAGGTTTTGATTTATTATTTTGTTCTTCTTCCTCCTCGTCCTCTTCTTCCTCCTCTTCTGTTACAGGTTCTTCTTCACTCTCCGTCTCTTCTTCCTCTTCTTCCTCTTCTTCATCACTGTTCTCTGCTTCCTCTTCTTCCTCACTTTGTTTTTCATTCTTTTTTTGCTCCTTCTCATTTTCATCATCTTTGTCCTCTTCTCCTTCACTGGTTTCTTCTGTCACACAGTCCTCCTCCTGTTCTTCATCCTGTATTTTAATACAGTTAATGTCTGTGAAGGTTCTCAGTCATCCAGACCATCGTAGTCTAAAGAGCTTGGAAAGAAAAGCGTCTGGATTCTTTAAGTTGCTTGAAGACGTTTCACCTCTCATCCGAGAAACTTCTTCAGTTCTAAGGTCAGATCTAGGTAGAGGATCAACAGGGGGTTCATGACCCTCTTGGGGGACACTCTGCTAGGACTTAAATCTGGGACTGTCCACCATTTGACCTTAGAACTGAAGAAGCTTCTCGGATGAGAGGTGAAATGTCTTCAAGCAACCTAAAGAAGTCCAGATGCTTTTCTTTCCAAGCTCTTTAGACTAATACAGTTAATAAAATCTTGAAATGCTAGCAGGATCATGTGATATGGACAGCGTCTTACTAGAAGAATTTGTAATAATGTTACTTTAAGTTACTCTGTTCTTTGGCAAAACTAATAGAACACCAGAACCAAAACATAAAAATAAAATAAATGTTAACACTGACCAGTTTTGGACTTGCTCCACCTAACTCATCCTCCAGCAGTCTACGTGTCTCGTTCTCCCAGTACTTCATGAGGGCCTCTCTGCTGAAGGTGCCTGTCGGGGTCTTATCTGTCTGGTCTCGCTGTCTGAGTCCTATGGGCACATTGGCATCAGGATCGATGTCCGACAGCTCCTTTTCCAACTCAGCCAGCTCCTCGGCGCTGAGAGAAGCCAAAAGCTCATCTTCATCAAGGTCTTCATACTTACTCAGCTCTCGACGATACCCAAAACAGCTCATGGCCAAAGTGTGATAAGCACAGAAATGCAGACAGGCCGGTTCTTGGTTTGCTTATGATCTGGTGTAGACCCCAAAATGAAGACGCTTGGGATTGGAAATTCCAACAAAAGATACGGTCCACTATGAAACTAGTAGAAATTCAAAGTTAATTCAGGTCTTTAATGGCAAAGAAAAAAGTTGTCTGCACATTCTGGATCCAGTCTTCTGCCACTGAAGCCCACTCCAGTCTGAACCAGATCTGTCCTGGCCAACCAAGTTTATGTGACGGAGATCCTCCGTGTGTGTCCGTGGCCTCTCCTCTCTAATCTCCACAGCTGCTGTTCAGGCCTTAAGAGAGGGATCAGAGGGGAACGTACTAAAGTGTAGGCACCATGATGCAGCATCTTTTTTTGGGAGGTGCTGCTCTGAGAGGCAGAGACACAAAAAGCCTGTGAGCTCAGAGACCATGTGTCCTGTCAATGTAGTAGTCTGTAACCTTTGTTTATAGCCAACTGGGCTCAGAATATAGTCAACACAAGAAGTAAGACGCATGACATATAGTTGAAAAAACGGCACAGGCTTGGCCGCTACATATCCTTCAGCAAAAAGTTCTCTTTCTCTTTTATGCCAGTCTTGATGAATTTATAAACACATAAAATAGTAGATAAACATATTGAGTGAGGGACAAAAGCCTTATTTATATTGAATTCTGCCAACTTTAGTTGGTTTACCCACCAAAGAAATGGGACCTAAAATGTAACATATATTTTATTAGCCACAAGTTTTGGGTAGTGGCCACTGAGATTCAAAAGGTGGCTGGGCTCTCCCTTGGGGACATGGGGAGGACCCTTGCAATGTGGAAGATGGTGTTCTTACCCATATGGAAAAGATATATATAAATCTTATAAAGTTTTTATCTGTCTTGTATGAAACTTGTATGAAAAGCATACAAGAGTGAAAACACATATAAGATCCCTTGAAAAATTATATAATGAAACTTGTATGTTTTGTATACTTACTAAAAAAATATATGAAAGTAATGAGAAAGAGATCTGAGATACTCAGATCCCGCCTTTCAATACCTCCCAATAATTCAAACCTAGAGGAAAATTAAGCTGTGTTAGGGGGTGAACAGTGGGTATTACTGGTCATGAAATCAGGCTTTAAATTCAGTAGAATGCTCACCACAGATTCTGTCTCTTCATTCACTAATGTCCACTAATACTAAACCTCGTTTTGTTTAAAAGTTTTAGTTTTAAAAAATATCAGTTGCAAGAACTGATTTCGTTTGATTTCTTTTCTTTTGGTTGTGCACAGACTCCTGACTATTAACTCAAATAGAAAACAATAAATTCATTCTTTGGTAATTGGATGTCATCAGATCATAAAGAAACAGAGGTTACACAACTTTGTAAATGTCACAGTTTATTATATTTCACTGATATTATGACTTTTATGTTTACATTTTAAGACACCAGATTGTCAAGACACTAAAAAAGAAGGATGAAACAATTAATGCGAGGTTTACCCGTCATCTCTTTAATGGCCATGTGGGCTTGAGATTTTGTTAACCCTTAGACACATAAGTGGGTCAAAAAGGATCTGGTGTGGTCTTTTCCTTGCAATATCTAATTAATGAAAAGTTGTTATAATTTCATGTTCCAACTATTCCTTAAAAAAGTGTTTTTGATATTACACCAATGACATTTTTAACTTACCTTTTATACATGTACAAAGTTTTAGTTTTTGTGTTACTACCCCAAGCTTCCATAAGTGGGCCAAAAATTACCCGTAATCATTTCCTATGGAATTTCATGGGAACCTTTGATTATTGTCAACTGCGACTGTCAGGAAAATATATTTTATTGAACACAAAGAGTGTAACACGTTAAGAAGATTATTTTAAACAGCAAGAACTAGCAGGCAGCACACATTTACCACTTACAGTGATTGTGTCACTGTAGATAAACAGCTTGTGCTGTTCAGGGGGAGGTTCAAATTTCTACAGTAGATGCCAAACAAGCTTGTCATAGCCAAAAGTTCTTCTGAGTCTGTGATGCATGCATCCCTTATGCAAGAACTGGACGTGTTTGTATTGGGAGACAGTCAGGGGAAGAAGTTCAGAATCTGGGGGAAATCCCGGTCCAGCAGTTTTGCACTAGGTTCAAAAAGACAAGACGCAACATCACCACAGATAATGTTGCCTCCTGTGCAGTGTCTTCTAAAGAGGTTTACAGCACAGAGTTTGCATTCAGCGGTACGGCATAGAGGAAAATACCAGAAAGGATTTTAAAAAAAAACCACAATTAATCACATTCTACGGTTTGTTGGCACCTACACCTGCCAGTGTAAAACACAGAGGTGGCCCATGGTGCTGTGGTGCAGCTTCACATTGGTATCTGGCATCGCAACTGCATGACGGGTCGTCCTCACCGAGCTCTCAAAGGAGCTTGCTGCATCACATATGAGAAGCCGGCTGGAAGGTTGCTCCCAACGGCAAACCACAATCACAGTGACAAAAGTCACAACTGGGCCCCAGGAAAAAAAGCCAATCGAAGACAACAAGATTTCAGATCCAAGTAACGAAGATCATAAAGTCAGCAGTCGGTGCGACAAAATCAATGTACCTGTGTGAAGGGATTACAGCCAGGAATAGGTCAAAACTTCATACAGACAGGAGGACAAAGATAATATAAAGAGAGGAAGTATCACTCATACCGACACACAAACAAAATGGATGTTGACATTGTTCTGTTGCTGGTTTGTATTTTTTTTTTTCATTTCCGATTTTCAAAATGTGAAAAAAATATTTCAAACATCAAATCATTCTTGTCTGAACCAAAATATAGTATAAAATATAACACAAAGATTATTTTTAATCACAATAACAAAAGCGGCATAATTAACACAGGCCATTTTTGACCCACTTATGGAAGAATGTTGGGTCCAGTCACTCGTGCATCCAAGGTTTAACACACGTCACCCTGCAAAGGTCCAGGACCAGGTCACACTTGCTCAGCTCTCCTCATGCATGAACTGAAACACTTGTGTGAGGGACATCTATTTCATATACTAGACATTCATTTTTTGGTTTTTAATTCAGTCTGTAAAAAAACAACTGAAATAAGGTATTGCATTAAATGAGCACTTTGGCTGTTTTCACACTTTAGTCACATGTATAAATAAAACGTGTTTCACACAGATAACAGGTCACCGTACAGGTCACGCTCTCTGTAGGTCAGGTAGCTCATCAGCCTTGGGGGGAAGGGACCAGCAGCCATAGTTTCAGGGTCATTCAAGGTCCTGAGGCTCATGTGACTTCTGATTACCAGTCGACACAAGTGCTGCAGAGACCGTGGCTTCCCTTTGGACACAGAAACACACATAACCTCCAGCTTTTTAAATCACTTTTCAAAATGTCATGTTTTTCTCTGCTTTAGAGCGCATGTTTTGCACGTTTTTCTTATCTACAGACTTGTCTCTGCAGTTTTACCCAGTATGTCAGAAATCTCATCCCACTCCGGCCTCCTCTGCAGGATTTGTCTGAGCTTAAAACAAATGCTGACATGGCTGACGTAGTCCAGTAGCATCCTTACCACTTTGCCTACAACGTGAGCAAGGCATGATACTGACACAAAGTCACAGAACTGAAAAAGAAAAGAAAAGGGAAGTGACATATTGTAGAGGTTAGCTAACAGATGGTCTGTGTGTCTGCCTGTAGTGTCTCTTACTGAGATGACTTTAGGTTGACTGTAAATCTGATAGGCTTGGTTATGCAGCTCAGTCCAGGTACTATCCAATTCTTCACTGTCACCATGACCGCACTGGAAACACCTGTACGGTTGCAGAAATCCGATAATGAAATTGATGAATCTGAACTACATATCCTCTGTAAATAAATCGAATATTGACTAATTTCACAGCAGGTATACGTGCTTGTAAGCGTGATATCCACTGTTGAGCAGCAATCGCAGCATGACATGGTCTCTGAAGCAGTACTGCAGTGCTGTGGGGAACACCGTGTTGCTGATCACTCTGAAATAACAGTTAACCTCTGCTCCATGGGACAGCAACAGCTCCACCAAGTCGAACCTGGTTACAGAAATAAAAAAAGAAGATTTTAATGCCTCTGCTGTAACACAGCGCTGCCAATACCAGAAATGATAATAGTCAGAAATTACATGTACTGTATAGTCAAATTACATCTATAGTGATGTTAAAAAAATATTTGCCTAATCGTACTTCCTGATTTCTTACTGTTTTGCATATTTGTCACACTGCCTGTGAGCATGTTTCAGATAATAGACAAAGCTAACCTGTGTAAACACTAAATATTTTACACAGTAATTGTCCTCTAAATCTAATAAGTAGTTGGCTTTGACTAGGCCACAATTTGGTAAACATGACATAATTATTGGAGTAATATTGGTAGGCCAAGCACTCCAGGAAATGTTGGCTTTACAAAGGCTTTGTAAGCCTTTTCAGACTGATATATAGCAATGACTTTGTTTCTCATCTGTTCTTAAGTTTCTTTAAATTTTAAAACAATGAGCTGATTTTTGAGATCTTTTAGCCTCCTTTACTTTTTCACACAAATTCCTCATTCAGTAGATAATAATCGGGCCTGGGTTTGAATAGTGAATAGTGACTAAATTCAGCTTTCTATAAAAATATAGTTAATTACAGTTAAATTGCACCAAGCAGGTGCAATTACTTTTTCACACTGGGCCAGATTGGTTGGACCAGCTTTTTCCCTTAATAAATTAAATCATTGTTAAATAACTGTACTTTGTATTTACTCGGGTTAGCTTTGTCTAATTTTAAAATGTGTGACGATAGGAAACATGCAAATGTGACAAAGAAATCAGGAGGGGGCAAATACTTTTTTACAGCACTGTATGTACATACGCTATTTACCTCTCAGCACGTATAGCAACCAGTATGCATCGCAGTGGATCCAGGTCAGTTCTCGCGCCAGCCGCCAGCAACCTCTCCGAACAGGTTACATCACCGTTGGACACAGCGAAGTAGAGAGGAGTCTTCCTGAGGTCCCCGTAGTTCTCTGCAGCATTTACAGTACTTGTGCTCACAAATATAAACGACTTTTTTAAGAGGACTGGAAACTTCATCACTTTAGAAAATCCCAACATCACCAAGCATTGACTTTGCATATTGCTCTACATATATAGTCCAGTGTATAGATGTTTAGTCCTGTGTTCAGATGGATAAACTTCACAGTGATTTGCATTTTTTGCAGTGCAATGTCGCAAATATGAACCACAACTTTATCAGTGATGGGAGCTGAAGCACCCTTCACAGTCACTGAAGAGATGTTTTCATCTGCACTTGTTTTTTGCATGTGCGTGCATCTTTGCATTTACCGAATGTGTGTATTTGCGTGTACCGCTTTAGTCCTGCATAATTTAGAAACTCACTATGATAACTAAATGGCCTGAGTTGATGTTGTGTGCACGTGCGCATCCAGCTGATTCGTACCAGAGATGTGTGCATGTAGCAGGGCGTTGACATCATAACCCTTCTGGATAAGCAGCTCTAGACACTGAACCTGCCCCCCGTCTGCAGCAGAGTGGACAGGGCTCTGGCCTGAGAGGCGAATAGCTCTCTTTGTGGTGATAGGGATGAGAGTCCTCAGGATTCTGAAGAGAAAGAAGATCGGGTGGGTGGGAGATAAACAGGAAGAGAGCGGGGCAAAACACAAAACAGAACAGAGACAAAAATGTTCATTAGATCGTGGTGTGAGCTCTACTGTTATTCAGTGACAGAAGTGAAAAACAGTGATAAACAGAGGGCTCTTTGTGGCGATGAGTACAGAGAAAGCACTGCAGCTGCGGAGACAGATGCTTCACATTCAAATTGGCTGCAAAATTAGAGGAAAGTGTTTTTGGTCAAGTTATTTATTTTGGGGATTATTAGTTAGAATGTTGTTGAATGTAGTCAGATGTTATTGGGTTTGAGAGTGAGCTTAAAGTTGCATGAACTCACAGTATGTATCCTTCATACGCAGCTCTATGGATGGGCAGCTGGCAGGCGTAGCTGGCAACATTTGGGTTGGCTCCGTGCTCCAAAAGCAGCTTGACACAGTCCAGGTTTCCAGATCCGGTTGCATCATACAGGACTGTGTCTCCATTGCTTGCCTGGGCATTCACATCACCACCTAGTGGAGTTCAGAGAAAATACAGCAATGTGTGACCCATCAGGAGGTTTTTATGAGGCATGATACAACATATACTGTTTTACCGTGGTGTATGAGTATGTCTAAAACTTCAGAGTTGCCATGTTCAGCTGCGATCCCCAGCGGTGTCACGCCATGACCGTCTCTGCTTGTTATTTTGGCTCCATGTCGGAGTAACAGCATCATAATAGCTGCACAACCCTCCTGGGGTGAGGGATAGGACACACATGAACACAGAAGGAAAGAAAGGTAATAAAAACTAGAGAAAAATCAAATTTTGTGCTTAAACCTGAACTTTGAGTTTAGATTCAGCTCCATTCACCTTTGCTGCCTCGTGAATGGCCCTCCACTTGGTGAGACACACCTGCTCTACGAAGGCCCCGCCCATGATGAGGGAAAGAACCATGTCGTATGAGCGTTGTCTCACTGCTGCAAAAATGGAAAACAAAAAATGATTCCATTAAAAAAAAAGCATAATAATGAAGGTGTTGCGTCAGCTGTCTGAGTGTGTTGTGCTACCGATTAGCAGAGGTGATTCATTCCTGCTGTTGTTGTTGTGCGGTGAAGCTCCGTGCTTCAGAAGTAGCTTGATGTTTTCCACCTGGCCGGCCTCAGCTGCCAGAGTCAGAGCCGTATCACCGTCCTCCGTCTGCTCCTCCAGGGTCAGGTCGGTGGATTCCAACACTGCAACAAGAACACCATTAAGACTGCGTTAAAGGTGGAAATCTACTCAGCCCCCTGCTCCAGTAATTGTAGCTTACATTACATTCCACTAAATAGTTTGATCAAGCTGACATCACACTGGTTTTCACTCTCACCCTGCAGCACTGTGTGGAGGACATCTGGCTGCAGCTGCACAGCTGCTGCGTGCAGAGGCAGCCAGCCCCTGCTGTCACTCTCTCTGAAGGCAGACGCGCAACCTGACAGCTCCTGCAGCGCATCCACATCACCTGCCAAGATACAAACAAGAGCCACAAGGAGACTCACAGGGAAACATTTTTAATATTTATGACCAACAGTGAGTTTAAATGTAGGCGCGCCCGCCTTGTACGTTTTTGCTTAATGCCGCATGCAAAAGGCAAACATGATTAAAGGGAACGTTACCTTTTTGAATGGCTGCCATAATCTTCATAAACTCCACACTATTTGTGTTTTTCCTATGAAAATGAAAGCGTTTACTCTGGAAACACTATGATAGAGCTTCATTATACTTTTGATTGCTGATTGCCTTAAAATTTTGTTAATTTGGAACATAAACAACTCCTAACAATACAGTTAGGTCCATAAGTACAGGTTAAGTATAGTAAAAGTTCATATAATCTTGGTTTTTTCCACAATTGTGCAGGCTCTTTTCAATGTTTTCTGGCAAACTTTAATCTGGCCTTCCTGTTCTTGAGCATAACCAGTGGTTTGCACCTTGTTGTAAACCTTCTGTATTTACATTCTGCTGATTGTAGACTTTGACAATGGTACGCCTACCTCCTCAACAGTGTTCTGACTTGGTTAGATGCAGGATGAATTATGTGCATAGGGCTGTATTCTCTGCTCGGATTCAGACAAATGCTGCAAAAGTGACTGGATGATGCTTCAGAATGAGAACAGATCGTGATCTGAAGCATACTGGGAATGCTACTCAAGCTGAAAGTCTGCATTTCAATCACATCTGGATTGTTTCATTTAAAACCACTGTGACATTGTATGCGGGCAAAATTACAAAATCTGTATGATTGTCCAAATACTTATTGACCTAACTGTCAATTTTCATTAATAATAAACATTAAAGACCCTTCTTGGTTTTCCATACCTATCTGTTTGCACTGAGCATGGCAGCTTGTAGGCATCTTGAATGCTCTCTCGAACAGCAAACTCAATCAAGTCTTCATTTATGGCCTCCTGTTCAAAGTCATCCATTTCTATATGTAGAGACAAAAACAAGAGAAAGGAGCACTTGAATTCTTTTCATAAATAGGAGTTTTGCGTACAGTATGAAGGTGAATTATACAATGTAGAAACCTTATCAGTCTGTAGATCGTGCTTTCTGCACAGCATGCAACTTTCTGGCACGGTATCACCACTATTCATGCAGGACATAAGCATGCTAATGTAAAGCAGTCCTATTGGAAATTACACAACAACCTTAACTTGCATTTCATGTTAGTCATATTAGTCGGTCTCACCGGTTGATCTGAATAAGTCCCCTTGAGGTCTCCAGCTCACAGCCTGGTTGTGTTTTTGTTTTGCAGTGTGTTAAGCTGTTTGGGTTATATTTAGATGTGACCTGCTTTAGATGACCTGCCTCAGCTCAGACTATGCCTTCCACGTCTTCTCTTACAACTGCAGCAGACAAAGTACTTCTGCACTGTGTGTTCAGTCGAATGAAGTTATTTGTTCCCATGTAATTGAAACCCGCAAGCTTGTGAGAAGTTGAGACCTGACTTTTGGAAACCTGAATTCATTGCATTAGCTCAAAATAATAAAATGATGAAGAAGTTCTACATATAATTAATAATCTTAACAATATACATCCCAGTAATGTGAATGAAGAAGTTGAATCAGATGTATGCAAAAGAAGGGATACTTCCATTCCAAAGCTGCTTACATGGAAAGACAGTGAAAGGACACATGGCTGCAGCTGATTTCTGATTGATTTGCATAATTCATTCCTGTATAATGTTGGAAAAAATAGTGGAAAATGTCAGTGGTAATTTCTCAAAGCCCAGAATGATCTCCACATTAACAGTCTCTCAACCTTAAGTATATTACACTTATGCCCATATCTAGCAGAAAGGGACTGAGCTGATTTGGCCTGTTTGAAGTTTTGAAAAAGTGGGGGGTATTTTGCTCATGATCATGATTCATAGTAAAATTTGATCATAAAGTAATAAAAGGGAAAGCAGTTACAGCAAAATGTTTAAAAACCATAAGCTGCCAAAGTCTGGGGAACTGACATAGGAGAATTTTTGGAAAAATAGATACAAAAGGGAAATGGATATTAGCAAATTAACTAACTACAAAGAAACAAACAATTTAAGATAGCTTTAATCAAATCCAAAATAACCAAAAATGTAATTAAATATCAAATTATGTTAACGGCATATTGAAATTAAATCATTTCAATATTTTTTTATTCAATGAAATTCTTTTAATGACTTTAATGAGAGCTTTAACAAAGCAAAAAAACAAAACAAAAACATGGTTAATCATTTAATATAAAGTGGCTATAAAAAGTATTGTCATTAAATAATTTTTAATTTTTTATTTTTTGATGCATAGATCTTGCAACTAGAGTAATGTATATTTCATGGGGTTTCCCTCCCTGCGTCCAAGGGTTTCCATAAAAGGCCGTTTGCAGCTCCTCCCCCTCACTTTTGTCAGTCAGAGGGTGCAGGTGTTGGTAATGGATGTCAAGGTAGGCCAAACGGGTAGTGAGACCTTGTTTGATGGGATTTGATCTCATATCTTACCTAAAACGATGCTACTGTAATTGGGATGGGCTGCTAGCTTGCCCGCTGGCAAGTTCAACGTAAACTAGAGCTAGCTATCTTGGTTTTAACAAAATATCAGAGCAACTCTTACAAGTAATCCCAGCTAACTTGGCAGTAGCTTTGCTTGTGTAAATTTTTACAGTGTGACTAATTGAATTCCCTTATAATTTAATCTTTTTAAACAGTGGCCCATGCTTATGTCAAACTGTACTATTTATGCTATATTTGACAGTAAATTTAAGGTGGCACTTAGAGCAAGATTTTATTGTCATCAGCTAGTTTTATACTGGTTTTAAACCCTAAAAAATGATATATAGCCACATTTGTATAGCTTTAACAATACTGGGACTGTTAGACTTAAATGTGAGACTATGGTGAAATCTCATTTCTGCTGCTGCACACAAACGTCACCAATCCCAAATTTATTTTTTGACTGTAAATGACTATACATAATGTAAAGCATATACACTGTATGATGTAGCAATACTTTCATATTCATCCCAAAGGTGCCTTTTCTCCTCCTGAGTCTCTTGACAAATTTGACTCTCTGCTTTGAATATGGGTCACCAGTAACCGATCTCCATAGAGTGGCACTGTTGGTGAGTTGCTACAGGCTTCATGTATGTCACATTTGTTGTATGTTGCGGGGCTTTTCTTGGCCCAGAGTTAACCTCTGGAGAACTTACAGAAATATTTTTTTCTTATTTCTGACAATATGATAACCAAAGAGGTCTGCTATGCTTGGATAAAAGAAATTTTTAATTTTTAATCACAATTCTGTTGGATTTTTTATTTATTTTTTAACAAAAACCTCTCTGATGGTCCCCATTTCCCCTATAGAAGCAGGATCTTCCCAGTGACTATTTGATTCCCATTAGTTATGTTCCCAACGAGGTGGTATGTATGAAATGAAGAAATATGAGCAAATTTCTTTTACTATTTTTAATTTTATTTTTGTTTGACAAAGGTTGTTCATGGTTTTTGTACATGCCTCTCCAGGCTGGCACTTGTTGGGTGGTGCTAAATATCTATCCATTGGAGCAAAGTCTTGAGAGATTGACCAACAATTTTGGTGACAAATCCACCAACAGAGAAAGCCTGCTTATTTTTATTGAAATTCTCCAAACTGTGTGGCTGAAGTTTGACCATATGAAAGTGGTGGGTAATCATCGACCTCATTCATTATATGCATTTCTGACAGCATATTTATTTTAAATAGCGTTTGGACTGTGACATGCATAGTTTTAAAATGAGATGTAGTTTAATTTGTAGAAGCACACTGGTTCACTGTGCAAGAAAACACTGAAACTCAGTTTTAGGCAGAATTTGTTTTTGTACACTTAATTGTGTAATTTAGTTATTTCAAATGAGCATGTTATCTGATTCCCACAGGAAATATTGATGCAGTACTTTGATTGCCACTATCACGAACAGCACATACCATCTGGCCCTTACTTTGACTACATGGAAAACCTCTTACGTGGAGCTGATCGAGGACTATTTGATTTCTCATGTGAACCACCACTGTGCCCAAGTACTCGACAAACATTTACGACTCCTCAAGAAACATCCCAGTCACCACCTAACCTTGGAACTCAACAAACACCAGGTACAATGTTAATGCAGTTAATGCACCAGACTTGGGTGCTTTATGTAACTTAGAAAATAATGGGGGGAAAGTGTACTCAGTGTATTTTTTTGTTTTGTTTTTTGTTTTTTTGTTTTTTGTCATTTTCAGAGTTTCTGGAGGTCAACAACTTGACGCTTTTGATTTTTGTCACCATCTCCATTGCAGTTTGTGTCATTGTTTGTGTGTTTTTGTGGCTGGTGAGTAAACCCTCAAACCCCTAACCCAGTAAGTTTATCAACTTTCCTTGCCCTGAAATTCCCAACAAATTAGTGAGTAAAATCTCTAACAGAATGCAACAGTTCATCAAATCGTTTTTTTTGTTTTTTGTTTTTTTGTTTTTTTCCCCAGCAAGTACTGTTGAGTCAACAATTTCATTCATCCATGCTGGCTTATGGATAAATGCCAACAAAATGTTTGAGTTTAATACCGATAGAAAACACTTTATAGTGGTGTACTTTTATCAGTAAAATATGATCAATATGTTAAACAAACCTGCCAGACATTCCTATTTGGTATTAAAATTGTGTGCATGTTGGTGTAACACCTCCTTTTAGGACATGCTATGTAGCTTCACAGGAAGCATTACTTCCACGAGTCTGGTTGGTTGGGAGTAGCGTTTGCAGTAATAAGAGGGCTAAGCATAAAAGCAAAGCGGTCTAAATTTACTGATCAATCTGCACTTTTATTCTCATCTATTGTCATGAGCTTTTGGTAGTGACCACAAGTTTGAGTTCGTGGATACAAGCAGCAGAAAGGAGTTTCCTTCTAAGAATGGGCTCTCAGTCATTTGAGGAACTCTGAGTAGAGCTGCTACACATTGAAAGGGGTCAGCTGAGATTATTCAAGCTACTGACTAGGCCTCCTAGGTATGTTGTTGTGGTCATGTCCCACCGGGAAGAGGCCGATGGACAGACCAAACACTCGATGGAGAGACTACATCTCTCGGCTAGCTTGGGAATCTCTTGGTGTCACCCCCGGATGGACGAGCTGGTGTGGGGAGTCTGGTCTTCTCTGCTCAGACTGCTGCCCTTGCAACCCAAACCCAGATAAGCAGTGAAAGATGGATGGCTTGTTGCACAATGGCATAAGCATTAAGCTCAAAACTCTTTTTCCTGTGTACAACCTCTCCAGAAGTGCACTCTTGGCTTTCGGTTATTCAGGCAGATAACTGCATTAGTGCAGAAATGGTCCATAATGCAAGCTGAGAAAGCACGGGACCACAGCTGTGCTGCTGCTTTTTAACAGTTCAAAGAGGACTGCACGGTCCTCTCTGGATAAAGAAACCCTAATTTGGGGTATCTATTTTGAACCTCTTCTAAAGAGAATCGCCCTTAGTGTTAAAACTTCAACTCAGCTGTACAGACTCTTGGCCTGTGTGGTCTAATAAAGCCTATTTCCTAATGAGTCTTCATTTTAGTTGGCACTTCCAGGAAGGCAATTCTTCTAAAGTTCAACAGCTCATCAAAAATTCAGCAGTACTTTGAGGCTGTTTTTGTATGATAAACATTATTTGGGTGCTCTTTTTTTTTTTCGTTTCTCCAGTCCAGGTCCCGAAGGCGTTTACATGTTTGCAGCACTGAAAATATTCAAATGCAACCTACTAAAATGACCCAAACTCCGACTGCCTCTCTGAAGCATGATTAATAAGAAGGAAGGGAAAAAAACTGGACGGCAGTAGAACGACTCTCTCTCCAGGTTGTTCTGTTGTTGGCACGAGTCTGCTGGATAAATGAGTGATCTGATGGCTTCAAGGCACAGACTAAAGCTGCTGTATGAGAGATTGCGGAATTCAACTGGTGCTATCTCGCAAACAACGCCACAAGAATCCGGTCTTATGTTTTTTTTATCTCTCAATTCTTTTCCTCCAACCTGATATCTGAGCAAGTGAAGCAAGAAGAGGGGAACCGTGGCAACAAAACGGGACATCTTTAGTTATGTGTTTGAACCGATGTGAATTAAATGAGATGATGCACAGCTGCATAATGTGTCTCTTTCTCTCCACTAGCTTACTGCTGCCACTTAATGGAGTTGATTAAAGTTCTTGCATTTTGTATGGCACAAGAAAACAGAATATGGATGTCATATTTATTTGTCATGAACAAACAGAATAGATCTCTTTGAATGACAAATATTTTTAAATACAAATTAACTTATTCGTATAGTCATAGCGTTGTTCGTCATGATTGTGCGCTGAGATGATTTCCGGGTCAGAGGCAGGACAAGGCACAAATGGAGAAATTAGTGGCTGGATAGCTGTCAAAAATTGCTTCTCATCCTGGCTGCTGTTTAAATCAGTTTGTCTGACGCTTCTGAAAAGACCAGGTTCTTTATCTGCTATTCTGAACTGGAGCCATTCAGGTGGTGATTCAGTTTGGGAGTCGCAGTTAAAAATATCATTGAAACCTCAAATCAAAATATCATTACACTGTCATCAACTGGCCGTTTCCCTGTGGTTAGAGATCGGCCTTTAACTGGAGTATATTTACGCAAGTCCACACATGGAATTCTTGCTTTCTATAATGTAATGTATAAAAATGCACTTCACAAGTGGGTTATGCAACACCTATACGTGCAATAATGTGTATTTTTGAGCCCAAGTATGTCCAAAATAATCAAAAAATATGTAAACGGTAATAGGTTACAGCAAAAAGTACTGCATCAAAGAGCACGGCTGAACGTCTGAACTACCTCATCTGATTTTCACTTTCCAAACAACAGCTTGAGGAATAACCTTGACATATTCTAAGCGAAATATTCTCTCGAGAGAACAAGCACCCACTTTATCCTGACGAACAAATTGATATGTGGGAGTTTATGGAAAAGTCTCAGACAGCGTCAGTGTGCGACATAATGACTCAGCCTGTAGGCGGCCACTCCAACACGTCAGAAGTCCGCCAGTTTGTCTGAAGTGAAAGCAGACTGCCGGCCCATCCTCAAGTTTCACTACACGCTTGGACATTACACCCACAGACACACAGAGATGAGCTCTGTCTTTGGACTGAAAAAACTGAATTTCATGCACTGCATTTGAGAAACTTGGGATTCTTTCTCCATATGAGGAAGAAAGTAAGTATGTCCTTTAATTTTTTAATGTTTTTAACATATGTAATGTGTGTAACTGTATACGCTTCCATACTGGCATTGATTTTTCTTAACTTTGCTCATTAAATAACAGGAATATTATTTTATATTAACATTTCCTGCATTCTTTGTTTTTTGTCAGCTGCTTACTTGTTATGAAATGCCACTGTGTGCTTTTTATAAAGAAATGTAGCCTTGTGGTTTTCTTCAAGCTGACTGTTTTATTAGATAAGTGCTAAACTGATAAAGGGAATATTACAATCATATAACATTACAGGACTACATCAAAAAGTTCATGTTATGAAGCATGCTTCCTTTTTGAGCTGCATTTAAAAGCAGTTGAATGTTAAGAGATCTACAGTAAATGCTGCACGTACTGCTGCTGCAGCACTCTTCAAGAGGCAGTAACGTGACACGCTAAGAGGAGTAAAAAAAAATTGATTTTTTTTTTATAAAAGGATAAAATGCATTTTGCATTAAATGTGACACTAACGAGTTTGCACATTCATTTATTAATTCATTGTTTATCATTTGAAGCAGTGAGTTTTAAACTGGGAGTGTCACTTTACTTCACTGACAGTCTAAAATATATGTATCGTACATTTACTGTAATATTGACAAAAATGAGAAAAAGGTTATACTAGGTAAAGCAGATCATTAAAATAGTTTATAGATCAAATTTAAAAATAATAATTGGATCCACAGATTTAGCTCCATTTCTAGTCTCAAAATGTTGCCCAGCCTTTTATTTAATGGCTTTTATGCCTGGCAAAGACATTGGAATCCTCACCTTTAAGTAAGGGGGGAAATTGATTATCCTGTAATACAACCACACTACCCTCAAACAAAACACTGAGGTTGAACTGGTCAACTTTCATTTCAGGGATGTGGTAAATCAATGCTCAGTAACAACTCAACACCACAGCAGATGTCGATTGCTGTACCTTATGTAATGTAAGGTATACATTTCCCCCTCAGATCTTGAAAGCACCTTGTCTCCTCCTGAGTCTGGTAACAAGTTTGAATCTTTGCTCTGGAAAATTTGGGTCACCAATAACTGATGATGTGAACAAGCTGCCAGTATTGGTGAGTTACTACAAGACTGATACATATCATATTTATAGTGCGTTGACACATGAACTTCTGTTTTGTGCTTCGTGTTAAATTATCTCTGTAAGAGCTTCCATTCCTGATCATTTGTAGTAAAAACAAAAATCCTTCCCTGTCATTAATTCCTCTGTAGAAGCAGAATATCCCCTATGATTATGAGATTCCTGTTAGTTACATTCCCAAAGAAGTGGTATGTATAATGCAACGTGAGAGAATCAAATATAAAATTGGTTTGAATTGAATCAAAGCTGCTCATAGTTCTGTTTCTCCGTCTTCAGGCTGGCACCTGCTGGGTGGTGTTAAATATCTATCCACTGGAGCAAAGTCTTCGGAAGCTGGCCAGCACGTTTGGCACCATCTCCACCAACAAAGACAACGTACTCCTCTTCATTGCAATGCTCAAGAGTTTACGCTTCACCTTAGACCACGAGAGGCTGGTGGGTAATGAGACACTGTGGTGTATGCTGCTCATCTTCTCTGCAAACAGTACTTGAATTTGTGCCTTTGTAAAATTTAAAGTATCAGTGATCAGGTAGAAAGCCCTTTTGGCAGTGTGTTGGTGTGCGTGTAGCACGACATGTTGTAAAATCAAAGTTACCTGTGATATTGTGCAGACCGTTGGGTGCCTGCACTCGTATGTATATCTCCATCAGGTAACGCTTAGAAATGTTCAGGCCTACAGGGCATGTGGAAACACACTAACACTATGCTAGTTTTGCAAATAAGCCCTGCAGCTTAATTTTATGCCAAATTAATGTAATAACCTAGACAGTGAGGGACTTGTTTTAAGGAACATTTAATTGAATAACTGAGGTATTTAAGGTTGGCTTGTTGTCTGATTTCCCACAGGAAATGGCGATGCAGAGCTTCCAGTGTCACTATCAGGAACATGGCTTACTGACTGGTCCTTACTTTGACTACATCAGAGACTTTTTACACACTGCTGCTCAAGGACCAACTGACTTCTCCTGTGAGCCACCACCATGCCTTAGTACTGAACAAACACCAGGTACAGTCCTCACTTGCATTTAA
The DNA here is from genome assembly GCF_000239375.1 of Pundamilia nyererei. Lineage (NCBI taxonomy): Eukaryota > Metazoa > Chordata > Actinopteri > Cichliformes > Cichlidae > Pundamilia > Pundamilia nyererei. The sequence continues at coordinate 5,544,408 of NW_005187415.1, forward strand.
AGTTCAGATTTTTTTTGTGAAAGCTTCCAAAATAAAGTAGATTATTGGAGGGGGAGGCATTCGTTTAGGATTAGGAATCCAGCTGTGTACAGTAATCAGATATGCAGCCTTAAGGCAGAAGCTTTTCTTTACCAAAAAAAAGAAAAGTAATTTGATGACCTCTCAAAAACAAAAGGTATTGAAATGACCAGTCCCTAGCTGTAACTAAGATTGATTTCCATCAGAGTATTCTGTCACACATTCAATAAGGGGATTGGTCTGCCCTCTATCATATTTCTAAGGTGTAAGTGTGATTGGTTACATTGTCAATAACGTCCTCCTTGCAGGGGTTCATGAAGGGAATCGTGGGGATGCTTGGTCGAGAAGATCTCCCCTGCTTTTGGTTCTCATCCCCTTCATCACTTGTGTTGCTCTCATAGTGTGGTTGGTAAGTGAATTTAGACTTGAGGCTTCCGTCTGCTGGTCTTTGTGGGTTAGGCTAAAAAAGCCTGGCTGTTAATGTGCCCTTATTATATTGAGCACTTCCAGGAAGGAAGTTGTAAGGTTAACAGCTCATCAAAAATTCATTAGTAATCTGAGACTCTGTTAACGTAATAAAACCCACTTTTCAGATTTACTTTCTGTCATATGAAACTGTATGACCAACACAGGCTTGGTGCTTTTCTTGTTTTCCTTGTTTTTTTTTTTGTTTTTTTTAGGTCAAGTCTGGAAAGCGTTTACCAGTATGCAACACTGAAAATAGCCAAATGGAACCTTCTGACACGATCCCAACTGTGTCTATCTCCATCCCACTTCAAACACTCACCCACGCTGCTGACGCTCAGCCAGAGCGGGAAGCGATTGCTGAACATGAAAGTGGATGAAGGACGTTTAATAAAGAAGGAAAAACTTGGACAGCAGCATACCAACTCACTCTCCAGTCAGCTGGATAAATGAGTGGTCTCCTCTGCTTTCACTCATCTGAGTGCAGGGTCCACAGCTACTCTGCAAGAGCAAACCCAAGCTGTTGTGGAGGCAGGTGTACTACAAAATTCCCCATCGGCACTTCTTTGGTAGCTGATTATCTTTCAAAATGGCTGGCAAAGCACAGATTTTCCTGCCTTGGGTTCCGCTGGCCTATTTTGTGACAACCAGATTCAGTTTGTTTTTCCTCACACTCTGGACTAATATCTTTAAGGGGTTTGTGCTTCACTTTGAAGCTGCAATCAAAAAAAAAGTATCACTGGAGCTTAAAATCATGTAATCATCACACGTCATCCACTTGTTGACTCTGTCTGGGCGGTTGCCAAGACCGCCCTTTCACTGCTTCGCAACAACCTGATTTCTACAAGCAGAAAAAGACGTACAGTCACATTAATGCTATCTTGAAAGGAAACAACTAAAATGCTGTTGCTGCGTTTTATCTCACGCAGCCTGTCCTGTACTTGTTGTTGACATTATTATGATCTGCGATCTGTCGCAAATTGCAAACCTGCTACTCACAAACAACACACTGAGCAGTTCAACAAGTGTCCCACTTTGTGTATCAAAGATCTGACCAGATGGCAGATAGCCATCGCCAGAGGCACTTTGAATCCAGTCATTGTATTTTCAAAGCCGTTGCCCAGTGATCTATAGCTGCTGCTAAGCCGCAGTGAGTGTGTTAGAGGTTTTAATGCCTTATTCACTGGGTCAATCATGTTCAGTCATGAGAACATGACTCCCCAAGTGTGAGCGCTCTTGTAGTGCATGTGTCACAGACGAAGCGAGAGACAGTGCAGACAGGACGAGGGAAAGTGAGGGAGATAGGGACTGATAGATGGATGGACGGATGAGCTCAGTGAGAAGCATAAGGAGGGCTTGTTCTCGTCACAAAAGAACTGGCCGTAGGCTGGAGGAAATGCCAGTTACAAACACGACTGATGTGCACAGATCCCTATGAATCAACAGGCTAAGAATCCTTCTAGACCGCAGGCTAAGCACCCTACAGAGCCCGGTTAGTATTCAATAACAGTTGACTGTATTTGAATGATTAACTTCCAAAACACACCCATGAAATATGGATATATCTTTGGTAAAATGTCTTTCTGTCGTAGACTTTGTGTAAACAGTGTTGTCTTTATAGTGAACCGTTTGTAAAGGTTTCATATTTGTATTTTGTGAAAACATGTTATTTGTGTGTGAAGTATTTAAGTTATTTGGTTACGTGTTTCACTTACAAAAATGTTTCCAGCTGTTTTAGTGATGCAAATGATGAACACGCCCAATTATATCGTGAATGTACAGGAGCTAGACAAAATACTGTGAACGCAGAAAGGAAAGCGCGTTGTAACTCTCACCAAATTCAGAAATCCATCATTTTGCACTGCAGGGGTCTGATCACATTTACAAATTACTATATTTAGATACTGTCCCCATATTTGAAAACTGTTTGTCTTGGATTTCCTCTGTTTTTCCTGAGGTTTTTCACCTATACAGTTCATCTGACTGACATGACTGCAGTTTGGGAGGAGCATTTTAACTGTTTTTTTTCCCCTCATATTGATAATTCACATGCAACATTGTTGATTGTTCAGTATCTTTTATACCCAGACGAAAGCAAATTTTACAAGATGTCAGTCACCACATTGGACCTACTATAAATCTGTTACAGTGTAATTATTTGCAGAGAGCCTTTCCACTCTCCTCTGCTTGTAGTTTCTTATTTTCTCCACATTTTGCTGTGCTCAGGAGGTTTCTGGGCTTCAGCCCTCCAGCAGTGGGTGTTTAACTCCCAGCCAATAAAGGTTTTCTGGCTTTGAGGGTGGGGAAACGTGGTGACAACATTACACGCCTCCGTCTCACTCCTCTGCTCTCTGTCTGTGTTGTGAATGTCTGTACATCTGTTCCTCCAGAGGCACATAGTTAAAGCAGAGTGGCCAACTGGCAATGCTGCACCTTGCTGTAAAGGTGTGGCTGTGTTTGTTGTCTATAGGGTGACCGCAGTGAAATAATCAGAAAATGTTGTTTCATCTCCCTCGTGTCATTCACCCCTTTTTTTTTTTCTTTTTTTTTTTTTGGTTATTCTGTTGTTGAGGAGGCAAAAGTGGGGAAAAGCTGGATGTAACATCTGTAATTAGCATAAAGTGTATACGATACTGTCGCCTTTTACTGTAGTTTTCATTGCAATATAATTTTTTTTTTTTTTAAGGAACTTTATTTTTGCTAATCCATTTAAATGGCTACTAAGCAGATGTTCTGCCGGTATTGTGCATATATTCTGATTTGTCATCAAAGTGAACCAAGTTTTTTTGCCTTCCTGAAATCTTTGTAATTGAAACTTCATGTTCAGGCATGTGAAGTTTATTTAACACTGGGCTTGATAAAAGGCCTCCATTCTTTTCTTTTCTTTTTTCTTCTTCGGGGAATATTTCGACATGCATGACCTCTGAACAAAGTATTGTATTCAGAGAGAATGGTGTTATTCCAAAGGGACAGAGGTTTATTTGGAGAATTTTTCCACATTCTGTTTTTCTTCACAAACAACACTACCACCCATAAAATGTCTCTGTGACTGTTGCAATAAAACTAATTCATGAAGTTATGTTCAACAAAACAGTGCATTTGGGCTAAATGTTGTTAGACTATAAATGATTACATTTTTCGACAAAGCACCTAAGATCTTGTAAGATTTGGTGTACACAAGATGAATTACTTGACGTTTACATGTCTTTAAGACACACCTAATAATATAGAATAATTAAGTTTTAATTGACCATTTAATTTTCTTACTTGCAGACCATGGCCAGCAGAAATCGGGTTATATTGAAAAGCTTTAGGTAAATATTCTATTCAGCCTTTTAATTTATAGGGCAAATAGTGTATATGCTAAATCACCACTTCCTTGGGTACACCTTGATTAGTGTTGGATTCAACCCCCTTTTGCCTTCAGAACTGCTTTAATTCATCATGGCAATAATTCATCAGGTGCTGGACACATTCCTTTCAGATTTTTCTTCATATTAACATAACAGCATCACACAGTTACTGCAGATTTGTTGACTGCACTACACCGCCACCACCAGCCTGAACTGTTAATAAAAGGCTGGATGGATTTATGTTGTTTATGCCAAACTCTGACCCTATATCATCAAAGTACCAAAAATGGTCAACTTTATTATCCCCAAAGGGCATTTTGTGGTACACTAGCGGCAAACAAGCGCGCAATGAAAAATATCAGACACAAATAAGAAAAACAACAACAGGACTCCACAGTTTGTCACTTAAAACATTAATGGCAGCAACGACAAAGGAAAACTTGTTAGTCCTGCACCGTGGTAATTTGTGTCTGCAGCCAGATGGAAGCAGCTCAAACTTCGCTGCCGGAGGGTGTGATAATTTTGCAAGAATTGGTGGAGACTTGCTTAGAATATTTAAAATCTAAAATGTTGAAAATTAATGAAAATTAATTAATGTCACTGATGACTGTCATCAACATGACAGTCATCAGTGACATTACCCAGGCATTTGTGACATTACCCAGGCATTTTGTACTCATCACTGGCCAATCTTGGGCCAATTTTGGTGAACCTGTGTGAACTATAGCCTGTTTCCTGTCCTTAGCTGACAGGATTGGTACCTGGTGTGGTCTGCTGCTGTTGCCCATCTGCTTCAAGGTTCAAATTGTGCAAAAGCAAAGATTGCTGCTGACTGGTTATTTTCTCTCATTTTCTGCACCATTTTCTATAAACCTTAGAGATGTTTGTGGGCAAATCCCAACAGATCAGCAGTTTCTGTACTCAGAACAACCTGTCTAGTAGCAAAAACCATGCAAAAGTTACTTATATTACGTTGCTTTGTTGACTCTCAATATAATGCTTGGTTTATATTGCCTGATTAGATATTTGGGTTAACAGGCAGTTGAACAGGTGCACCTACTAAAGGGGCAA
>NW_005187415.1:5549334-5589264 GCF_000239375.1 Pundamilia nyererei
GGGGGGGGGGCTTGTTTTGTTTCTCTTTTGTCCCAGTCAAAAACAAAAAGATTTCCAACTAAATATTTATACACAGCCTGTTCCTAATGCTGGTTTACACTGCACTGGATTCATTATATGAAGCTCGCCTCCTTGTCAATTGACTCACTAATGTAATAATTTAAAGAAACTTTTCATAGTTTTTCTTCCTCCTCCTGAACAATGAAGATTTTGGTGCTTTTATATTGTTTAGGAACATCCGCCGGATGTACCCGGACTTTTGTTTTGGAAAGCCGCTGCTAAGCGGTCGCCATTATTCTTCCTGGCTTGACGCTCAAGCTAAAGACGGTTTATTACTTTAAAAACGTTACATTTCGATTTAAACTGTTACAGTCTGTCTGGTGCTGTCGGTTGACCGTCTCTTGAAGTGGTGACGCATCCTGAGCACAGTATGGAAAAACGCTCTCATACTACAAGTAAGTTGCTAAGCTAACGCTTGTAAGCTATCTGTCGCTATCCGCCACCGAGACAGGCGGTGAGAAAAGAAGATGCAACGCCATCCATCTGTTGCAGTAAGCAGACACTTTCCTCTAAACCTATAGCCACCCTGAATGCAGTTACATCTCTCAGGATATTTTGAGCGCTGTTTGACAAGTAGTTACATGGCTAACTAGCTCAGGAGGCTAAAGCTTTTAAATTAAAACATCCATCCTCCGGATGCACTCGTTTGTCTTTGTATATTATCGTTTACGCTAACTCCCACGAATAACGGTAAGATGAGCCCAACATCTACTTGAAGTTTGAATCCAGCTCTGCAGAAAATTGGCGCTCATTCTCTACACTATTGCACACGCACACGCAGGCGTGCACTTTTTCAGACCCTCTGCGGCTTCTCTGCAGCCTTCAAAAGCCTCCCGCTTGCGCTACAGCGCCCCCTACAGGCAGCAATGGCACAACCCCACAAATGGCACAACGTCTGAAGTTTTTCTATGACCAAAACTCGCCAATTTGCTATCACTGACACAGGGCGGATTTGTGCTAAGTTTGTGGGTGTGGATGCCGGAGATTACATTTTTTTTTAAATATTGGCCTCATAACAGCCACATTATGCAACGTAATGTTTTCAAACTCGTTTTCAGGTGCCCTTCCCTTGGCCTCCCTTCGCCTTATGGCATCTCCTCTGCAGCTGACATATTCGTACATCTGGCAGGTCGTACGGCAGAAAAACGTTAAGCAGTATGGGAAAGTGGAGGAGTTTGTGACCATGGTGGTACAGACTGTTCCTGACCTCATGAGTTTCAAACAGACTGCCCAGCTGATCTTGGGGCTGAGAGCAAGGGTGAGCTGTTTGTGTGTCTGCATCAAATGCTAGTTGATGATTATGAAGCTGAGAGTAATCCATAAATTGTATGAGTCTAGATTAGTGATTTTTTATTTATTTATTTTTTACAAGCCTCCTTTACACTACAATTGGTGGTGGTGGCGGGGGGCAGTTAATACAATCTGTATGGTGACTAATGTGCTCTTGTGCTGCAGATCATTTTGGATTTGCTTCGTAAAGACGGTCCACCGGATTCTAAGGCGATACAGACTCTTATAAATAAATTAAAGGTCTCCACATTATCAGGGGTAGGTGTGAAAAAAAACTATTCTGCTTGAAAGTTTCATTTGCAAATTTTTTTAAATGCGTGGATTAAATCTGAGTTTAAGTGTTTCCTCTGCTGCAGAAGGATGCAGAAGTGGAGAAATCGCAAACAAATTTCATGGTACTGGTCCAGAATCTGCTTAAAAACCCTACTGAGAGGAAGCGCTTCTTCAGGGTAAACATGCTAATGTGGTATTATACAGGCACTGGTTGTAACCCTTGTATTTCCTCTTTTGTTGTCAGTATAGTGTTTAGAGATATGCCATTTACTGTTTACAACATGGTTAAACATTTTTTTTCCCTTAATAGGAAGTGTTCCCTGTTCAGTATGGCACAAAGTTTGACACAGCACTGCAGACTCTGATTGCAGGCTTAGTGTGCAAGCTGGAGCAACTTCTTCCTATGCCCAATTTGTCCCAGGTATGCCTTTGTGATACATTTATGACATTTATCCCAGGGCTCTCACAGCAGGGTGGGCTACTTTTTAGAGATCCGACATGTCTTTTCTCAGGATCTAAATTCAGTTGCAAAACATGCTGTTGCAGACTTTCAGAGTGTTTATCCGGTTCCGTAATTGGCCACAACTAAAGCAGAATATAATTCTTATTCATCTTAACACTCATTAAAGTGTACGTCTCTACGCCATGGATAATGGAGCACCTAATTATTTTTTATCATAAATGTAGGTCAGAGTTAGAAAATTAATTGTCTGTCTGTTTGACACTGATAACAGAAATTTTAAAGTCTCTATTTAAAGGCTTTTATTTGTCTAATGTGAAAATGTAGACAAATGTAGACTCAAATCCCTGGAAGGGCTGTGTCAAAAAGGGCATCCGGTATAAAAATCTGTGCCAAATCAAATATGTGCATTAGAGCAGGGCGATATGACCAAAAATATTTATCACGATATACATTTGAAAATTTGCGATAACGATATAATTGACACTAGACAAAATACTTTACAACTCCACAACTTTATTAGTGCAAAAAACCCCATCAATGTATTTTCACTTAAACAAGCAGCTGTTTTTCATGTGCATTAAAGTTATATAAAAATGTAACAGTGCAAATTCCTCGCTGACAGTTGAACCAAAAGGCATTTCCAGTGGAAATTGGCCGACATATCCTCAGCATAACCATGTATAACATCCACAAAACTTAAAAAGAGGTGATAAACACAAAATACGGTAATATTGTGTTGAAGCACAGTATGTATCACTCCGCGAGGCGCCTGCCTACGCTCCGACAATCCATCAAGCGGTGCGGGTTCGTAGCTTAGCAAAGTCGTACTAAAACATTTGACAGATTTTCGAGCGCCATGTACGACATAAAATCGTTTCAAGGTCAGTAAACACAACCAGAATTCATACATAAGGCACACGGGATTATAAGGGGCACTGTCGATTTTAAGAAAAAATCAAAGGATGTATTTTAAGTGTGTCGTATTTTCCAAAAAACACGGTAATAACGACGGCCCGCTAGCATGCTCTACCAAAAATAGTGCTTTGTTGTGTATCTGACGGACGAAAGCCAAACCAGTTCTACACCACTGAAGTTGCAGCATTTTTACAAACCAATTCTGGTTCATCCGTTTCATTTAACGATCATCCGTTTCATTTAACGATCCGCTTTCGCTTTTCACATTCTACGTCGCCGCCATTTGCGTATGCAAACCTAGTGCGCATGCGTGTTTTACCCATATTCTATCGCGATATTTCATTTTCCTATCGTTGCCCAAAATTACACCGATATTATCGTGAACGGTATGATATAGCCCAGCCCTAATGTGCATCCATCCACTGTGCCGAGTCTTTTCTTATAAGGAAGCAACTGAAAGAAGCATTAATTAATTTTAATGCCTGAACTTCAGCTTGGTGCCATGATTTCAACGGAGCCCAGTGTTCTGGAGGCATGTGGAGGCTTTATCCCTGATCCAGTGGATCTGAAGACACTCCTTCTACACCAGCAGGCCAAAGGACTCCTTGGTGTTAAAGGTATACTTTAGGCTGTGTAAAGATTGAAAGTTTTTGTTTTTTTAATTTTTATTCCTTTTTTTATCAAAATATAACAACAGATATATGGGTGTCTAAGCTTGTTGGTATTATAACTCGTTCAGTTCAATTTAAAAAATGTGCACTTCTTTTTGTGCAGCCACTATCTCGTCTTCAGTGGGCGACTGTGTCCTCTCTTCACTTGCCTTCCGGCCCAAACCTGTTGATCCACCACCAGAATCTCCAAAAACAGTAGAGGTCACAGCTAAAGAAACAAACCAAACTTCCGTCAGTGACACCGAAGACGTGGCTGTAATTTCAGATGACCCTGACAGCCCAGCAGTCAACATTTACAGTCCTCCGCGCAGGGGGCGGTATGATTTTAAAACACTTTATAGCTCTGCATCAAAGGAAAGGAGTGTCACAACAGCAGCTCAAAAGGAGAATTTGGTGCAGAAAGAGAGTTCTGCACAAGAACAGCCTGCTCCAACTCCGCAGAGCAAAGAGAATAATGCACCCCAACCGCCACCATCAGAAGCAGAGAAACCAGCACCACAGCCACTGCCTTTGAAATCAATCCCTTTCAGGGTAGTTACGGTGCCGTGCAAAACTGCTCCCACTTTACCAAATGCAGATGGTGCGGGAACAAAAGATGGCCAGAAGCCCCAGACTCAGCGTGTCACTTTGCATCAGTGGGTGTCACAGATAGCCTCCAACTCTCTGTCACTCCCTGCCCTGCCACCTCTTCCTCCACCCAGGCTGAGTGCTGGAGATGACGCAAGGCCAAGCATAAGAAGAAAAAAGCAATTTAGGCCTCTGGGCGACAGGTTTACTTGCAGTGTGTGTGATAAGAGCTTCCCCTATCAGTCCAAGCTGATGGACCACGAACGAATTCATACAGGAGAGAAGCCTTTCCACTGCTCAGCATGCAACAAAAGTTTCCGAACACAGGCTTTCCTAAACAACCACCTCAAGACCCACAACGCATCTCGTCCTTACGCTTGTGGGCAGTGCGGGAAGTGTTTCACAAAACTCCAGAGCCTGACGAAGCACATTCTCGCCCACAGTGGGCAAAAGCCATTTTTTTGTAACATCTGCAACAAGGGTTTCACGCAGTCCACCTACTTCAAAAGACACATGGAGTGCCACACAAGCCAGATGACGTTTCCTTGCAAGCACTGCAATAAAGTTTTTCCTACGGCTTTCAAGCTGTCGAACCACGAGCGCTGGCACACCAGAGATCGCCCTCACATGTGTGAGCGCTGCGGGAAGAGATTCCTCGTCCCCAGCCTGCTGAAGAGACACATGGGCTACCACATTGGCGACCGCCAGTATCTCTGTTCCCAGTGTGGAAAGACCTTTGTCTATTTGTCTGACCTGAAGAGACACCAGCAGGACCATGTCCCCAAAGCAAAGATCCCATGTCCTGTCTGCCAAAAGAAATTCTCCAGCAAGTACTGCTTGAGGGTTCACCTGAGGATCCACACCAGAGAAAGACCCTACCGGTGCACTATATGTGAAAAGACCTTCACTCAGGTTGGCAATCTAAAGGTCCACATCAGGCTGCACACCAATGAGCGGCCCTTCAGCTGCGATGTGTGCGGGAAGACTTACAAGCTGGCATCCCACCTGAACGTCCACAAAAGGACACATACGTGCAAGAAGCCCTGGACGTGCGACACATGCGGGAAGGGATTCTCTGTCCCCGGACTTCTGAAGAAACACGAACAGCTGCACACGAGAGAAGCCAACCCTGATTTCTCCGGTAAGCGGAGGCACAGGGGTAAGCAAAAGAAGCTCTCCCACAAGAGGAAGTTTGATGAGGAAGAGGAGGTCAGCGATGATTATTAACTGAAGAAACGCTGACATTTCAATAAAAGTGTTTTAATGTTGAGGCACTGAGTCATTAAAGTGATGTTAGGAATCATTGACTCTACAGACCAGAGTTATAGCGTGCTATAATCAGTGCCTGACTAGCTGGAGCATCTTAATGAAGAATCCACTGTTTATGTTCTTAAAATAAGGCAATGTGACAAATTAACTTTAGGTGATGAAGTTAGCCAAAATGTCGCATTATCTGGAAATTAAGGTAGCCAAGAGCATTTCTGATTGTGAATTAAAATGTTGTTAATCATTTTATGTAGAAAAAAAAAGTCATGTTCATTGATAAAAATGTTTTCCCAGCATCATGCTATTGAAGAGGCTATCTAAATATAGCAAACACTTAAGAGATGAGTATCATATAAACAAAAGTATTTCAGCGCATGTGACTGTAGATAAACTGCTGTGTAATAAAATGCTGTAGTGTTGCCACGAAACATTTTAACTTGTCCTATTCTTGTGGAAATTTTAGTAATTAAAACTACTTCCACCACATGCTTTTTTTAAAAAAATGAAACATGAACTGTAAGCCTTTCAAATAGTTTTAGTGATATAATTCATGTATTTGTGATTTAAAACTGATAGTTGTTTTGTGTGTGTGTGTTCACGTAATATCAAGAAACAGACGACCTTTATTTCATCTGTGCACAACCATTTAACCTTATGCAAATATGTGATGAGGTTGTTCTGTGAATTCCATTTTTGTTTATGTAACCCCCAAAGAAATATACTTACTCTCAGTATTTTTTGTGATGTTTTTCAGTAAAATAAATATTTGTGGCAAACATCTCTCACTGGTGTATTTTGTTAAATTTTAATTCACGACAACAATATGCCCACCGTACTGTCTTCTGAATGTCCTGAATTTAGATAGCTTTAGTATGTAAACAACATGCTTTAAAAAAACCAATAACTATAATAAAGAAAAATGCCTCTATTAGTGTATCTGAATATACAGGCAGAAGATTTATTATAGTTCTTACTAGTAGTGTTGAACTACTATACTAAGTGTATATTTTTTTAATTAGTTTCAGTATTGTTTTATATTCTTAGTGTAATATACTATATATAGTTCAGACTGTGTCTGAAGTCTTTTTTTGCTTTTTTTTTATTTTTTATTATATTACCAAGTATGTTTGCATATGTTTCAATAAATTGCTGCAACCGTTTCCCATTCATGTTAAAATGTTTTAAACCTAGTTTTATGTGACTGTATAGTAAGCCTCCTATTAAAGACAGTGGTCCAGGAACAGCTAGCTCGCTTTCTTGTAACCATTTGTACGACAGCACGGTAAAACCGCTTACAGGTCCTCCTATTTTATTTATTTATATATATCGCCGGAACCATAACTAAAGAAACCGTCGGATTTTAAGTGTGCCACTTCCAACCAAAAAATGATGCCGCTTGCTCTTTTTTAACTTCATGGAAACGCCCTGTCGCGGTGCCGTCCAGTGTTGCCAATTCCTCAGTAAGGGAAATCACTATTGGCTGTCCTAAAAGTAGCTAGAAGTCGCTAAATGACGTCATCGTCATCTAATTAGCATAATTGGTCATGCTAATATAATTGGTCATGCTAATGTATTGTAACCTACCCTGTTGGAGAGAGAAATAATATCGTGGAAGAGACATAAAGTCAGTAAAAAAAACGTCTTAAATGCATTTATAATTTATTTAGAACTACAAATTAAATTTATTTTAGCAATTATTGTTTTTTTTTTTTTTATGTAACAATTCCAACCCTGCTCCTTTTCCGGGCTTGGACCGGCAAAAGTGACCCGAAATAGGCACTCTGGTGGCGTTACCTTGTGTGTGTGTGTGTGTGTGTGTGTTTATAAGTAGTTATAAACCTTGTGGTCCACAAAACAACATAACAGTAAAAGAAGAACTGACTGCATTACAGTCAGTGCGGGAGCAGCGGCTTCGCTCATGCGCGATTCATTTGCAGTTTGGACGCATAGGTGTGAACATCTCCTGCCCTGATAGCCGCTGGGGGAGGACTATCCTTGGCCTGTGAGCTTTGGCGCGGGCGAGGTGCCCACCGCAGCAGCACCCGCTGCTTATTGAGAGTAAGAGCGATATGCGCTTTCACGCCAAAAAGTCGTCATAAATAAGTCTCCAATAACACCAGAAAAAGTCGCCAGATTTGTCGCTAGTCGCTTTTTAGAAAAAAGGTCGCTAAATATAGCGACAAAGTCGTTAAGTTGGCAACACTGGTCTCAGTTCAGTCCATAACTACGGGGCGGTTTCCGTCACCAATGTGGCACCTAACCGCGCATTTCCACTGGCCCAGGATGGCACGCCTCTGGTCCGCTATACGAGCCAAACCGTAATCAACCACTATCTCCGCCCTCAGCCGAGCCGTATCTAGGCAACGCTCCACTTCACTGGCTCCAATGAGGTGACGTCATTTAGGCGACAGGAGGAAGGAGCGCCATGTTGAAAAAAAAAGTGAAAACATTCCAGCTTCTCTTAGTTGCTCTGGATTTCTGAACTGCAAGAAAGGAGAGATCATGGAGCCGCTGGTGCACTGGTCTCATGAAGAGACCCGAGTGCTTATCGGTGTGTGGTCAGAGGAGAAAATCCAGCGTGACCTGGAGGAATCCTTCAGAAACGAGACCGTTTACAGGGAGATGTCAGGCAGGTTGGCTGCTCTGGGAATAAGCCGCTCTGCTAAACAGTGCAGAGCCAAGATAAAGAAACTTAAACAGGAATACAGAAACACGAGGAGACACGGTGAAAGGAGTGAGGCAGTCACAAAGACCTTCAGGTGGTATGATGCTATGGACACTATCATGGGTGACAAGAGTGCCCGGACACAGAGCAGAGAGCGGCCGTCTTCTGTGGTACTGGAAGTCATGGTTCCTGATGTGGAAGCAAGTAAGTTGGAGAGAAATAAATTAAATACAGATACAAAGTACAGCAAATACTAACAGCAGTTAGATTTTATATGGATTCTTGCTTCTCTTCTCTATTTTACTGTCTGTTTAGTTTGTTTCTGTATGTTATATTGTATTTTAGTATACTGAGCTGTTGAACTTGATGCAAGCTGTTTTGTTATAGTTTCTGTTTAATGTTTTTGCTGCTCATTACTGTGCAAAAGGCTTGAGTCACTCCTCACCTCTTAATTTTTTTTAAAAAAGTGGTCTTTAGCAACAGTTTTCCAGGTTTTCTGAACTTTTTCTCTGGGCACTGGCTGCTTTTTCACTTATTTTGAATCCAGACCTGACCATATTCGGAGGATAAGTTTTTTTCTTCATTTAATTTCCAAAAGAAGGCTTGCGTAAGAGAGTAAAAGGTGTGTTGAGGAATAAAGATGGTCATATCAAATATTGACTTTCAAGCACCTTAGAACTGTACAAACTCTGTTATGCCTTATATGGGGTGCCTGTAGCTCATGAGGTAGAGCTACTACTCTTTCTAATGATCAATCCTCAGTCTGCATGCCAAATGTCTTTGGAGTAACCCCAAGTTGCTCTCCGATGCATCCATCGAACTATGAATGTGCGTGAATTTGAGAGAGAAGGCACTTACATAGAAAAACAAAGAAACTGAGGGTGGCTCAAGACTTTTGGACAGTACTGAATAACACATTAACTTCCCAGCTTTGCCAATTTTAATTAGTTATTTGTCTCTTTAAGGTCCACCCGCTGTAACAGACACTCCAGAAAGCTGTACGACATCCACCCATTCACTGCAACTCACTCTGCCCAGACCAAAAGCTTGTCCTGCAGGGATTCCACAAGTATCTTCTTTCTATTCTGTTCAGCTTCATGAATTTGATGGTCCTTCTACAAGCAATCCAGTCACCTCCACTGCTGTACAAACATCAATCAAAGGCAAGTAGTTATCAAGCCAAACATATTTACAAGTAAGGCTGCTTTACGGCTTGAATAAATAATTTTCTGTTACTTTCACAGACACCCCCTTGTGTTGTTGGTCGAGTAAAGAGGTCCAAGCATTGCTGACGCTTTGGGCAAACCCCGAGGTTCAACGGGAGCTTCTCCTCAACGTGAGAAATAATAAAGTTTACACTTGTCTCAGTTCCAAACTGGCCTTGCTCGGTTTTAACAAAGCACCAAAGAAATGCAGGGAGAAGATCAAAAAGCTAAAGCAGGAGTACAAGAGGATCAAGAACGGCCAATACAGGGGTGGAAGCAGCAGTGTGTGGTTTGCCATTATGGATGAAGTCCTCAGTTCCCAGGCTCTCACAGCAAAGCGTTCACAGACAGTGCAGAATTCCTCCACAGTGCACTCCCTAGCTGTACAGGCCATTGCCCTGGATGTGGATACAGATGGTAAGTTGGAAATAAACTACTATGAAATAACTCCTACCATTAAGAGTAGTTATTGACCTAACTGTGTCCTCATAACTGTGGTTTTGACAAGTTATCTCTCAAATTGATTACTTTTAATTCTATAATAAATAATATTTTTATGTTTCTTAGGTAAACATAAGTCATAAATCATGCACTTTTTTTTATTCTAAAATTTCTGTGCATTTTCAGATGAAACGCCGTGGTTGCCTGATGAAGTCCAAGTGCTGGTGACACTTTGGGCACAACCAAACATTCAGAAACAGCTTCTCACCGCAGCGAGCGATCAGGTTTTCACGTACCTCAGCAGTGAGCTATCACTGGTGGGGTTTAACAAGACACCACGTCAGTGCAGCGTCAAAGTGAATGAGCTTAAAGAGGAGTACAAAAAAATTAAGCACATGGAGCCATATGGAGTTGTTAAAGGCGACTGGTTTGCTATTTTGGATAGTGTTTTTGACGCTGATGGAGCAACTTTGAAAGAGGTGAATTCATGCGTTGTGCAGAAAAAGCCTAAATCACCAGAACATGAGCACGTGGATGGTAAGTTGTTTAAAACTTAATAATAAATAGTTTTGTGCAGAAAAAAATTTGCTGATCTGTTGCTATATTCTTTTTTTGATTCCAGCAGATAAATTGCGGGCTGTTTGGACACCAGACGAAGTCAGAGCTCTGCTCAGTCGATGGGCAGAGGAAAGCGTCCAGGAGCAGCTTCGATCAAATCCGAGAAACGAGAGAGCCTTTGCTCAGCTGAGCTCCGAGCTCGCCACTCAGGGTTTTGATAAGACCACGAGTCAATGCAGGTCGAAAATAGCACTCCTGACACAAAAGTACAGAAGGATCAAGGCACAGGAAGACCCGGAAAAGCAAAAAAGCAGATGGTTTGCCATCATGGATAAAGTCCTCAGTCACAGCAAGACAGAGACTGAAACTAAACCAGTCAGAGATTCACAGCGTGCATCTCTGCAGACATCACAGCAGAGCCTACCTGACACAGCGGAGGGTAAAATGAGCTCCTGTTTATTCACTTTACAGTGGCAGCTGCAGTAAACATGATGGGATGTGGGTCTCTGTGTGGAAGGGATTATCGCAGCCAAGATGACTAAATTTGCTGTAGCTTTCAGTAAAGTGAGTTACAGTACGATCAAATATTTGTGTTATTTTTACAATTAATTGTTTACGGATTAAATGACCTTACACAACTGAAGACACCTCTTAAGCAAGATCAGCTCCACCTAAACTATGCAGGATCCATGAATAGAAACTCAACACTGCATTCCTGCAAAGCATTCACCCTGTGAATTCCAAACAACCTTGTTGTAACACGGTAATAATTAAAAACAAGCCAGGGAGCAAATCTCAAAGCCCCCCCCTGCTTTCATACACATCAACTAACCTTTTCTCAATCCACTAACTCCGCTTTCACTTCCTGCAATTTAAAACATGCTCTTTTTAGACTTTACAGACACAAAATAATAGCTTGATAATTAAATATGCCAATTTCGTTTGTTTGTTAATTTTGATTTTTCAGTCTTTCTTATTCTCTCTGCAGGTTGCCGTTTGTCCGTCTCCTCGTTGTGCCTCCTGGTTCCAACTCTGCGACTGATGTGCGCCTTTGCCTGGCAGGTGGTTCAGTGTTGTAATGTGGCGCAGTACAGAAAGGTGGAGGAGCTGGTGAAGTTAGTGACGGAGGTGGCTCCAGAGCTGCTGACAACCAGAGAGAGAGTGCAACTCCTACTCAGACTGAGAGCCAGGGTGAGAGGCCCACATTAGAGTATATTTTATGAATATTCAACAACAAACTAAGGGGAAAAATACTTAATTAGTGTAGATCATTAATTAGCATTTGAAAATGTCTCTTTCAGCTTGTGCTGGAGTTGTGTCTCAGCGAGAACACGACTGACCTGCTGAATATCCAGCCCCACCTGAATGTCATCCGAGACCTCACCTTAAGCTGTGAACAGGAGGTAGGTTTCTCGGGTACAGTTTCACTCTGTATACATTTTATGTTCTTTCAGACTTTTAAAAACGTCTTTACCAGATAATTTAGCACAAATGATGAAATTAGGTTGGCTTCCAGCTCTTTTCTGAAATCAAAAACAATCGTGTTTCTCAACTGACCTTAGTGAAATATGAAAATAAGCAAACAACAAAGAAGTAGTCGCATTAGTTATTTCGATTTCCCATTTTGCAAGCACAGTGGTCATTAAATGGATGCCCCGTTGTTATCAAATAGTAAATTAACATGTGTATAACATGCATTCATTCAGTCTTTGCACCCCTATTTTGCACCTTTGCTCTTTGCCTGCTCAAATTAAGTAACATTCCTTCCTTAACCCCCTTGAACATTTAAAAAGTAGGGCTAGTCTATACTTCGCCTGAGACACTGAACACGCCTTTCCCATTTAAGCTCAGCGTTGGTCCCATGTTTGTTCAGTTATGCTGAGCTTCTTTGATTTTTTTTTCCCTGCTTTTTTCATAGCATATTTATTACTGATGTCTCACTGAGCTTTTGAGCTTTGAATAAACTCTTTTGATGTTTGTTTGTTTTTTAAAATCCTAGTTTACTTTCACATATTCAAATTGAAAACTCTGTTTATTTAATATTTCTGTACAAATTAAAAGTAGCCTCCAAATGTTTAATCCTGAGACTGTGGGCTGTGTCCTTCAGCTATAATACACATTGACCAGATCTCAGCACATTTCTCACACTCCATTATCAATTATCAAATGATTACAATTTTTTTATGTTTAAAGAACCCAGCATATACATGTTAAACATGTTTGTCTTTGACACCATTTGACAGGATGCCACCGAGCTGGAAAATTCAAAGTCCAACTTTGTGGAGGTTGTTCATGCCATACTGGAGGACCCAGAGGAGAGACAGAGGTTTTATAAGGTGAGACGCACAGTAACACAGTTATCATAATTGAAAAATATGTAATGAGTGAACTTTATTTGAGAAGAAAGAGCTCAACTATTTTTTCCATTTCAGTTTTTGCAACAAGTTCATGTTTCAGTTTGTTAGTTCAATTCTTTCCACTTTACCATCTCAGACTTTCATGAAAAACATCCAGGACTAAGATACACGTCTTAATAGGAATTACACAAAAATTTCCAGTCCTTGCTATCATTATGGAAGAATGATGTTTTTTTAACTAGAAAACTAGATTATCTTGATTAACTGGATTATCCAGACATTTTGCAAAATTCCTGTGAAGAAGTGTTTATCCACTGGACAAATCTGAGTTGGAGAGTTGTTTCAAATTTGGTAAAGTGAGATGAAATGACCTTTTTCCCATTTGTTCTAGGAGGTCTTCTCCATATACTATGGCAAACAGTATGATGTCACATTGCAAACTTTGGTGTGGAAATTCATCTCCAGGCTGGATAATCTCTTACCAATCCCTGATATTAGACAGGTAAGGTTTAAATGTGTGGTCTTTCATATCAATACACACACACTGTAGTGCTCCATGACCTTAAGCAAACTACTGAATACAAATTGATCAGCGATGTGTCAGCATGCTTTATTCTGTTGATTGTGCACCGCATTCTCATGAAGTGTTTTGCAAACCTTTCACAGACTGCACAGTGGCTCAGCTCCGCTCCCTCTCTCACAGAAGAATGTGCACGGCTTATTCTGGAACCTGATCAGCTGAAGGCGCTACTGAACTTCCATCAGCAACAGTCAGGAAACGCAAGCAAATGTGAATAGGTTACTACCCTGGTTAAAATATGATCAGCTGACTGGGCTTGCTAAACTGTTAATAAGTAAATAAGCTTCAAAATTAACTCAAGTTTTAAATTTTCAGCCTGGAAATAAAACTATTCAGAAGTTAAATCTATTGGAATACAACAAAACTTGTATTAGGAAGGCTGCACATCAGTATTTAATGTGAGTTTTTCTGTCTCTCATAGGCTGTTCTCAGGCTGATGAGAATATGTTTTTGCCAAAGCTGTTGTTTAATCCCAAAGGAAACTTCCAGCATGTTTCAGCACAACTGGATGAGCTTTCAAGCAGCAAAGATGAAAGACAGTCTGATTACAGCGAGGCCGAAGAGCCAGCTGATTGCAAAGCACCTGTGAAGGGCTGTGGGAAAGAAATTAAAGGCCTAAAGTTAAAACATGAACAAAGCGATGGCATGGCATCTTCATACTGCTCAGGTATGCAAGCACTGACGCCTTTGAGAATAACTGTTTTCCATTGAATTTCCACATTCTTAGGAGTCCTCATTATCTTCCCATTTTCAGATTTAAATTGTGCACCTTTGCAGCTGCAGACCTGCTCTCTGTGTCCCTACTCTGACAGCCATGTGTCAGGACTTCTCAGGCACATCAGAGAAGAGCATCTGATCCAGGAATCTAATCCCATCACAGATCCTGGGAAAGACTGTGTCTTTCAGAGAGTCAAAGATCAAACGTTCACTCCTAAGATGAGGAGGATAACGGACACTTGTGAGTATTGCGGGAAGGTCTTTAAGGATGTATCAGCCCTAACCAGCCACATTAAAACACACACTCTTCCATTCCACTGTGACAAGTGTGACAAGAAGTACTCCTCCAAGTGGTCGCTGACAGTGCACCGTCGGATTCACACAGGCGAGACTCCATATCTGTGTTCGTACTGCGGTCAAGGCTTTAGGTCTTCAAATATCCTTGCTCTGCACGTCCGTATACACACAGGAGACCGCCGATACAAATGTCCCATATGCGGAAAAACATCAATCCAGCATCTGTCGAGACACATGCGCATGCACCGAGGGGAAAAGAACTATCTGTGTACCGAGTGCGGGAAGGCTTTTCTGTCCTCTGGGGAGCTGAGGCTTCACATGAGGTTTCACACAGGCGAGCGGCCGTACACGTGCAAACACTGCGGGAAAGGCTTCATCGCAAAGTGCCTGCTGACCGTTCACACCCGCCAGCACACGGGGGAGAGTCCATATAGGTGCTCGCTGTGTCCGAAGTCCTTCCGCACTTTGAGAGCGCAGAAAAGACACCTGGTGATACACTCAAGCAAAAAGTCTTTCCAGTGTTTGAAGTGTGGTAAAATATTCCGGCAAGAGGAAACTTTCAAAACACATGCTGAGACTCACAAATGATTTAAAGGGGACCTATTATGCTACCACTTATTTTCTGTCCAAATTTTCAAGTTGTGAGGTCAGCGTTCAAACAGACAAAGAAGCCAAAACCTCAGGCTTTAGACTGCTATAAATGCTTGGCTTGCGCCAATGGGGTTTTTTTTCCTCTCTTGGATCTTTATGATGTCATTTAGAGCAAACCCACAAGGGGCAAACAGTCAGAGGAGCCAACAGAGAGCTAACAGTGACTAAACTAAGAGGCTGCACAGAGATATATAACGTATATTTTCAACTACAAGTCATTCAAAGCTGCTCTAACAGTATCTATGATAAAAAATATGGAGCTTAAAATGAGCATAATAGGTCTCCTTTAAAAAAATGGCTGTGTAAAATATTTTAGTTTCAGCAGTTGAGTTTAAAAGTTCTCATTCACTTATATAACTCCACTATTGCTTAAAGAACCAGCTTAATTGTTGGAAACGATGTAACTCTGTGTTTCTTTCGGCTACTTCTGTAATACAGAGGGCACATTTTGTGTCTCCTCCTGGTCTCAAACTGGGGAGCTGTTGGGTTTTAGGCAAATGTTTTTGAAAACTATGTAAAGCTAATATTCCATAAACAGTCCAGTTAGCACACAGGTAACTTTAAAAGTTTGTGTGAGCTACAAACTGAAGTTATTTGTTAATGAAAAGTAGCTGTTGCTACTTTGAGTAAAAATCAAATAACAAAAGTTTAAATGTCAATTTTATTTGGGTTCATAAGTGTATAGTTATCAGAAGGTAAGTTCAGCCAAATTATAAGAACAAAATCTCTAAATAGTCAACTATCTAATATCTAAATCAAGATTCTCCACAGATGTTCTTGATCTCTGGTTCAACGTCTGATCCGCTGCTTCTCTTTGTCTCATCGACACGTTTTCAAAGGAAAACAAGACACAAAGAAATTCACAATGCACAACCAAATGTCGTTCTGAAACATTAATCTGTATAATAAAAACATTAATAAATTTTAGCAGTTTGAAAAATGTGAAACATATGTGACTCTTAGGTCTCCAAATGATTTATTTCAGAGGCCTGTTTTCCACTTGTGCTTATTTCCTGCCATGAAAATTGCATCACAACAATTTTCCCTTTCTTTAGTGCTTTTAAGAGGATCAGTGAGACACTGAGACACCAGGACTGGTGCTGTGTAGTGTATGTTGTAGTCGGTATGAGGATTCGTTTTCAGAAAGCTCTTCTCATACAGCCACTCAGTGAGCTGTGATATTAGTAAAATAGTTCCAGTGTTGATGAGCATAATGGCAGTGCGAAAAGAAAACAGGTGATATTGGTGGCCGTCCTCCTGGATGTTGTCCCATGGCAGAGGCAGGACGTAAGGTAGGCCTATCAGAGGTTCCCCACCCAGAGTTCTTAGCAATACACCCAACACAAAGCCACAACAGGCCCAGTACCGGGTCACCCAGCAGGGTAAGACGAATATACATATCACCTGGGGGGGACTCATTGAATACAAAACGTCTGCATTGACGATCCAGAACAGATGAACGGAACTTGTCATAGCAAGGCCTGCTCCCATCAGTCCACACAGGATGACTGAAACCTTAACCACCACAACAATCCAGTTTTTTGATGCCTAAAATTTAGATTTATGGATGTTTATGGGTGACATTGGGAATAGATATAGAAGCTATAGCAGCAATGCATATGAAGACTCTTGATTTGACACAACAGAGCTGCAACATTTTTCAATTTGCCCATTATGAAAAATTACCAAACCCCCAAACCATACCACAAATACTGGTCATGTTAAAAACTGATACCCACCTCTTTGTAAATCACATTCTTGAAGATATTACAGCCTCAAATGTGGTGAAGCATCCACGCAAGACAGATTCGTCTCATCTTTAGCCAGTGGAATATACAGTCGCAGCCATGAACTCCAAAGAGGATTTTATCAGGAGTTGAAAGAAATGATGTTTTCATGAAAAATATTGGAAGGAACTGTTTTGCTTACAGATTTATAAGACTGTTTATTTTTATTTACCTGTGTGGTCTTTAGAAAATGTTGAGCAGGGTGTGAAATTTGGTGTGAAATTGACACCTGACAGCACCTGGCACCTCCTACGCATTCTGCTTATTTCCAGAAACTGGGCTACACGACCATTACATAAAGACAGACACACAAATACATGTCATACTTAACATAACCATGGTAAGTGTAGTTTGTATGATCAATGTTGTTTACGCAAGAAGTCAAACCAAAAAGCAACCATATATTTAATATTTCTTGATATAATTTCAAGTAGATGGGCGTTAAATGCAGTATAAATAATTAATAGGTACACCTTTAGTGCTTCCACAGGAATTAAGAGGGTAAGTAGCAGCCAGGTGCTGTTAATTGATTAACTGATCACCAGGAGGTTTGAAACCAGAAGTGTTGGTCTCCCAGACTGCTAAACATCAAGTTTACCTTTGACCTCCAGCTATCACTGGCTGATGGAAATAACACTTTGACCCACTAGATGATATTCAGTCAATAAACCAACAGCCTATCTGCTCTGCCTTTGATAAAGGATTGCGGGATACCACATGAAAGTGTCTTGCAATGGAGAGAAGTGCACTGCCCACTTTTATCAGCTAATGCTGAACAAAAGAGTGACTGAGAAGAGCTCAGCATGGTAAGAGGGTGGGAAATTATAAAATCCTTTTTAGTAGCATCACTTTATCTTTGGAATATTGCCAGAGATATTTAAAGTAAATAAAAATAAGTTTGTTTTGCCTCCGTCTCTAATAGAGACATTTTGTCCTGCTTTGAGAAGGAGAGGATCGTCTGGGCCGACATTCTGCGACTCTTGAATTATGCCTGCATTTGCTCCTCAGTTTTGTCCCCCTGTTTTCACTTACTAAAACAAGAGAAACCCCGAGTTTATAGGCAAGGTGAGCTTGCTGAGAAGCAAGATGCCATGGGAGATTGGGTTGCTCAGCTTCTGGGGCCTTCTCATTGCTAAGATGAGGAACGACTGTCTGATTTAGCTAAGCCAACATACACTGTCCACACAAATATAAGAACTCTTAATCAGCCAGCTTATTGCACAGAAGAAATTGCAGTCACACTATAGACCCAAGATATTTGCTTCTTTTTTTTGTACCTAAATGTACCCCAAAAGGCAGGAATTCAAGTTTCCAATTTTAAAGTACAAGACTCATATAATGACTAGGAAAGTTGCAATACCAAAGCTCTCTCAACACTGTTTCCATCCTGTAGACCACACAGTATTCACCCCTCACTGCCGCTGACCTCAACCTCTTACTTCCAAGCTGCCACAGAGGGTGATCAGCGGAGAACCGCTCACCACTTGTCTGACCCCGAGACCTCATAAGATGGAAACCCCCCTCTAGACAGAATCTTACAGAACAAACCACACTGACTCAGAGAGCCAATCCACAGTGAGTTCACGTGGTAAGTGTGCTGCTGTTGACTTCTATATGACTATGTAGGATTGTTCCGGGTTCTTAGTCATTCAGATCATATGTTGTAATGACTTGACCTTGTTTGAAAGAGAGCCCACAGCTGAATGGAGCTCAGTGGATGAATGAATGGAGGGACATATGTGGCCTAATGTAGTCAGAAAAATACGACAAGCATAGGACACGTGGAAAACAGATCACTGTGTTAGAGTCTTGCCTTTTTATTGAGAATCACATAAAGATTGATTACAACACCACACTAACACAGTCACTTTTTAAGCTATGATTGCACCTCTGAGTTGTTATTCTAGTAATTATAATGGCAGCATGAGAGTTAGGGAATTTTGATGGATGGATGGGTGGATGACCACCTTGAACCGACGTTGTGGTAATGTCAGCAGACCAACAGCCTACAGTTATTCAACATTGAAATGTTTGCCAGGGGGAAAGAAAAATAAAGGAGTGACAAAATATCTTCCAACACTTCCCAGCAAACATTTTGTTGGTGAATAACAGATGGCAGTCTTTCTCAATGTTGATTTATAATAAAATAAATAGTTATAAAATGATAGTTAACCTATGCTGTGAAACCTGTAATAGTGAATGAACAGTACGATCATGTTGGAATAAGTTGAGCTATTTTTTTTTCGTTTTTTTCCAAAGAAAAAATGAGAGCAGTTGATGAAATAGCAAACAGCTGGAACGCTCCAAAAATCACTCAAGGTGTACGAGTTGAATTAAAAGCAATTTCTCTGTGTTAATTTATGTAAAAACATTGACTCTATAAAGTCTAAATTCCAGGGTTAAATATAATATTACACTCTTTCTGTTTGTAGCGGGCTGAGCTGAAGTGTTGCATTTTCTCTCCGAAGACTAAAACACTGCCAAATCCACCCTTCACAGACCCTGTCTGCTTCTCATCTACTTTCAAAAGAGGATGACAGGCACTGTCATCATAAAACAATGTACCACCTACTCAACTGTTTCCAGATGAGCACTCTGATACAATTCATAATGTATCCTCAGTTTCATCTGGGACAAATCAGGATTTGATGTTCGGGATGCGTCGTTGCCCACATTATTAGATCAGCTGAACGTGTCTAGACAAACCGAGCTGGAGCCTTTAATCTCAAAATCAGCCATGTACAGAGTGGAAGGGCTGATAGAGGACAATTAAACCAACTTACCCCCAGAGCCTGGCGTTTTCAGTGAACAGCCTGAGACATCTGCTGTTCCAAATGTGGTATTAACTGTAGCCCCTCTCAAATACTATCATCTCTGTTGTTGCACACAGACGTTAAATTCAGGGCTTCAGGTCACTATTACTGTAATATATGTCTTGCCAATTAGCATTTCTTCATCAAACCTCCTTTAAATGGCTTGAGTCTCAGAGGAGAGACGTCAAACTCGTGCAGCCTCTTTGGTCTTCAACCGGCTGGTCGGGTGAAACTCTTTTTTCCATCACTGTAAATAAGTTTAACTATCCAATCATGCCTGAGATGTCTCAGTTTTCTGACATGAAGAACAAATGCTGCTGTAGTAAATATAAGACATTGCTGCTGTAGTAAATATAAGACATGTGTCAGCGCAACTGTTGAGGCTTAAAATGACAGATTTTTTTCCCCCCTCGATAGTTTTAGTCCAACAGCAGTCCAAAGCCCAAATGTGCCCACTTTCTCATGCCTTTTAAAACAGCCATTAAATATTCATGTTCTCCACAGAGATTTTCATATTCACATAAATATTATTTTCTGTGTTTAATGAAACCTAGAACATCTCGCACGCTCCCACTGACAGTATTGCAGTCGGTTCCACCACTTTTCCCCCTTTCACTTCACAATCCCCCTGAAACCTTTTTGGATCCAAAAGTAGATAAGGTGGATGCTCTGTGGCTGCCTGGCTAGTTTTACATGGTGATACATGGTGCTTCTCTAAAAGTGGACCTCCAAGTTGCACCTCAGGATCTCCTCCTTGTGGCCCAAGACAGACATGGCCTGAGCAACTTGCCACCTCTGATCTTGGATCTGCACCACATTACTGCTGCATAAATAACCTAGATTCTTTAACAATTGATTTCTATGATATTACAGCCTGTGAGAAATGGGCCAAATCAGACTAACCACACTAATCAAATAAAAAGACTGTGCGGTTGGCAATGAGTCCCACAAATAAATCCATGAATTCAGAGAATGAATGCTCCCCATCACAAAAGATCAGTGATTCATGAATCAACACTTAAATAACCTCTTTAAACCGATAATGTCACCATATCTGTGACACCATCCCTCTGTGTGAATCCTCTATGTGGTCTTCCAATTTTTCCTAATGCCTCGCAGTCTTTATGTGCAGGTTGTTTCGAATGAATGGGGTTTTTTTTTTAGCGCAAATCCAACAGCTAAAACACTCCCAGGACCCATTCTTCTTTCAGGACTTTTCTCATTGTGACTTTCCTGCTCTTCCTCTGGTTTAAATTCAAGTCGCCGGTTCGGTATTCTGGCAAAGTGTAAGTGGTCAGAGCCTGATTTCCAGAGAGAAATCTAAAATTATTTTCCAGAGCTTTTTGAAGGAGATGACCTAGAAATGAGATGGCCAAATTCTATTCTGATTTTGGCTTTTACAGACGGTTACACACATTTATGAATTCCTACTTAGATTCTTACACTGAACACTGCAGACATCTTTCCTCAATGAAAAACAAAATACTCTATAGACAAATGAAGTAATGACAAGATAAAACTGAGCATGATTTGTGCAAAAGCCAACAGCAACATTCTCTACTGGCAGTTTTTATTGTGTTACGCAACATGTGAACAGCATAACTACAAAATTAGGAGTAAAAAAATTAGAAATTCCTTGTTAAGAGTTCACCATCTCTTTTAATTTGATGTCCTTTTTTGGGCAGTCTTAAAATCACTGTGGTCCAAAATCTCATCTGCAGAAAGGCTGAGCTGGAGCTGTGGAAACATCATCTGGTGGCCTTCCCATTTTCATGAACATCCATCCTGTAAGCAAGGACAATGTCAAGTTTTTTAAAATCCTGAGCATGAACACAAACCGCACTAACAAGAATGGTATTCATTCAGCATAATGACACTTTCACAGATGACTGAACACACCCGTTCTCATCTTTGAGGTGCTGGTACAACTCGAACTTGCTGTTCACAGAACTGGCTCTTCCAAAAAACTCTTGATGCTTCCTGGAATTGACTGCAGTGATTCGGTTGCTCCACATAGTGAGGAGTGAGACAGGACCTGCAAAGACAGCGAATCAAAAACATACAAATAGTTTGTGTGGTGTTATTTTCTTTTAAAAATGTGCCTTATACTGTGATAAAATGTCAATAAATTAGTGAAAATGTATCCGCGCTTCTGTATGGTATTATGAAAGGAGGTCAGGTGTCAACTGTTGGTACCTTTCGATCTTTCTGGAGGCTGAATCTCCTCTGAGGTTAAGCGAGGCTTTTTGTTGAGCGGCTCTGGGGAATCTGGGGAATCCTTGATGACCTCCGACTCCTGCTCATCTTTATCCATCAATCCCTTTAGTCTTTGAGACAGAGGAGCATACATCACAAAGTTAGGTTCTTTTATCTCTTTCTTCTCTGTTGTATCCAATAAGCTCAATAAAAATAAGCTGTGAATCCACATGGAAAAATGATAGACGAAATTATTTTTCCTAAAACAAACTGAAGGTTCTCGGGCACTACTGACCTCTCCGAGTCCTGCCAGCTTTTGTCGTCTGTCTCCTTGCTGCCATTTTTCTCTGTCCTGTCCTCCCTCTCCTCTCTCTTCCTCCCTCTCTTCTTCCGGTCCTCCTCCTCTGGAGGTTTGCTGCGGCAGGCGATGATGCAATCCAGAACTCGCTGGTGCCTGTCAGTCGCCCCGGCGTGAGTCTTCACTAATGTTTCCAGCTCATTCCACATTATGCGGTACTGCTCATCCCTGGAGATAATAATTATGTGGAAATATTAATGCTGATTTCCGCTGGTAAGCCAGGACTGGGGAGTGTAAAATGATCAAAACTGAGGTAATACCTCTTGGGGCCTTTGCCTCTAGATCCTACAGTGGAAATGGGGAGTGGGTCGTTCTTTCTCTCCATATCTACCAGGTTGTAAACGGTCTTCTGGCAGGTGAGAACATCCTCATCTGTCAAAGTCTCTTTTACTATCAGGTTAGCCAGAGGAACCACCTAATAGAGCAAAAACAACACAGACGTGTGCTAAAGGGGGATGTGGGCCAACTGGAAAAAGACAAATCTTTGGTAGAAATAAGAAAGAACACTGATAATCAGCAAGACTAGTATTCCTGGATGGTGCCTCACTGCCTGCATGTTGAAGATGGTCGTCTGGGAGATGATCATTGGCCAGTATCGAGTGTGGCGCTCCAGCTGAGCTTTGGCCCTCTCAGCTGGCAGCTTCCCTGAGGGATCGTGGGAAGATTCTGACACAGGAGTGAGCCGGTTCTCCCTCATAAATTCACCAAAATCCTGAGGAAAAAAATGTAAAAAACATTTAGCATCAGATCAACTTTGCTGAATATTTCTGAACAGCTGATGGGAGCTGTACATACAGTGATGCGGTAGTCTGTCACACGGCCTCCGCAGCCCTCGCTGATGGAGGGCGGGTCCTCTAGGGTGGAGCGGTTGCTGTTGAGCACGTGCAGGAAAATCTCGCCTCCGTGGCTACTGAGCATGTGGCTGATTACCTTTGAACCCGACTTCCTCGGTTGCTCCAGCAACACGGACCGACCTGTTATCGGCACATCAACAGGAATAATCAGCGGTTTGCAGGAACAGTCAAAAAATAGGACTTCAACACAAAAAATAAACAAATTGTGATGAATCCAGTTTACCATTAAGGAGAAAATTGGTCAAGCATGACGAGGGACGACTGTTGACATCTGTGGGGGAGATGCGATAGGCTCCTGTGCAGTAATGTAGCTCTGAAGTGGGAAAAAAACAGATCTTTTGATCACCATTAATTACAACATAAAGCATGAACAATGCCTCCTTCACTGATGACTCATTTTTTTCCCCTAGATGGTAACTATTTGTCTATTACAACCATTATTGTTATTTTATAACAAGATCCCAGAAGGACACTGTAACAGAGATGCATAGGTTATACAATTCTGGTCAGATACTGTTCTGTTTTTCTTTGTTTCTTATGGTTCTGTTCTTATTGATTTCTCCAGCTCTAAATCACTGAGACAACATATTAGGACCAGCCACTGTCATCATTAAAAGCCTTTTTATTTGCCTAAATGCTAATATCAGTCCACAATCCCAATATTTGCCAATATACTGTGTATACCTAGTCTGCAAATTAACAGAACAAATACATTAAAACTATAAACTGAACAAATGTCGCTGCTTAAATTAGACTTGAGGATAAATATTCTAACTCAAGAAAGCGTGGCCTAAGGCTGATAACCAGTGGTGTTCCTGAGGGCCTCGTCTCTTGTGCACAGAGATTTCTCCACATTTTCGGAATGTTTTTGTTCTTACGTACTGTGGAGGTTTTTACAATTTTTCTGAAAATTGACCTGTTAGTCAGTTAAAATAAATAGCTGTAAACCAGCTTGTTCTTTTAAGTATCACTGACGTGTTGCTGCCATGAAATTGAAAATGAGCGAATTCATTTGAAGAGACAGTACCATGTCTCAGTTTAAACGTGGTATTTTTTCTGTGTACTTTTGTACATAACTTATAGGTTTATGAGATTTTAAAAAAAACAATGCATGGTGTTGCAAAACATTTTAAATGAAGAATGACTGAGGTTATTCTTTGTTGCAATTTTTCCCACCTATGCTGTTTGTTCGTGGAGTACACCATTTTAACGTAACCGTCTCCTTGAGTCCATTTTCTCTAGTGCTGGTCCCCGCCATGTGTAAGTCTCCTACACAACACAAACACAACATTGACATATTTTATTTATTTTGAAGATTAAGAACTCAAAACACCAACAAGGAGCCCATTGAGCTGTCCAGCTTGTACCTCGCCTCCCAACTAAAGCTAGGACGCACACGCTCCACCTAATTCTTGCAAGATTTCTGAAATACTTTACTTTGTGTAGCAGGGTTTGGAGGTTTCAACAGCATTTCTTACAATGGGAAAACAACAGTTTCAACCTCCTGACCTGTTTAACTGGCTCATTTAGAGCTAGGCAGACCTGTAACGTGGGCACTCACCACTTTTAAAGAACTCGAGGTGGGCGTCTCGGTGATGCAAGAGCTCAACGTCATAATTAGCCGATGTGTTGGCATGCTGCTCTTCCTGTCCACCCACAGAGACATTAACAAACAAAGGTCAGCGTGAAGTCAGCTCCTAAAAGGTTCAAACTCACACAAATACACAAACACACATCGACACTGCTGATTTCATGTCCCAAAGGGCAAAACGATAAACAAAGTAAAAGGAAAAATGTTGGTTCATTCAATGACCCAAATTTTAAAGCAGAAATTATTATTCAGTTTAAACATGCTTTGATGTGTTTAAAAGGTTTGTTTTGATAATAGGACTTGTTTACTTCTGAATATGGGTAACACTACTATCAATTTTTTTTAAAAGTCAGTACATGGATAGCTGGAAAAGCTGGAATCCAGATTGAAGGGATAGATGCGCTCAAAAACTAGTTACAAAAAAAAAAAAAAAAAAAAAAAAAAGAAAGCACAATGGAACACACTGAGACACTAAATGGAAGATCTCGGGAAGAGAGACCATTTTCAAGGGGTGGATAGAGAGCAGGGGAAGTCTGATACACTTTTAGGGCATCTACACATTGACAGAATTTAATAAATCAGAAGAGGCAACGCTGGTCACAGATGTTTCCACTTATGAAAACTTGAATGCAACAAATTCTGAAGTTTTCTTTTAGTTTTTGTCATAAAAATAATCTCTACAATCAGACCAAAAAGATTTCCCCACAAATCAAATCCCTTTAAAACTACATTTGAACTTTGTAAGTCCACATGAGACCAGAGTTGCCCGTCCTTTACTTGATCCAACTGACACATCAGGATAAATTCATGACCCTAACGCTCAAAATATACACACTACATGATGCAAACTCTGCCCCCTTCCTCAGTTTGATGTGTGTGTGATCAGAGTACTAACCTGTTCGCAAACATTTAATGTGGGCTAGCAAAACAGAAAATACAGCATGAAACCAGCAGCAGGTTCACAGTCACATCGACATGCAGATGAGATCAAACAAAAGATGCGACTAGAGTGCATTGGGTTATTTTAGTGAAGCAAGGGTTCACACTTTATAAGCAAGCAAAGAAACAAAATGTGGATATGAGTGAGAAAAGAGGATAAAAAAAATAATAAAACCAATCAGTCCAATAAAAAAAAAAAAAAAGTGAGAAGTGCACTGTATTCTAAAAAAAGATTTCTAAACTAGCAGAATGGAAAGACAAACATGTTATTTTAATCAACATTTTGGCAAAAGATGTGCAAGAGCAGATAAAAGGCAGGACGAAGATGGCCTTTACCTTCATGGGGATGTTCGTTATGGTGGTGGAGGCCAAGTCAAAGTGCTGCTGGACCAAAATGTTGAGTTTGGTGGCCAGGTGCCTCCCAGCTCGAACACTGTGCACCTCACTGGTGAGCAGAGGAGAGATCTGAGACACAAAGAGAGGGACACAGTGAAAAGCTGGATTGTGATAGATTAAATGGGGTTTGGGTGAAATCCAGTGTTAACACGTCTTCACAAGCTTTTCACCCACCTCTTTCTTGGGCCGGTCAGACACCAGTGTGTCCTCACCCTGTGGGTAGATGTGAACTAGAACCAGCTCACACTGCTGGATGGCCATGAGCCTAAAACCCACAACAATGAGTTTTAATATTACAAGCAATACCAGAGTTTCACTTTTTATAACCAAGTCAGGATCACCTGGACAAGTCTTTCTTTGCTGCGTACTGACCTGTCTGAGCCTGCTGCCAGCTTGTTTTGCTCTATAATAGTTTCCTGAATGCAGTCTTCCAGCATGCGCACATGTGTGTCGCTGCACGACAAAAAACAAAAAGAGCAGGAATTTATGGACATTTATGGACAAGTAAAATGACAAGTGTAACAAGAGTACATGGCTGCAAAGAGGCACATGTGTTTGTAAATCTGCTGACAAAGGACCCATTTTCGATGTAAGCCCCCCTCAGACATGCACTCCTTCCAATCCATCTGACAGCTTTTGAACATGCAGGTTCTAAGACTGACTCTTGTTACTTTATGTTACCTCAGAGAGAAAGCAATGCAGTTTCCATTTTTATAAACAAAATTCTTCCGTTGATACATTCTTATCATTAAAAAAATTAAATAAATATTACCTGACAAAACTGGTTTGAAAAAAAAAATGACTTAGGGTAGTTCAGAAACTGTTCAGCATCTGTTTTGATGCATTCAAACCTCTCTCTCTCTCTGAGCCTGTGACGGAAGAGCACATACTCTTCTCTTAGCGACAATGAGGAAACAAAAAATAAATAAAAAATAAGTGTTTAGAAAGCCTGGTTACACCTCACTAGAGTTGATGCAGACAATGCTTTTTGCCAGAAGTGCAACATGTCTTGCACATTTGGTAAAACATGCTTCTTCAGCAGATAAGTGAAGCCAATATGTTTTAGTGTCCCGCGTGTAAAAGACTGTTTTTCTAGCTGACTGTTATGGGCTTTCCATCACTGTATTAGCTGTGTGGTAACCTTCATTCAAGTATAGATGAGAGTTTTATTATGGCTTTAACTCACATTGCGCAAGGTTTTCAGTGATACAGTTGTATAAGTTATTCTTATGACTCAAACAAAATAAAGAGCTGAAGCAGTGAACACGTGGCTTCTGTTTACCTTTTAGCATTAGTTAGGCAGATAATACGGCCTCTGTTAGCAACTCTGTCAGCTGTGTCCATCAGAGCGATACGCTTCTCATGCTGCAGCTCTGTGATCTTACATAATGACTCCACTGCAGCTACCAGGCCATGCAAGATGCTGCAGCACTCCGGGTCCTCGCGAGGGTTTGGTGGCCCAACAGCTGCCAGAGCTGACATGAGCTGTGACGAAAGATGGGAGACACTGAGTTCAAAGGAAATGTCTCTAAATTGTGACAAAGTTGATGTTAGATACTGCAACTAATTAAATTCAGGCAGCTTATTCCGTTTAAATGTGCAGTGGATTACCTCGTGAGTGCTCTGATCTTCCCTCCTCCAGCTATTCAGTATGTGAAACTCTGAATCACTCACAATGTAATTAACCTGGAAAATAAAGAGGCAGAAAATGTCAGTGGCACGGATGACATCAAAAGGTGGACATCCAGCATGCCCAGTCTCATAATTATATCACTTAGATGGACAAACAATAAAAAACAGACACTAACCAGTTTGTCCTTTGGATAAACATCATAAAGGATCCGGCAGTACTCCATGGAGCACTCCACAGCACATGTCCACAGAGACTTTGACACCGGGGCCAAAGGAATGACCCCTTGAGCTCGGCTCTTTGTCAGCACATCACACTCCACCTGCTGACGACTGGACTCTGCCATGTAGGGACAGTGATCCACTACGAAGACAGTCTTGTGTGCCACAGAGAACATCTTCATTTTGCAAATCTGCAGAGTGAGATAAACCATAAGAAAAACAGAGCCAGACAGGAATGTTAGCTGTCTATATATTTTGTTGTTTGTTTATTTTTGTTAGGAAACATGTAGGCCCCTGACACATTAAAGGAACAACCTGAACCTACCCCCTACAGTGAGGAGATTAGAAGAACCCAAGAAGGGTCTATTTCTGGCATGATCTGGGGCTACTATTATCCTTAACATGGACATTATGCTATGGCTTTTGCAACTACCACATCTCAGCAGTATAAAACACCTACAGTTGACATTTAGACAGTGTGCCACACCCCTCTATTGTGGTTCTACATAGTCCAACACTTTCCAATACAACCTGCTTGTTTTTTTTCTTTAATTAAAAGTGCAATAGGAAGAATAGTGTGCAGACAGGGTCGAGTGGATGGAGTATCAGGGGTGAGAAGGATAGGTTCACACGTATTGAGACTTGCTATGATGTATTTTTCAAAGATGGTGGTTCTAACAAAAAGACAGAAGGCCAAGCTGGAGGTGGCAGAACTGAAGATGCTAAGATTTTAAGTGAGATTGAAAAAAATAGACAGGATTAGCGATACAAAGGGTTGATGTTACAGACGTGAATGCCAGCAATGGGGTGAGATGGAAGATGAGCACCCAGAAGAAGAAGTAATTGTTTTGTTATGTTTTGTCCTGTCTTGTATCTTATTTAGACACAAGACAGGAAATGATCTCTAAATTGGGACATACACTTCTTCAAGCTTTCTAATAAACAAAACCTGGTTAAAACATCCCAAGAAGCCTAGATAAAATAACCCAGATGTCTTTGGAGTGAAATAAACCTATGCGCTAAACTTAGAAAGAATACATTTATGACCTCATATGACCTAAACCAAGTACGCATAGATTATATATTACTACAACCAATCTCTATGACTGTTCATATTCAGGTTGGGTCAATTTCCACCTCCGTTTTACAGCTATTTATTTTGACTCACCTGGTGGAAACCTTGGGAAGGTAACGCTTCCCTGTCTGGAAACAACATGAATCGTCTGAAAAGGTCCGGTATCTGTATTTTTCTAGGTCACACTCTGACTGTTAAACCCCCTCTCCGTCTGCAGCGCGATGATCCTGACGCGTTTCAGGACATGTTAATTAATATGCGAACGTCCAACGACCTGCTAAAAAGAGCATGTCACCGAGCAGCACGTTAGCCTGTCAGCTAACACCAGTCGCAACCATTTATTTGCTGATTCACGTTTATGACCGACGGTTTAAACAGTTAATGGTAGCATTTGCGTAATTCCAGGAAACACGTCTTCTAATTAACCAACTTCCAAACAACCGCTGCCTAGCAATTTTTTTGCAGACACTTGGGGGGGAAAAGTACAAACAATACAGTTCAAGTTGCTACAAGCTAGCAGGTTTGTTATTGGCGGAAATGTGTTGAGAGGTGTTCCGCCTCTTCTTCTTCTTTGACGTTCTAAAGCAGCTCACAGAGGTGGCGCTATATTACTGCCATCTTCTGGATTTATTAGTCACACGCATAGTTTTTTCCCCCGCCTATTTGTTTTGTTTTTGTTTGTTTTTGCTTGTCTGACATTGTTTTGTTTATAATCCCTTGTGTGAACGTAAGGAATGTGTTAATACGTGAAAGTCATTACTAAAAGCTTCTGAAACTTCTTTTATGTGCACTGTATAGTTTTCTTCTTCTTCTTCTTCTTCTTCTTCTTCTTCTTCTTCTTCTTCTTCTTCTTCATTCTATCTTCTATGGAAGCCACTGAAGAAAAAGCTTTTTCATCATCAGTAAGTTAAAAACTTAAATGTAACTTAAAGAATATATATTATATAAGGATATATAATTTCATAACTCAAAGGTTATGAGTTATATAGCTCTCAAAAGTTGACTAACTGACCAAGTATCCTGAAATCTGGGGGGGGGTTTCTGAGTAAATCAGCATTTCAAGATATATTAAAATTCTCATTGACAGACCAGTTCTCAGGGTCACCAAATTCCAATAAACTTTTTAAGGCCTACTTTTTTCTGTTTCTTAACCAACACAGTGCCATGCATATTCTTTTCTGTCTGTTGATTCCAGTACTGCCCCGGACAGTTTCATATTCATTAGAATTGCCCTTTCTCTTTCAGCAGATTAGCTGGTTGTTGGTTCGGCTTGTTGTTTCCTTTCTTGTTGCTTGCAATGCTCATGAAAACACTGCAGGCACTTAGTGTTAAGATTGGCTTATACATACATGCAGGTGCCTGATTTTACACTATACAGCATGGAAACAGAGTTATCCTTGGGTATCAAAACATCCTATTTTGTAATTTGTAGTAAACAACATCCTGCTATGATTTTCTTTCATGTGCACTGACTCCAGAAGTATTCACCTAGAGATTATAACACTGTTTCAGTGACACACTTTCCATATAATACCATAATCGTTTTTAGGTCTGCGCTTGCAGGCCTTGCTGATTCAGAGACTTATTCCCGTGAACAAAGCAAGACAAACAGAGATCAGTTGGTTTTAACTTGGACAAGAGGAGCCCAGTCGGAATCTCAGAGCTACAAGCTCTGCACCCAACCTCAGACGACTCCAACTCTGGCCCGGCCCCCTCTTGCTGGACTAGTGCAGCGCAGATACTGAAGGACCCGTCCCACCCTGACAACAAACTGTTCCAACTTCTGCAATCCGGTAGAAGGTTTCACATCATCCGGGCAAGGACAGAGAGACTCAAGAGGAGCTTCTATCCCCAAGCCATCGGGCCCTGTTTTGCTCTATAATAGTTTAGAACATGTGTATCTGCAACAGTGAATGTGTCTGTGAGCATGTGATGTGATCAGTGAAATGTGAGTGTGTGTGTGTAGAAAACAAGGTGCTAAAGATCTAATCATCTTACACAATGACAACCATATTGATCCACAATTCTCTAACAATCGTCTGTCCCTAAATTTAATTTTCCCTGTTCAAATTCCACTGTAATTTAATGTAGGTGTATTTTGATGCTAATAAATTTATGCTACTACTGCATTATAATGCAGTAAAGTCATATATGACTTTTACTTTAAACATAGAGTCTATATACTTCTTTTACTGCCTGAGAAAAAAAATTATTACACCGTGAAATTCTTCAAATCGTTTTTCTATCATCTTAGGATATATTTAAGATATATATAAGATCTACTTTGAAGATCTATCATGTCTGGATTGTGCTAACAGCCTTTTTTTCTTTAGAAAAAGAAAACAAAAGAATATGTTTAATGAGTGCAGGCTGTGCAGAACTCAGAGATCACATCACTCCTGTTTTAGCTTTTTGATACTGGAACTTTTAAAGCCTTTCCTCCCAGCTACATCTCTGACACCTTAGTACCATATGCACCACCACCTACCTTGAGCCCCCTGTTTCAAGAGCCCACCTAAAAATCTAAGGGCACACTTTCAATCCAACTTGTATTTGTGCAAAGAAATCAAATTAGAAGTATGATACTTTAATAAATAAACAAAACATATAGCAGCTTAATGTCTTAAAAAATGTAAAGTAAATACTATTATTTTTATTTTTAAGTATAATATCTAGGGGTTTTTGTTTTTGTTTTAGTCAAAGCCACAGGGAGCCACTGGGGATGGGCAAAAAAAGCCCATATAAATATTGGCAATCACTCTCTTTTTTTTTTTGGCAAACAAAAAAAAGGAAAACAAAAATCGTCATCAAGAGAACTGTAGGCCTCACTTGCCTCAGTTAAGGTCAGAGTTCATGATTCAACAATTAGAAAGAGGCTGGGAAGGAATGGCATCCATGGAAGAGTTCCAAGAATAAAACCACAGAGGCTTGTCTCACATTTGCCAGAAGACACCTGGGTTATGTAGGTTAAATAGGTTAAATAAATAGGTTAAATAAAGTGTTTTGAAGTGATCTGATCAAAATTTGGACTTAAATCATGTTGAGATGCTCTGGAATTACTTCTTCGCAGCGCTGTATCATATCCGCAAACCCAAATGCAGTCACTCCAAACAGTTTATAGCATTTAAAAAGGAAACAGAGCATTATGATAAAAGATTACATTACATATTTACTCCCCTGTCCTTGTATTAGTTGCTGACATTGTTTACTGTAGTTGCTAATAAAAAGTTTCATTAGAGGGGAAAAAAACACTGGAGACTTTTTTTTAAAGAAAGTTGTGTAACTGATAGAAGATTTTCTCTTAAATTGAATGTGAATTATATCAACAAGTATCTGGTCAAGGCCTGGAGAGCTGAGGTCCATGCGCAGAATTATTAATTATGAAAATGTTGATGGGTACAAACCAGAAGAAAGCTACACAGCGTCAGATAACCAACTTTTATTTGAACACTCTCCTCCTCCTCCTCCTCCCCCGCCCCCCTCCAGCCCCACCCGTTTCACACTCGTACAAGTCACTGCATGAAAACTTTACGCGCACTGAACCAACGCTGTGAACTGAAGCAAGAATGCGCGGAGGCTGTGCCTTGAAATCAAAGTGAGAATCGGCACGCTTGTTGGTTTCCGGGTGTATAGTTTTTTTTTTTTAACTTTTTGTTTGGGAAGTGATGACACTGGAGCTGTCGGCAGGACTATGAGCGACCACGACATCCTCGAGATGGAGTCCGACATGGAGGATCTGGGGGATATAGAGCTGGGCATGATAGATGAGGAAGTTGGTGAGAGAACATGGTCTTTTGCAACAGTTGTCTGCATGCTATTCCGGAGCGCGGACTCGGTCTGGGTTTTATCCTCGTGATGCTGTGGGTCCTTATCGAGACAGCCGTCGATATTCTTAGGCCACGTTATCTCCGGGAACTCATCTTTTGCTACTCTGTAGTGGAGAAATTATTACTATTGTAACTCCTTTAAACAAAGTCCCCTTTCTCTTATGTATTCTGCACTCCGGTATAGTTAAGATATTTACTTTTTACTCTATAATATGTAGTCCCAGTATGGCGCAAATACAGTGTTGCTCAAGGATAGATGACGGTGTGCAGTGTTACAGATTGATCAGGAATGAGCATGTGCAGAGAGACAATTGAGCACCAGTGGAGGTGTGGTGCACAATACAGCTTCGGATATCTCCAAGAACCCAAGATTACAAATGACTATAGTTTCTCGGTATTCCTAGATCTCCCTTGCTACCACACAGAAACACCTCTCAGCGAGCTTTTGTTGTTCGGATTTTTCACACTCTGCAAACCGAAACCATAACTCCGCTGTTGAACAGAATGTCTCCTGGGCTCGTCTTCATCTCTGTACCCAGAGTAGATTCTGCTGCAGTGTTTCTATGAAATCTATATCATACCTGTCTCATCTAAAGTGACGCAGGCCTATCGATGACATGTTTTTTCTCTCTCCCTTTGTTCACTGATGTCTTGGATAATAGATCATAAGATAAGATCATAAAATAGATCACGAAGAGCATCTCACTGTAAAGGCACTCTAGTCTAATGGAGGGTTCGTTTCATTACAATCATTTTACAGGACTGTGGTGGTCAGTGCATTCACCAACAAAGTAGTCTTAATGAACGTCAAATGTAAAATGGTCACACTGGCTGTGGTTGAGGTGGTGTCAGTCACTTTGGCTTCTTACCCAGCTTTCTTTTTTATGCTTGAGTAAGCATGATGCTTGATCTCAATACAGGCACAGTTGCTGAAGGTGCACCGGATGTACCCATTTTACTGAACCGATCGAACGAAGATGAGAAAATCAGGTTTAAGCACTTTATATACAGCCATATTTGTGTCCTGACTTGCAATAGAGCTGGTGCTCGATTTTTATCTGTTGTGAAACGTCCCCTGAGATCGAGCAGAAAAGCAACTCCTGCCGTTTCGTAAGATACTTTTTTTTAAACCATCTTCGGCCTCGCCTCTGTCAGTGCGCCCCAGGGTGGCTGTGGCTACAATGTAGCGTGCCATCACCAGTGTGTGAATGGGTGGGTGACTGGATGTGTGAAGCGCTTTGGGGTCCTTAGGGACTAGTAAAGCGCTATACAAATACAGACCATTTACCATTTTTACCATTCAAAATTATTATTATGTACGCCTTAAAGTCACATACCTAGGCACCACAATGCTTCAAAAGCTGTTTTTTCCTTTTCTTTTAAGGAATAATCCATTTTCCTCTCATTGTTACATGTGCCTTTTTTTCTTTTTTCTTTTTTGTACATTGATGTGTCGGATGTACTCTAAGGAAGGAAGTAGCCTGCGACTGGGTTAGTGGTTTCTGACAAAATAAAAGATTTCAGTTGCATGCTTTTCAAATGACTCACACTTTCTGAATCAGTTATGGTTGCAGAGGTTCTGTAACAGCGTTTGTGTTCGGAGACTGACGATTTTAGATGAATGTGTGTCTGTCTGAACTGCTTAAAACCCGGGCTGTATGTTATGTCACTGCACTTTGTGGGATGACTGCAGTATAGAAGTCAGACCGTGAGCCTGCTTGAAGACTTTCAAAGGAGAAATTGTTGATTTTAAGAGCAGTGTTTCTTCCTCACGCTCCCTCAGCATGTTACTATGGCCTGTGTTATGAAAACAACATCTGTCTCCAGTTAGTTTTCTTTTCCACTTTATATGGAAACACTGCAAGACTTCCCATATTTGATTTTTAGGTCATCTGTTTTTTTTAAAATAAGGGACAAAAGATTTATGAGGCAAATGGGAGAGGCTGCAGTGTTATTTTTATTATGTATTTTCTTGTTTTGACGTAGTCTGTGGTGGGAAAGTATGTATGTTGAGCAGCGGAATTTCTATTTTGTATCAGGGGATTTATAGAACAATTGTGGTGAGTAGGACGTTTTGTGCAAGCAATAAATCAGCGAGAGAGTGTGATGTTAAAGGAAGTGAAAAGCAGTCTGTGGTGCTTCAGTGAGCACTGCAGAGCTAGAGCATTAGCTATAACTCAGTGGAAAACAAAGGTTAAAGAAAAGCGGGTCAGTAGTCCTTAAGAATGCTGTAGACTGGTGGGGAATAAAAAGCTGGAATGGAATAGGGAATGAAGCTCCAGTTGAGTCATTTTGTAGGCAAAACAAACAAGAGTTCACTGATTTAATTGAAAATGAACTTCAGTTGTTTTCTACAGCATCTGAAAAAGTGGTTGGGTGGAGTATGTGAGCTGTTTCTGGGCTCTAAAGTGGGGAATGCCAGAAAAAACGTTCAAGAATAACTGCTCTTTCAGCCTACTGATGCATATTTCCATCAACAATAAGCTCCTATAAGTAGATACCTTCTTAATATAATATATGGGATCTTACCTTTTGCTTTGTTTACCTTAGGTGACTAAACCATTTGTACTGTAGGACCATAACTCAGTGTAACTATAAGTTACTGTACTGTCCTTAACTATACAGAACTGTTATAATCAGTAGTATATGCATAAACATATATGTACACCTATTAGAGAGCATAATTTACCTAGTTTATGGGCTAAACTGATATTTTAGACACATTTAATTTAAAGGGCACACATGCTTTTCCTTTTTCTCTGGCACATTTTTGCTGTACTATGAGAGATAGTCACATTAAACATGGCCAAAAGTCTCACAAAATAAGGTCAGAATATGTGCATCCAGTCCTTATGAGTCAAAAGCTTAGGGCACACACTTTTATTCTGTTTTTTATGTTTGTTTAATTCTACTTTAAGGGGAATCCCCTCACTCAGTCATGGCTGTCCCCACCCACCTGTTGGTCAAAGATAACTTAAAGGGACGAGACCCAAAATAGCCACTGGAGTGACAGAGAGTTCGGATATAGAGATATATGAGGACCATTCTGAACTGTAAATCATAAAGCGCTATTCTGCTAAAGTTGTATATGAGCATCAGCCCTTTCATAACAGGTTTATGACCATATGACAACGCTGTAAAAGAACAGCGTTGTAACCGTGCTTTCAGTCCATATCTGTCATTGCCTTCACAGCTGCGCCCTCCCATGATTTTATCTTGTGGAACTCCAATGAAATCAAAATCTCCTCACAGACATATGAACACCCGTGTCTGTTTTTATGTGCATGCCCCAGCAGGCGTACAGACACACTCATCCTCTCTGTTGTGGCTGACAAAGATATGTATTAGGACAAACATGAGATGCAGGTCAAACTGCAAATAAAAGACTAAAAAAGAAATAGTAGCAGCATAACTTCTGTGCTATAAATGCAACAGAAGTTCATACAATATAAAATCTATATAATCTGCTAGTAATGCATCTTCTGCAGTACTTAGTCTGCATCCACTTAATCATGGACATTTGGATGTTTGGCTGGACATGGATAATTTCAGGCTTTCAGTGAATTATCTGGCTGGAATGATTTTACAGCATGCATATTTAATGGCTTTAAAATAAACAAGAACTGGTTACACATGGTGAAAATTACACACATATAACACCCAATTGTTTCAATAATTCAGCCACAGATTTGAGGTAAAGTTAAAGAATTTGGGGCTAGTCCTCCTTTTTCATTGTTCCATCCACTTTTTGTAATGCACCAGTACCGCTGGCAGCATAACAGCCCCCAGAGCGTGTTCAGTGTTCTTGGGTTTGAAAGTCTCACCTTTACTCTTCCAAGCACACCTCTTGTCATTGCTGTCATGGCTATACAACTTTTCCCCTTCAGACCATAAAACCTTTCGCCAGGCGTAATCTGGTTTATGTGGGCAGGTGCAAATTTCAGTTGACCTTGCACCTCCTCTCAGTCAACGGCAATGCAAAACAGACTCTACTGTGGTGTTCCAGCAGTTTCCAGTTCAAAGCAGTGTTTAGCCTTGGTTTGTATGTTCTCCTGAAAATCCTAACTAGGGCTGCCACAAAAGATTATTTTGATAGTTGACTAGTCACTGATTATTAGTCGACTAATCAGATCATGCATCCACTGGACGTAAAGCATGTCACACTTCT
Organism: Pundamilia nyererei; assembly: GCF_000239375.1. Taxonomy (NCBI): domain Eukaryota; kingdom Metazoa; phylum Chordata; class Actinopteri; order Cichliformes; family Cichlidae; genus Pundamilia; species Pundamilia nyererei. The sequence continues at coordinate 5,586,166 of NW_005187415.1, forward strand.
GATAATCAATTGTCTGCTTGATGTTTATTCAGCTGTGTAAAAACTATAACTTTAATCTCAGCCAAACAGATTTAATCAGGAACAAATAATATACTGAAAAAAGCCAAACAATAACATTTTTAAGTTTTGTAAGTGACTTATATATCATGTTTAACGTGAGTAGCGAAAGACGGCCGTGGGTTTGAAAACGATTTGCTGGTGTTGTGCCAAAAACTGATTTCCGGTATTTGCCAAAAACTTGTTGGTCTATAATATGTGAAACATATGTCAAATATATCCCTCATGAATTATATCAAGTCATCTTGAGCAACAAACAACATTTGGTGGCTCAAGAGTTGGCAGTTTGTCTTGTAAATGGTAAATGGCCTGCATTTGTATAGTGCTTTTCTAGTCCCTAAGGACCCCAAAGCGCTTCACACTACATTCAGTCATTCACCCATTCACACACAGGCGATGGCAAGCTACATTGTAGCCACAGCTGCCCTGGGGCGCACTGACAGAGGCGAGGCTGCCGGACACTGGCCCTCTGACCACCACCAGTAGGCAAACATGGGGTTAGTATCTTGCCCAAGGATATTTGACATGCAGCCAGGAGGCAGCCTGGGATCGAACCGCCGACCTTCTGATTAGTGGCTGACCTGCTCTGCCACCTGAGCTTCCGATTACCTCGGAAGGTAATCGGAAGGTTGCCGGTTCGAGCCCCGGCTCCGACAGTCTCAGTCGTTGTGTCCTTGGGCAAGACACTTCACCAGTTGCCTACTGGTGGTGGTCAGAAGGCCCGGTGGCACCAGTGTCTGGCAGCCTCACCTCTGTCAGTGCGCCCCAGGGTGGCTGTGGCTACAATGTAGCTTGCCATCACCAGTGTGTGAATGGGTGGATGACTGGATGTAGTGTAAAGTGCTTTGGGGTCCTTAGGGACTAAGTAAAGCATTATACAAATACAGGCCATTTACCATTCCTGTAACAAGGTAGAAGCTGCAATCAGTTTTTGGCAGTGAGTTTTATGTATCCTTTATTTATGCAGTTAAAAAAAATTCTTGTTTACTTTAAAAATGTCTCTTTTAAGAGTAATCTGGCCAAGAGGACAGTTGAAATTGCAACAAATGCAAAAATAGTTCTGTAAAGATATTTTAAGTGGACAAAAGGAAGGTGATTGATTATAATGTAATTACAATAACACAGTTACAAAGATACTTGAGAAACAGGTAATTTTTTATTTTATATATAACCCCTTTGTAATACCTGTTCACCGAAGTTTATTTAGCAACATACATAACAATATTACACATAAAAAACACACGGAAACATTGGAAATCACTTTTTGGCACAACACCGGGAGTCCGGTGTTCTCACCGGCTCTAGTGAGCCTTGAGCCCCGGCTAGCTATCAAGCTGGTGAGTAACAAACGCCTCCGAAAACATCGGAGCGCTTTTGAAAATATGTGGTGTCTTGATAAACTGAGCAAATATTTGAAGTTTACACAGCTACATTCTCGCCTGAAAATATGTTAAACGTTTATTTTGTGACCCAGAAAGAATAATAAGAGTAATATTAAAACTAACTAGCTGCCGCCATTGTTGGAAACTGAGCAGGGCCGCGCTATGAATTCTGGGATAGGTTGGGCCACGAAGTATACACCCGACCTATCCTTCAAATCTGGGGAAATGAAGGGAGCATTTGCACGATCTTGGAATCTGCAATTAATTAGAAATGTCTTTCCAAAGTTGTGACAGTTAGTGACAATGACAGTTTTCCTCCTTAGTGTCAAGACTAGTGAGTTAAACTCAGAGTGCAGGTTTATTGCTGGGAAAATTCTTCATAGAAATAACATCACCAAACGAACTCAAATCACCAATACGGGACTAGACACTAAACTGGGCACTGAAACCTAAAACTAGAAAACCTGAGGAAACAAACCAGAACTAAGAGTGAGGAAATTTACAGGAAAATGAGGGTTGAAAACACAGCAGGAAGTGAGGATTTGGAAACAGGAAGAAACACAGCTGGGACAAATCAGACATAATGAGACGAGGGAACGCAAAACTAGATACCCTGGCATAGGAGACACACTATCAAAATAAAACAGGAAATACACCATGTACGCACAGACACGGACTCAGAGACACAAGCTTAACACTACGATAATACTGATACGGTACAGAGGGAACATAAGGACAGAGATGACCAGACAGGAGACGTGGGACCAGGACAGGCACAGAGAGACACAGACTTGATACTGAACAGAGGGAACACGGAGTACAGGGACAGGAATGACATGAGACACGACCGACAGGGGAACAAGAGAATAAACACGAGGGCAGAATTAAACCGAAGAACTAGAAATCACAAAGCCAGAAGAACTAAAGATCTAGAAATACAAAACAGAAACCAAACCCCTAATAGTCATGAACCACGATGAAATCAAAAATGAAAAAACAAAATTCAAAACACTGGGTCACCCACCCAGGACTGTGACACTTAGATTTTCAGAGTTCCTTCAATTTTCCTGTTGTTTTAAGTATCGGTCCAAGATTGCTGACAAAAACAAATTATTTCTGTGCTAGCAAAGAGAAACTACCATTTTGGGGTGGCTGTAGCTCAGGAGGTCATCCGCTAATCGGTTGGTGCTTCAGTCTATGCGCCAAATATCCTTGGGCAAGATACCAACCCCAAGTTGCTCAATGATGCATCCATCGGAGTGTGAATGTTAGACAAAAAGCAATTAACCACTGTTAAAAGTGCTTATATGAATGGTGAATCCTCATTCACCCAACCAGTCCATTTACCAGTTCTAGTCAATCACAATCACATAACCTCTGCCAAGTCATTAAAAGACTGAAGCGCATTTATATATTTGAGTATCTGAATTTTTGAGTCTATATGTATAATTTTTACTCTGTGAGAAAATCCAAAAGAAACTCAAACTTGTGCACCACACTCTTGTTTTTAAAGATGAATGCTGTATCACCATTCCACTCTGGAGAAAGAACAAGCCAAAGAAATCATTAAAAGCCCCAAATTCCCTGATATTCATGCCCATGATAAGTTTATGCAAACCTCTGTCCAAAACTGCATGTCTGTTCTTTGTTCATTGTTGCA
>NW_005187415.1:5589667-5604048 GCF_000239375.1 Pundamilia nyererei
TTTTTTTTTTTGCAGTATACCCAGAGGAGTTTTTACCAACTTATCACTCTATCAAAGAAGGAGGAAACGTAATTAAAGCACAAGAGGTGAGTCAACAGACAATGAAGTAACATTAAACCCCTAACATAATATTATGAGCTTTACTGAAACTTAGTGGGTCGGACTGTGTGGTGAGAGAGGGGGAGGGAGAGGAGAGCAGGGCGTTACAGTGTTTGTTGACCTACGTTACAAGTTGAATAGGCAGGTCCAGGTCAGCGTTAACATTGTTTCTGCTGCGACTGTCTCCAAGCTGGACATTTACTTGTGATTATGTTCAACAAGTATGACATTATGGAGGAAGAGGAGTATGAGTTTCATCCTGTAGATTTACCCAGTGAGCCTTGTTTTTCCCCTCAGGTAGAGTTTAATGACAAACCAGACTCCCTGTTCTTCAATGATGGTGTTAGGAGGATTGACTTTGTCCTGGCGTATGAAGATGAGGACAAAAAGGAATATGAGAAGAGGCATGTGTTCCAGAGACGCAAGGTAAGCTTGTTTTTCTTTTAACCTTATTGAGCATTTTAGTAAAACGCACCATGCCATTAAATCCAAAGGTACTGGGTGTACTGCAAACGGTGCGAAGTGGAGTAAATAGTGCATAGCAGAGAGATGACATTATAGTAATAAAAAGCTTAATTTGCATAGTTCTTTGTAAAACACGGTGGTTTCTGGTATGTATGTGGGAGCCTGGATATACGGGTCTTTATATCCCATTAATAAAATGATAAAATCCGTTTTAAATTTCACTGGAAGCTGGTGAAGGGAAGCAAGAATAGAGGTGACGTGTGAGTGCGGGCAAGCCTAGCTGTTATGTCAGTGTGATTACTGACCTTCAAGAAGCTGTCCGGGTGAAAAAGAATTGCAATGGAGGACATTTAAAGATATCCAACTGTTAATGGTAATGTTAAGGATGTCATCGTCAACATAGTAACATATGAGATGCCTTTAAAGCTCTTAAGTAGATGGCCAGGAGAGGAGCAGATAGTTGGAGAGTTGGACCAAAGCGCTTCTAGTGAGAATATTTAGCTATTAATGATTTTTAGCTATCAGAATATAATGAAAACCATTTAAGAAAAGTGATGCCAACCTAGTTCAACAACCTGTCATATAAGACCGGTGTGATCAGTGGTGTTAAAGGCTCGGGGACTGCAAACAGCCGGCTATGCCAGCATTCAGAATCCATGGAGAGTAGTTATGATGTTAGCTTTAGAGTGTTAGTATTGACATTTGATCTCTGAGCGTCTAATTCTTTTCACCAGTGACTCTCTGGTTCGATTCCCAATGGGTTTTATCTGAATGCCTTCATTTTAACTTTAAGATCTGACTGCATTTTATTTGTCCTAATGAGTTATATAACAACATTCTTTTAATAGAATAATCTAACATCATAACGTATACACAGAGTGCATGCAGGCATGAATGTATATAGCCAAAATTTTCCTCAGTGTTTAATGTATTACTCATACAAATGGCAGAGTCTGTTTCTTATTTGTAAATGGAGTTTTTGTTTGCACTTGGATTAGTCTGTCAGTCTGTGGCTTCACATTATTCCCCTCTGTCTGTAAATATTAATTATCCAGGATATGAAGCATTAGATTCTGACTGTGAGGTGCTCCTGGCTATATTCCTTGAGAGAGCTAATGAAGAGCATCATTTTTTCAATTAGATGCTCAAAGTTCATCATCAGAACAGATCTGTTTGGCCATGAGTAATTTTTAATTTATGTTTTTAGATTTTGTGGTGCAAAAATGTTAAACTGCCACAAAACAAAGTCAGTTGGTTTGTAACTGAGGAAAGGAAAAATAGAAAGAAAGAAGACCAACTCTTCCTGGTCTGGTTTCTGTTATTAGTATTAGACTGAAGGATGAACTGGCATATCCAGGCTTGTTTGTCCTCTTTCACAACAGGTTTACAGTCAGGTTTGTATATAATATAATGCTTGGAAATGAATATGCTGTTGTTAGAAAAGAAGTGCCACATGTTTTCCACTTGATTGAGATGAGAGCTGTGAATAAATACAGGCAGTGGGTGTAGACAGCTGCAACCCAGCTCCAAGTCCGTAAAAGCCGATCAGCCAGTTTTACTGAGTTCCTTGGAAAAGATTTGCCTATAAAGTTACTGGAAGTATCACAGTCCTGGGCTTTGAACTCAGTTTGCGGACTAGAGATTTCCTCTCTATTCGTTAATGTTACGTTTGTTTCTTAGTTTGACTGTTTATTCTTGATTGACTCGTTCCTGAATATCTTGAGTTCTGTGTTTCCGTTAATGCTGATTTCAGTTACTATTCTGCTTTAGGTTGTTTGGTTTGGTCTCGAGGGTTTTTTTTAGCCTTTCCCTTCTGTGTCAGGTTCAGATGTCAGGGTCATTGTCTCTGTGTTTAGTTGCTTCCTCTTTCCTTTTGATAGTCTTGTCACTTGCACTTTATGTTTAGTTCTACTTCCCTTGTTTCCACTTGCTACATTACTCCTTGCATTTATTGTCTCCCTTTAACATTTGTCTAGTCATCCCTTTAGCTCTGTAGCAGCTTACTGGGAGCTTTCCTGTTTGGAATCTGTAGCATATCTTGATATCTTCCCTATTTTGATCCCTTGTTTAGCACATGACAGGAAATGAAATTTCCTAAGTCTGTTAGAACTGAGGAAACATTATATTCATAAGAAATCCAGCAAGAGGAGAGTCTCTAAAAGTCACTCGATTAACTTTGTTGTTCCAGAGCATAACTTCGGTCAAACACAGGTTGCTTAACCTTATTCTGCTCTGACTGCTGGGAAGGCGTGGTTCTTTCACATGTTGTTGGTTAAATGGAATTATTATGATTGTCTATATACATCGCATGCAATTGTGGTATTTCCTGTTTCTCAATGAGTAATCTTTCTGCTAACAAAGTTAGCAATAATAAAGACTGAAGCTATTTTTTAGCTTTGCTTTGTTAACAGTTCCTTGAAAGTGTCCACGAGGTGCTGAATGTGACAATTTAGCGATCTCAAATTATTCACCAAATGAATACACCGAAGACAGAGCGCAGTTCCTGCACCAGGAGAGCAACATGATGCAGTATTACAGTATTATATCGAGTTTTTAGTACATCTTTTTGAATAATAAATACATAAATCAGTCAACTAAAGGGGCCATGAAAGTATCTGCTGTATCCAGCGATTAATTTGCATTTGTTATTTATTTTTTTATTGTCTTATTCTTTAGAGACGGCGAGAATACTTTGAGGCCAGCCTGATGAAGATGGGCATGGAGTTGGAGGCTACACAATCTGTAAGTGGATGTCCTTGCCTGGAAGTTATTGTTTCTGTCCCCGTATCTCTTACTTTAACTGAATTCTCTCTTTGTTTGCAGGTTTTAGATGAAAAACTCGTGTTTTTGAAAGTTCACATGCCATGGGATGTGCTGTGCACCTATGCCGAGGTCCTGCATATCAAGCTTCCCATACAGCCCAACGACATGCCGGCCCGCCCCTCCCCGTTGCGCTTTTTCTCCTGCATCACCAAGCACTTCTATCCCGATGAGAAACTGATCAGTAAGGAGTCCGAGTTCTTCACCGCCCCCTTTGAGAAGGATCGACAAGATCTCTTCTGTATCAAGGACAAAGATCTCTTCTTCACTCCATCGATGAGGAGCAGGATGGTAGGTGGTTCCATGTAGCTGCCATAAGTTCAGGCTGCCTGCAACTCTCCCTACACATAAATATGTCAATGGATTTATGGATTTCATGTTAAAATCACTAAAGTCAGGGTTCACAGACAACCTTAAAATGCCTTAATTTTAAAGGAACTATATTTGAAATAATAATCATCTTAAAACTTAACTTAACTTTTTCCATGAATTTCTGGTTTAAGTCTTATGTACAACATATTGCGTATACTTTCACAAATCACACATTAAAATAGTGGAGAAAAAGTTAGCAGGACTGGAAAATACAAGTTTGGACCAAGAACAAAAACTTTTATGCTCCTAGGTGAATGATTTAGTAATGGTTTGCTGTCATAACAATTTATTTTGAAGTGGTATGTAAGGAAACAGGTGGAAGAGACTCTGGAGAGGTGGAGGTATGCACCGCACCGGATACAAGGGATCAGTAGAGCCAAGACTGAATGCATGTGCGACTGAGAAAGAGACGGGTGGAAATGTTAAAGTTTAAAGAGTGCAGATATTAAATGTACATGAATTTAAATACCTGGGTTCAAGCATCCAAGGCAACAGGCAGTGCACAAGGCAAGTGAAGAAGAGTGTCAGGGGTGATTTGTGATAGAAGCACAGCAGCAAGAGTGAAAAGGAAGATTTACAAGATGATATGATGTATGGTTTGAAGACTATGGCACTTCCAAAAATACAGGAGGTGGAGCTGGAGGTAACAGAGTTAAAGATGTTCAGATTTTCATTGGAGTGACCAGAATGGTCAGGATTAGAAATGAGTATGTCAAATAGACAACAGTTTGAACAGTTTGGAGACAAAACTAGAGAGGAAGGTGGTTTCTGCATTTGGAGGGATAGTGGACACATTGTTCAAAGTTGAAGATGGAGCTGGGAAGCAGGAGGAAAAGAGCAAGACCATAGAGAAGAAGGACATGCAGAGGGTTTGTGTGACAGAGGAGGATGTTGGAGTAGAGGTGGAGGAAGGTGATCTGCTCTGGTTAAACTGAATTTATATTGCACCAAATCACAACAGCAGTTGCCTCAGGGAACTTTATATTGTAAGGTAAAGACCCTACAATAATACAGAGAAACCCCAACAATCAGATGACCTCCTTTGAGCAAGCACTTGACGACAGTGGGAATGAAAAACTCCCTTTTAACAGGAAGAAACCTCCAGGCTCAAGCAGGAGGAGTCATCTGCTGGTTGGGGGTTAGAGGAGGGAAAAAAGACAAAAGACACACACTGTGGAAGAGAGCCAGAGATATACAATAACTAATGATTAAATGCAAAGAGGTCAGAGACGCAGGGTGCTCTGTCGAATCCAGTTTTTTCCCCCAACTGCAGTATGGAAAGAACTGCATGCAATTGGACAATTTCCTCATTAGTTTTTTTTTCCCAAAGTGATGATTCCAAACCTAGAACACTTGAGACACTCATTTAAATAAAATAACAAATATCCGTTGTTAGAAATTATATAATTATCTTATAGTTTTTTATTTGATTTGAAAAAGTCAAGAGCTCCTTTTAGATTGACAGAGATGGTTTTGTCTATGAAGAAAAAAATCAATGTATTATAAAATAGTAGAATGATAACTTTTTGACTCTTTCTCTTTTCTTAGGCGTATTACATCCTGAGCCGAGCCCCCTATGACATACGAAGCAACATAAAGAAGTTTGGCATCACCAAACTGCTGGACAGTGGAGTTTACAAAGCGGCCTATCCCATCCACGATGTAAGCCACAATATTTTCTGCTTTATTTTGCATACTGCGTATTGTCTTGTTTAGCAAAGCTGTACTATGTTATGTTAATGGCTTCACTGCTCGTCATGTCAGTGTCGGTTCAATGTCAAGTCCCAAGAACCAGAGTGTCCCAATGAAAGATACCTGCTCTATGAAGAATGGGCTCATCCCAAAAGCTTCTACAAGATCCAACCGCTGGACCTCATACGGTAAATCTTTTTTCTGTGCATAAAAAATTGTCTTCTCTGTTTGTTCAAGAAAAATTAGTAGTAATTATTAATAACTCTAATTATTTTTATTGACAGGAACTACTACGGGGAGAAGATTGGCATCTACTTTGCCTGGTTGGGTTTCTACACGAGAATGCTCACTTGGGCTGCTGTTGTTGGGATCGGCTGTTTCATCTACGGGTACTATACCCGGGACACCAGCACCTGGAGGTACTACAAACAATTTATTTCTGTTTAATTATTCTAAATATTTTTTTTTTTAAAAGCTCTTTAATGGTCTGTCTTGTGTCTTTGAAATGCTGCAGCAAAGAAGTGTGCGACCCTGATATTGGGGGGAAAATAGTCATGTGTCCACAGTGTGACACGTGCCAATACTGGACATTAAACAGCACCTGTAACACTTCGAAAGTGAGTTCTGTTTTATTGTATTTGAATGCATCTTTTCCTGTCTTTAATGTTGCTCAGTATACTTTGCAGCACAGCGCTCACCTCACAGTAGGTAGCACTATTGCCAGATTTGCATAGTGAAATGTGTGGCTGCTGTTTTACTTTGTGACACAGCTGCAGCTGCCATTGAAATTTTATCTCTTTCTCTCTTTTTTTAGAATCTTTGCATATTTGATAACTTTGGAACGTTAGTGTTTGCAGTTTTCATGTCAGTCTGGGGTAAGTTTGATACAGTTTCTACCAGATTTTATCTTCTGTTATTATCTTTGCTTTTGCATCATCTTTGGTATTATCAATAGAACACCCTATTTATATTGCGCTTCCTTCTCTTATAACTGCCTGGCTTGTTGTTTCCTGTGTTTGTTTCGCTTTGTGCAGTGACTTTGTTCCTAGAGTTCTGGAAGCGCTACCAGGCAGAGCTGGAGTACGAGTGGGACACTGTGGAGTTCCTGGAACAGGAAGAGCCACCTCGCCCAGAATATGAAGCCAAATGTATCTATGAGAGGAAAAACCCCATCACAGGGGTAAATCCCACATACTTTTTCTCCAGCTAATCTCAGCTTGAGTTTTGATTTTCTCCATTTACAATGCATCAGTGAGTTTCACCTCTTCAAATATTGTTGCTGAGGTTCATAATTTCATTTTATTTATGTCTGCTATTTAGGTGAAGGAAAAGGTGCCATACACAGCCTGTGGACGATGTGTCCGTGTGTCGATAGGAATGACAACAGTCATTTTCTGGGTGAGTCATGAATTAAATGTCTTTTTTGTGTCTACTTTTTTTTTTTTTTTTTACAAAGAAGAAGAAATACACAACAGGAATAGTGAGAACAATATATAAACTCCTTTTAAGGTATACCCTTCTTTTAATTTTATTATTTTACATAACAGCGTGGAAAGAAAAACGTCTAATCCTTAGGAGGCCTTAAAATGATTATTATTTATTTAACAGAAAGTAAGCCAAACAAAGAAACAGTATTTGAAAAACTATGTACAACCTTATTGTTTCTATAGGAATTAAGAGGTTAAATATATAGCCAAGTGCTGCTAGTCAAATGCACTATTAACTGCTCTTTAGCAAGTGAGAGCGCTACTATAAAAGTAAAAGCCAAAGAAAAGACAAAAGAGTATGGCTTGTTTGGGAAGGTTGCCTGGAGAAAGTATCTTCTTCCTAAGAAGAACATGGCAGCACAGCTTAGGTTTGCAAAGTTGTATCTGAACAAACCACATGATTTCTGTAACGATCCCTTTTGTAAAGATGAGACTACAGTGGAGCTGTTTGGCTATTATCCACAAGATAATTGTTTGGAGAAAACCAAACACAGCATCTCAACACAAACACCCCATACCAACTGTGAAGCATGGCGGTGGATGGGTGATGGTTTGGGCTTGTTTTGCAACCACAGGACCAAAGAATCAAGGTGTCACAATGTCCCAGACAAAGTCCGACCTCGACCTCATTGAAATGCGGTGGTGGGAGTTGAACAGAACTGTAAACAAGCAAATGTCCACATATCTCAATGAAATGAAGCAATGTTGTAAAGAAGAGCAGGCCAAAATTCTTCCACAGTGCTGTGAGACACTAATAAAGTCACAAAGAAAAAAATTAATTATTGTAGTGAAAGTTTGTTCTACAAGCCAATTAATTTTGTTCTGATATTCAATTCAATTCAATTTTATTTATATAGCGGCAAATCACAACAACAGTCGCCTCAAGACGCTTTATATTGTACAGTAGATCGTACAATAATAGATTCAGAGAAAACCCAACAATCATATGACCCCCTATGACCAAGCACTTTGGCGACAGTGGGAAGGAAAAACTTTTAACAGGAAGAAACCTCCAGCAGAACCAGGCTCAGGGAGGGGCGGGGCCATCTGCTGCGACCGGTTGAGGTGAGAGAAGGAAAACAGGATAAAGACGTGCTGTGGAAGAGAGACAGAGGTTAATAACAGGTATGATTCAATGCAGAGAGGTCTATTAACACATAGTGAGTGAGAAAGGTGACTGGAAAAGAAAAACTCAATGCATCATGGGAATCCCCGGCAGCCTACGTCTATTGCAGCATAACTAAGGGAGGATTCTGGGTCACCTGCTCCAGCCCCAACTATATGCTTTAGCAAAAAGGAAAGTTTTAAGCCTAATATTAAAGGTAGAGATAGTGTCTGTCTCCCGAATCCAAACTAGAAGCTGCTTCCACAGAAGAGAGGCCTGAAAACTGAAGGCTCTGCCTCCCATTCTACTTTTAAATACTCTAGGAACAACAAGTAGGCCTGCAGTGTGAGAGCGAAGTGCTCTAATAGGGTGATATGGCACTACAAGGTCATTAAGATAAGATGGGGCCTGATTATTTAACACCTTGTATGTGAGGAGCAAGATTTTGAATTCAATTCTGGATTTAACAGGAAGCCAATGAAGGGAAGCCAAAACGGGAGAAATATGCTCTCTCTTTCTAGTCCCTGTCAGGACTCTTGCTGCAGCAAGATATGTACGGAACTATTTCACTTACTACTTCCTTTTTACAATAATTATATACTATTATTTATATAATATGGTTTCAGTTCACAAAAAAACAAATTTTGCTTAAAAATAAAATGTCCATTTTAACCAATGTAATATTGAGCAGGAAGTACTGATCTATAAAAGTAGTTAGGGTACATGGAACAGTTTCCTCTTTGACTCCACATGTTTTCAAGCATCCTGCTATTCCAGCTGTCTTTCTCCACATCTCTTGACTGTCAGAAAGAATTTGTAATAATTTTGTTTTGTTTATTTATTTATTTATTTATTTATTTATTTTACTGATTTTGTCCTTTAGATAATGTTGATCCTGGCATCTGTTGTGGCCATCACTGTATACCGCCTGGCTGTCTTCTTTACTTTTTCTCGTGAACTGAGGAATACAAACTTGACAATTGCTGAGCCAATAAAGGAGTATGTGACACCTCAGATGGCCACTTCTGTCACAGCATCACTGATTAGCTTTGTTGTAATCATGATCCTCAATATTCTATATGAGCGGGTCGCCATCTGGATCACAGACTTCGGTGAGTTAAACATCAAACTGTACTGTCTTTACTCAATGGAAAATAACCTAATCCAGTCTTTTCATATCCGACACAATAACAGAACTTCCACGAACCAAGACGGACTATGAGAACAGCTTGACGCTGAAGATGTTCCTCTTTCAATTTGTCAACTATTACTCCTCATGTTTCTACATCGCCTTTGCAAAGGGGAAAGCAGTTGGCCATCCAGGAAAGCCTGTTTATCTTTTGGGAAAATACAGAAATGAGGAGGTACTATTAGTCCATAAAGTGTTTACATAGCCAAGTAAATAGCTAGATATCCATGGCTGTCAATGTGTGTCTTTGATTTGCAGTGTGATCCGGGTGGTTGTTTGATTGAGCTGACGACTCAGCTGGCAATCATCATGGGTGGAAAAGCCATCTGGAACAACATCCAGGAGGTCTTGATACCGTAAGGACTCGGAATCTAGGACCTGTTTTTGTTGAGATGAGGTTGAACGCTAACTAGCCATCTTTTAAAAAGCTGTCCTTTTACTGTATACATGCATTTGCTTGAAAAGTGAATGGACCCACTTTTTCCTCAACAATTCTACGAACTTTTCAATTAAATCCAGTCCATTTGAGCTAATGTGGTCTATATGTCAACTACATTTTTATCTGTTACGTTACGTATTTTAAGCTTGAACTAAAAAGTCAACCATTTGGACAGCTGCCAAACCTCTAATGAACAGAAAATTGCTAATTGGCATGAGCATCTCTTTCAATTTAGACAAAGGGATGTCTCTTTTCAAAGGTCGTGACTTCACAGAAAGATTTAGCTCAATAAACACAATATGTCGCTTACAACAGTGTTCAAATCGACTAGATAAATAGGCAACGATACTTACTTACTGTTACTTTACGCCATTTCTTCCATCCTTTCAAGGTGGTTGAAGAATTTAATTTATCGCCACTGTGTCCATGTGACATCGGAGAAAGTGATTCCTCGCTGGGAGCAGGACTACCAGCTCCAACCCAGCTCAAAACTAGGACTGTTCTACGAATACCTTGAGATGGGTGAGATGGCAATACATTATTGGCACTTTGTCTGTTATATTTGCAGCTGCTGTTGTTGATAACAGAACCTGAATATACAGAATAATCGATTATTTTATTAATACCTGGTGCACTGGGAAAACTCTTGTTCCTTACAGCCATCCAATTTGGCTTTGTGACCCTGTTTGTGGCCTCCTTCCCTCTGGCTCCGGCCCTGGCTCTGCTCAACAATATAATAGAAATTCGGGTTGATGCTTGGAAAATCACCACTCAGTTTCGCCGTGATGTGCCAGAGAAGGCACAGCACATAGGAGCCTGGCAGCCCATTCTTCAAGGCATCACTATCCTGGCTGTGGTAACAAATGTAAGCTGATAATTACACCCAAACGCTAGTTTTTTAACTCATTTTACAGGCGATTACAATCTCAGCCCTTCAGTTTAGTTAACTACTATAACTGTACCACAGTTATTATCTGCAGCCCAAAATGACTATGTTTGTCAAAAATACAAGAAAATGTTGTGCAAAAAGAAAAGTCTCACATTTTAACTTTTACAACCAGTTTTCTGCTTTTTCTGCATTAACTTTGTGCCCTGATGTTTGTCTGTTTCAACAGGCCATGATCATTGCTTTCACGTCGGACATGATCCCACGGCTGGTCTACTACTGGTCTTTCTCAGTTTACCCCTACGGCAATAATACTGAAAACACCATGAAGGGCTACATCAACAGCTCGCTGTCGGTATTCAGTACCAACGATTTTCCCCCAGTTGATGATGAATATATCCACACGCCTCCCAACCTAACCACTTGCAGGTACAAAGACTGAATCATCATTTTCATTTAAAATTAGCTTCCACACTTTCTAGATAGTGCGAGGTGGACTGGAAGGACAAGGGCTTAAACCTTTTGTTTGTTAGTCCATTTGGACATAAGAACATCACACAGCAGATTTGATCAACTCCACTATGAAGGTGCATTATAGGATTTAGATCTGGTAACTGTGGAGGCCATTTGAGTACAGTGAATTTATTGTCATTTTTCGGCTTGAGATTGCTTGAGCTTTGTGATATGGTTAGTTATGATGAGTAAATAGCAAACAGTCCCTGCAAGTATGTGCAAGACAACCTGATTTAATCACAGTTATAAGATTTACTGAAAAGAAGTTTTATCTGTAGCCTTGAAAAATGCAAGGAGAATGACTAAGCTGAGGGAGGGAGTACAGACTAAGGACAAGAGAGGAATGCAGACCAAAGCTATTTTGGTATTAAGCATGGGGGCAGGGCTTGGTTTCAGCAGGGCAAAGACAGAGTCCAGATCAGAGTCGAGGAATGGACCGAGTAATGCTGGAGGTTGACGAGACAGGCTTTAGTAGCGTGTGAACACAAATGAGCTTCAAAACATTCCAGAAACGACTGAAAAACTGTTGAGCTCGAACCAAAGAGTGGAGAAGGATGAAGAGCAGCTGTGGCCTGACTTATACTCATATAATCAAGCACAGACAAATTATATTCTGCAGTCATAAAAAAAAGATTAAAGCTGAGAAATACAGAAACAAATGTATGGCAAATCAGTGCGGGTTTGAAGAAAACTACTGAAAACTTTTCTCTTACAGGTATCGAGATTATCGGTTTCCCCCCGGGCACCAAAGACAGTACGAATACAACATGTTCTACTGGCATGTGATTGCTGCCAAAATGGCTTTTATAATTGTTGTGGAGGTGAGTAGAAACTAAATAAACAGAAACCGATCACGTCAGAAAAGGATAATTTAAGAACATGCCAATGGAAGTGTTCACTTCTTTTTTTGTGTGTGTGTGTGTTCGCAGCACATTGTTTATTTTACCAAGTTCATCCTGGCCTACATAATCCCCGACGTCCCGTATGCTGTTAAAGAACAAATCAAACGGGAAAAATACCTGACCCAGGTGATCCTCCACGAGACCAACCTGAAGCTGGTGTCCAAACGTTTAAAGGCAACTGAAACTGAAACTGAAAGCTGAGCATTTACAAAAGAAGGACTTGGAGGTGGATGAAAATGGATGGGACACGAAAGCAGAACCTTTTAAGTGTGTCACAAGAAGAGTGTTCTTTTTCTCTGTATTCAATTCAGTTTTATTTATACAGCACCAAATCACAACAACAGTCACCTCAAGGGGCTTTATCTTGTAATGTAGACCCTACAATAATATTATGATTACCAAGTTAATAAAGCATGAACTGTCTGACAGGAAACACCATCCTTGAGGAACTGCAGGACGGCGAACGGAAAAACCAGAAAAACCACTGATGTGTAGTCTTCCCTAACCACTATTTTCTTGCCCTGGACTGCCTTGATGTGTTTGGTGGTGAAAACGCACTTTAAGAGTCTTGTTTTTCTGGTGAAATAAATTTAGCTGACCCTTTAAATATAAAGATAACAGCACAGGTGGAAAAGGCTGCAGCAGAATGCCGAATATGAACTTTTGGCTCAAGAAATGTGAATTGTAATCTTTTTTTTTTTTTAATTACAAAAAAACCACAAATCCGTCTTGATGTTAAAGACCAAAACACAAATACTAAAATCAAGAAAAATTTAACATTTAGCACATTGGTGATTTTTTTTTTTTTAATTTTAAATTAATTGCCCTGCTGTATGTTTTATGCATTGACTTTTGCAACCGGATTTATTCAAAAGCGGGGGAAAGGCAGGTAAGGACGTCAAATCAGTGCTTTCAACTGTGAATTGTTTAGTTTTTTTTTCCCTTCTTTCAGCTCTTTGACATATTTTTCTTGGCTGTTACAGAGATGACCTTTCAAGTCATACCAAAGGATACATTAATTTTAAGCATTTTTTTTAGTTATGCTATTCCTTTTGCTTGTTTTGGGTATATCAGACTAGAGCAGTTCTCACTTTAGCATCTCACTCTGTCCACCTTCCTCCACATGGGTGTGCACAGCTTTCGCACACATTTAATAATCACCAATATTGCAAAATGCAGATGTGCAGTGTTGGTATAATGCTTTTGTCACCTCTGTTAAAGAGCTCACAATGTTGCACGGCATAAATGTGCAGGAGATTGTCCCCTTTAAACTTTACATGTGTTTATTTTGTGAGGTGGGGGTTCTAGTAAGGAGAATAATCAACAAGTTTTGTATATAAAAAAATATGTTGAAGTGGGGAAAACATAATATATCCTATGAAAAAACTTTGGTGAATATAAGTCTTGTGTATGACCACTGCACTTCATTTTTTATTCTGAAATGATGGTTCAGGCCTTTTTATGTTATCCTGTGTCAGTCATGAAAGTACCTCTTTTAATCCACTTTGTCCTGAACGTAAGTATAATCACCAGTAACAGTATCATATATCAATATCTTTATTGTCTTGTTGTTTTATACTGTCATTAAATTGTTTTTTATATATATCTATAAAAAGCATATTTCGTGTCTTACGTCATACATTTCATTTAGCCCTCAACTCTGATACGAATACAAGTGTAGTGCTCACGTTAGTAAAATTAAACACGGCCATTATACTGAGATGAGGGGGGTGCACCTTTAAATCACAACAGAAAGGCAAAAATCAAAGTCTCAGCAAAAACTTCTCAGTGATACTTAGCAGAAGCAGCTACCTTAGAACGCCTCACAGCACTGTCTAAATTATCCTTAATTTTAATGGTCACCTGACCAAATAAACTCTAAAACCAGCAGGGATGTCAAACATAAGGCTGGGGGGCTTGACCTGGCCTGCAAAGACAATCCAGCCTACTAGACGGCTTTGGAAAATGTTAAGAATTTTTACTACTTTTTCATTTAAGTTTTACAGTTTTTCCTACTGATAAATAGCTCCCACGTGGCCATTGGTATTACACCAAAGTAAGTAACTGATAAACAAATGACAGAAAAGTTCCCTTTTTCACTACCTGCTATGGAAATTGTGTTAGCAATGGGTCCAGAGTTTTTTTTTTGGGGGGGGGGGGGTTTAAGAGAACTCTTATTTACAGCTTATTTATTTCTTGCTATTTAAATCGTGCTGACAGATTTCTTTCGGGTACTACAGCAGAATTTCTTCAACAAATAGTAAAACTGAAACATACTGTTGAAATTACACTATTTTTGTTATATAAATCTCAGGCGTTACATGTATAATTAAACTTCTTCAAAGTGGGATTACTTTGACATTCTGCTTTTGAGGGATTCCTATGGAAGCCCGTTTCCGCCACTAAAAAAAA
>NW_005187415.1:5604617-5615664 GCF_000239375.1 Pundamilia nyererei
TTCCTCTTAGAAATCCCAGTTCAGAAGTCAAGTTTCTCTGCTACATTTTTGATCAGGCAGATTTTTCAACGCTCCTCAAACGCCATCAAGACGCGTCGCAGGACCCAGTGAAACTCACATGTACGCCCCCAGTGTGCGTGCCTGAGGTTAAATAGTCTTTTAGTGTGTAGTTTATAAAGTTTTGAGTACATAAACCGCACAGTTTGTCCGCAATGAGCTCCCAGATTACTTGTATCGGGTGGGTAAAACGAGGCGTTGCCAAGGAAACCCCGGATAAAGTAAGTAACATTAGCATGTTAGCCGACCGGCGGCTAATCTGTCAACATGGCAGTGCCCAAACCTTTACACGTATTGAACCTCGAGTAAATGGCATATATATTTTAAAATAATAAAGCCACTTTTAAAATTTAACTCTAGGTTGAGTTGAGCCAGGAGGAGCTCCAGCGAATCATCACTGAAGCGAAAGAAGAATTGGGGTATGTTAAAGGCTCACTGCTCCCGTGTATCCCATCGCACTGTGCCTGCTGTCATGTACTTTTTGTTTACTTCTTTGAATGCCCCCAGGGAACTGGCAGCTGAGGACGAAGAAGAAGATGCTGAGGGTGTACCCGTTGAAGAGAGTGATACTGCTGAAGTGCCACAGGATGAGAGTGAAGAAGGAAAGGAGGATGAGCTAGCAGAGTATGGCCTGGATAAATATGATGAAGAAGACGCAGGTGAGGAAGGGGCAAGGTGCTCTTTGGTTATTTGAGTAGATTTGCTGCTTCATCCCATATCTTATGGTGCTCTGCCTCTGTTTTAGTGACCGCTAATCTTGGTGACAGCCTGGCTGGACTCACAGTGTTCAGCTCTAATGAGGAGGATCCTTACATCACCATCAAAGACACAGTGAGTGGCCTCCAAAAATAAGTGCATGCATTCTGTGTTGTGCCTGAGGAGCTGCTATAAATGTTAAAACCCCTCATTTGTTTTCCAGTGCAAGAAATTTGTGCTAATTATTTTGGATAACTTCCTTCCTAGGACCAGTATGAGCGTGAGGACTTTCAAATCAAACCCACTGACAACCTGATCCTGGCAGGCAAAGCAGAGAAGGATTGCTGCAATTTGGAAATCTTTGGTAAATGCCTTCATTTACTGACCCAATGGACAGATAACAGAGGATTGTCTTCAGCAAATAGAAGGAAATTTTGTTCATTGGATACTGCTGCTGTGGCTTAAAATAAGCTAAATGTGTTACTTTGCAGTTTACAACTCAGAGGAGGACTCCCTTTATGTTCATCACGATATTCTGCTGCCAGCCTATCCACTGTGTGTGGAGTGGCTAAATTTTGACCCAAATCCTGCAGAAGGAACATGTAAGAAATCATCAATGATAAATGCAATGTAGATAAAGTCTCTTGTTTCGTTGTATAGGACCTTTTAGCAAACACTGTCTCCTGTTTGTGTGTGTGTTACCCTGCAGCTAACTATGCAGCTGTGGGCAACATGACCCCTCAGATAGACGTGTGGGATCTGGATGTGGTGGACTGTTTAGAGCCGGCCTTCTCTCTGGGGAGCAAAAAAGCCTCAAAGAAGAAAAAGAAGAGCAAAAAGGTAAAAACCTAATTAGTGGTTTTATTCTCAGCAAGAAATTGAACCCTCAGATGCCCATCAGAGCGAGAGTGTGTGAATTTCTATCGCTTTCATTAAATCCTGAATTGATTTTTAAATGTAAATGTATTTTACCAGAAATATCAGAATCTCAGGTTAAAACTCACAAAACTATTTCAACAACTGCCAAACAACTAAATAAGGAAATGAGAGCAGGTAAAAAGATGTAAACAATGTGTGCGGATCCCCTCGTTCACCTGACAGCACGTACATAGACACGACATCAGGTGAAAGCTGACGTCTTACAGATTTGAAAGCTGCAGGTTTCGTCACTCTCTGACCAAAATTTACTGAACCAGCAACAAAAGAAGATCAAAACTACGCTTCACGTTTGAAAAACATTGTCATGAATTCCCTCTTACTTTCACTGTTTTGCTTCCACCAAGATAAAAATCACACTTCCTGCACAGCCCTCTCTCTGTGTACTCAGAGACCAGTTTACCATCAAAAGTCTCCATTTTCTCCATTATTCATTTGCTCATTACGCACCAGTCTACCGTTGTGTACAGTGCTGTCGGCCGCTGTAACCTTGCTCTGCTTCACTTTAGCAGTATCAGATAATATTCATATGTTGATTTGTGGTTTTCTTCAGTTTTTGATCTACTGCAGAATATTTTTAAGCCGGTTATCTGCTATAAAAAGTCAGGACAGGAAAATCTTCTTCATGTTTTTCTGTGTTTTATCCTCAGTTACTTTGAGGCAAAGGCATCTGCTGTGATGCTGGCACCTCTAATGAAGTCTCACAAGTGACAGATTTGTTTTTGTACATATAAAAAATATGAATATGTACTGATAAATGATCATAATTATATTATTTCTGACTGTTTGAGTCAAAATTGAATTGAATCGATTCAGTTATAGAAATCAAATAGATACCCAGCTCTAGTAGAAAGCACTAGCACCAGTCCATTTAGTAAACTCTGAAGGGTTTAATATAGGCTGAGACTGAGTTGGTAATTAACGGTTTCTGTCTGTTCTTCTAAAAATAACAGGGGGCAGCAGAACCTGTTGAGGGGCACACAGATGCAGTGCTGGATTTATCCTGGAACCAGCTGGCCAGGTCAGTATCAGATTGCATTAATATGCATTCATCCATTTTCTACCACCTATCCTCATGTGGGTTGCGGTGCAAGGAGTCTAAACAGAGATGAACAGGCCTCCGTTTACTCTCGGAAAATTGACCCATTTCTAATGGAGAGCCCAGATTTCCTGTAAATGAAGCTAATTTCCTCAGCTTGTATCTGAGCTTTTATTATTTCAGTCTCTACCCCTGCTTCTTATCATAGGTGAGGGTAGGAAAGCAAGTCAACCAGTAAGCTGACAGCTTTGCCTTCCCACTTTGGTCTCTCTTCACCACAACAGACTTAAACATGCTGCATCAGTTCATCTTTCAATCACACGATCCACTCTTCCTTCCACTTGTAAACAAGTCTCAGAGATACTTGAATCCCTTTACTTGAGGCTGAGAGATGTGCATATACTTTGTTTATATTAGATGCATGTGGTATAACTGTACGTATCTGTACAGCAGTGGGTCTTTCCTGAAACACAGTCCCCTCTTTCTTAGGAACGTGTTGGCTAGCGGTTCTGCAGATGAAACTGTTATTTTGTGGGATATG
Organism: Pundamilia nyererei; assembly: GCF_000239375.1. Lineage (NCBI taxonomy): Eukaryota > Metazoa > Chordata > Actinopteri > Cichliformes > Cichlidae > Pundamilia > Pundamilia nyererei. The sequence continues at coordinate 5,607,887 of NW_005187415.1, forward strand.
TCTCAAGGCAAGCCAGCCACAACCCTGCGCAGACACACTGATAAGGTATTCAATGAGAAATAAAAATACAATTCACAGTTTATATTGAGTGTTGCATTCCCAGAAATTACAGCCTTGAGCTGCTGGGTAACAAACATGTTTGTCTTTCAGGTCCAGACGTTAACATTCCACCCGTTCGAAGCCCAGACTTTGCTATCAGGATCTTACGACAAGTTCGTGTCATTTGTTCTCCTCACCACCAGATTTTATAGGAAAATTTTGGATTGACAAAAGTTTGGAGGCTTAACATGTTCTCTTTACAGGACAGCTGTACTTTATGATTGTCGCAGTCCAGACAGCAGCTATCGGACGTGGAGGTTCAGTGGCCAAGTGGAACGTTTGGTCTGGAACCACTTTTCACCCTGCAATTTCCTGGTGAGTCCTTAAAACATCCTCCAGGATTCTTTAATAGACAAGCTGTGCAGAACACAGTAAAATGCATTTCAATTTACAGAGCATCCCAAGTTTTCTAAGAAACAAGTGCTATTCTCAGCTCCCATAAAAGTGCCAGTGCTCATATTAAATGTCATTTGTTTAATTTTGTCTGAATATGCAAAGTGTCATCGCCACTGTTTGTAAGACAGTTTATTTAAATTTTCTTTACATACAAATTGTTTTTAACTGTAACAATGACTCTCACATCAAAGGTGAAGCTTTTGCCTGGGCCTGAAAAGGTGCTGACTTGGAATATTGCTATGCTATGACATTACATAACATAACATGTTATGTTATGTCAATTTATCTCTTCAGTAGAGAGATAAATTTGGCATTTTCCCTATTAAGAAGTGTGTCACTCCCTTGGAATTTTTCAGGGAAATGTAAGGTGATCAGGCTTGGGAAGCATTTGTTCAGCTGACACAGAATGACCCATCTGTTACGCCTTCTCCCAGCACTGGTGCTTCACATTGATGCTTTTGGCTGACGTCCAGGTCATTTTCAGAGCTCGACCAGTGTAATCACATGTGGAGATGTGGTTTATGCTAGGGAAACCACTTTTGTTTCAGTCGCATTGTTTTCACCAGACAATAAATTACAGATTTTTTTTTTCTGCTCAGTTTTTTGATTTTTCATCAGAGGATGAAAAACAAAATTATACAAAAGCATCAAAGCTTAACCGCATTAAATCACATTCCTTTTAAAACCCAGCTGAGCAGCTGTGACTCCAGCTGGTGTGTGGTCATTGTGCAAATGACTTTGCGTATCTCATTCTGTTGATTTTGTCAGTTCTTCATAAGCTGTGTGCTTTACGTGTGGGGTTTTTTTTTTCTTATTATTTTTCAGGCGAGTACAGAGGATGGTTTTGTCTACTGCCTTGATGCACGCTCAGATAAACCGGTGTTCACACTGAGGGCACACGATGAAGAAGTGTCAGGTGTGTGTGCGTTCAGTCTCTTTTTTCAGTTTAAACTCTAGATAAGCTTTTCTTTTGTAAGGCTTTTTTTTCTTGGAAATGAGTCATTTGGGAACATATGAAAGCATTCCTTGACATTATTCATACATACCAGAGAAATGTGGGAAAACTCGTGGTTGGCTTTTTTCCATCATCATCTCAAAACCACTTCCTTTCTGGAGGAAATCATGAAGACAGTTGGGTAACACTGAGGCTCTGTGATTTAGCCCAACCAAGTGGAGCCTTCCTTTCCTTGTGTTCTTGAAAAGATACAGTAATGACTGTGCTATAGAAACCACGCCTAACCCCCTTTGAATTCCTGCAGGGTTGGCCCTCAGCAGCCAGATTAAAGGATGCATGGTCACCTCTTCAGCTGACAAACATGTTAAGATTTGGGACATTTTAGGCAACAAACCCAACCTGGTGCACTCGCGGGATATGAAAATGGTAAGTTTGTGGTGTGTTGTGGATTATTTTTCCATGTGTATAAAAAGTGGTTGTTAAAAGATGTTTAACCTGACTTTGTAACCTGTGATCAGGGTGTGCTGTTTTGCGGGTCATGTTGCCCCGACCTGCCCTTCATCTATGCCTTTGGGGGACAGAAGGAAGGTCTGCGAGTTTGGGATATAAGTGATGTTGCAGCAGGTAAAGTTAAATCATTTGTAAATCATGTGAAATTAGTTCCAAAAGCAACTGCACGACTTGTTCTGTGGTTATCTAAAGTGGCAAACATTTATTTTTGATGCTGTTTCAGTTAATGATGCTATAATGTTGTTGTGACTGCTTTTAGTGGCCGAGGTCTTTGGCAGTCGAGAACGCTTGGTGGCAAGTACGGGATCACAGGCATCCAGCACTGCAGCCACATCTGACATGGAGGTCTCCTAGTGACAGTCTGGTTAAAATGGATAAACTGAGCTAATGTGGAAACACATCAAGCTGCCATGCTTGAGGTTTCTTTGTGGAAGCTCCACTGAGAGGCTGGCCAACCTTTGAAAACCAGGCTCAAAGGAACCAAAGAGCTCAGTTCAGCCACATATGAGGCCGCTGACAAGAACATTTAAAGACTTGTTCAGGAAAGTCGAGGAACAGTTGCTCTTATATTAATATAAGTGGACTTCTTTGGATTTTTGAATGACTGGGTGAAATTTAAAATCAAGGCAGTTTTTTTTTTTATGTACATTACCAATGTAATATGCTGCTTAGATTACTTTCTCAAGAAAGCCATGCACACTGATCTGAACAGTGGTTTTATACCCTTTTCTGCTAATAGATAAAAATTTTGGGGGGAAAGTCTGTACAGTTATTTGATTTGGCTCAAGTGTAAAAATAAATAATTAATGGACTCATCCAACTTTCATATATTCAAGAAATAAACACAGTTCATTAGATTTGTGTTGATTTTGTTCTTTGGTTTTCAAACCACTTATGAACCACTAGATGGATGTATTAAGGATGTGTATGGATGTGCGGTGTTTAAATATTTATGTGGTTGTACTGTACATTATTAGCCTGTAATCTTTTTTAAAAAAAAGTAAAAGACTTTCTTTTGGTGTTTTGTGCTAAAATGTAGTGCATTTAAAAACTGGACCTAATACTAAGAATATATAGAAAAATAACCACCTATAATGTAAAGTATGAAACATAAGAATTCATAAATGTTTCAGTTTACTGTTAGTCACCAGCAGGGCTGAGTAGTAACAGACTATGAGCAATCAATGTTTTTAAATCATATTAAAGAAAAGCATAGAAAATAAAGGTATCACAAGTACTACATGATGCATGTGCGCACTGGGAATTTGAACTGTGACTATTTGTGGGGATCCCAGGGTTCAATTGTATTTTATTTTAAACAAAACATTTCCAAGATATTTAAAAATATTTTATGTAACAGCATGAAGTTCAGTTCATTTTGGAGATTTTGAAATAATCCAAACATGTTAGATGTCAAAGAAATTTGAAGTGAGATGCAGGAGTTACAAATAAAGCCAGAGTAGAAATATTGAAGGAGATGGGTGTAGCAGCGGAACTATTGAAGCAGAGTCAGAAAGCAGAGACGGAAATATTACAGTGTTGCACATACAAAATAATTAAGCATGGCGTCGGGTCGTTTGTGCAGACTAAATAGTCTCCTAACGCGACTCTCCGGTCGCACTCGTTTATCGTGTGTACAAAGTAAGTTTTATGCTTTATTTGTCATTGTTGGCGGTCATGTGAGTGTACGCGAGTTTACAGATTTAATGGTTAACAGCGATGGCAGCGGTGAAAGCTAACGGGCTAACCTTGACAGTTTAGGTGGCAAGTCTGACTTCACTGTCCAAAGCACAGTGTGTCTGTACAAACAAACAAACAAAAACTCGCTACGAATAATTTAATATATTACAAGTTTACACGTTTCCTAGTGACTGTAAACGTACCACATGTTGGGCACAGTAGCAGCATCATGTCTAGTATCTGTGTTTAGTAGTTCCTGCTGCTGCCTCCATCCTTGTGTTATGGTCTCTAAGCTTTCAAGAGTTTCATTTATTGCTAAGAAGTTGAACCGTGTCCATTTGTGTCATTAGTTGTCTGGACTTGTGTTACATCTGTGTTGGTTGTGTTTGTTTTCCTGCTGCAGCTTGTTTGGTCCCAGCTCGCCAGAAGTCCAGTGTTGGTACTACTTCTCTTGATGGACCTGAATGGTTTGTATTTGTCAAATTAAGATGAGATGAACAAAGACGAAAGTAGTTAGCTTACCTTGTGGATTAGAATTAGCACTGCGCGTTGTATTGTCCAAAAGTCTTGAGCAACAATTTATTTCATTACTTTAAATTTTGACTCCAAGCAGCCAGATGTAATGTGTTGTAATTTTTAAAGAGGCCTCAATTGGTAGTTCTCCTTCTTTCTGAAGAACTTTGAAAGTTTTTCTTTGGTCATTGGTGCCTTTTTCACACTAAATTCACTCCCTTTCTTATGCATGACATAAGGAAACATAAATTCCTTATAAAGACAACCAACTCAAGGGATGAAGTGTATCCTTAAAAGATCGAAGGAAACTGAACAAGTGGAGAAAAAAATCCAACAAAGACTTGACACAGCATGCCTCGGTCGATCCATCTACTGTTCACCAGTGCCTCATCAGAAATGGTTTCAGTGGAAGTTCAGTTCATTTTTAAGGAAGAGAAAAGGCTGAAGTATGCCAAATTACAAAAAAACTGGACTGAAGATTTGTGGCATCAGGTTTTATGGAATGATGAATTAAATTTTAAATCTTTGGTTCAAATCATCATCAATATCTGCAGAGGAGGTCAGGAGAGAAGTACAACAGCCACTGTGGAGGGTCTGTCGTTGTTTGGGGGTGTTGGAGATCTTCTCAAAATAGAACAAACAAACTCAGAAAAGCATCATAATGTTTTGGCTTACCACATAATACTATCAGGAAGGAGCCTGATAGACAACGGCTTGACTTTTCAGCATGACAATGATCCCAAACACACTGCCAGTGCAGAAAAAGTATGGCAAAACACACAATGGAACACCATCAGTCATGATTGGCCTCCCCAGAGCCCAGACCTCAACATTATTGAAGCAGTGTGGGATCATTTTAATGGCTAGTGAAAGAAATGCAGCGAATATCCAAAGAAGAGCTTTGAATTTCCTTCAAGAAGCCTGGAGAACTATTCCTGAAGAATATTTAAAGAAATTACAAGAAAGCTGCCTAAGTGAGTTCAGGCTGTGTTGAAGAATAAAGGTGTTCATACAAAATAATGACTTTCAAGCCCATTAGAATTGTACAAACCTAAAACTGGTGTACATATTTCCCATTTAACTAGCAAAATATAAAGAATTTGTTACTCTGTGTTGTTGGAATAATTAATGAAGTTTAAAAAAAATGTGACAACTACTTAAGTTTGACATAGATACTAATCTTTCAATTTTTTGGCTTTAGTAATGTGGATATTGGTGTGACCTCAGATGGAAAAACCATAGTGTGCTACCATCCCACTGTGGACATTCCCTATGAGCTTACCCAGGTAAGGCACTACTGTGTAGGTTTTTTCAAAAGTATTCTGGATATAGTTTTAGACCTGTTATTATTTTATAACAAATAAACTTGAAGTATCAGACTTACAGCCATTAGAAATGATGTAACTGTTCTGTGCACAACAAGTGAAAAAGCTTCAGGATTGCAATAAAACACTGTGTATTTACAAAACGGGAAATTAATCTTTGCAGCCTATAGAAAGACCAGACCCAATGGCCAACCAGGTCGAGACGCACGACCAGGTTTTAAAGGCCCACCTCAGCAAGGAGGTGCTCAAGGACAACGGCCCCACAATAGAAGAGCTGAGCAAGATGTTCTTCACTACAAAACACCGCTTTTATCCAATTGGACAGTAAGTACACAAGTAACACACACATAGGCAAAGGTCTGTGATGAAAAGGTTGGTGGGAGATTTGCCCAGATGTTCTTCATCTGGTCTCCCTTTAGTAATTTATTGTTGATTTATTCCTCCAAAGTTTACATTTGGATCAACAAGATGAATTATGTATAGAAAATTGTTTATCTGGATATATCTATGTTACAGGTATTATTGGTATTGCATAGTCCCGATCAAAGCTTAAGACCACTTGAAAAATATTTGAAGTGATCAGCACTAACGGCAGAACTACTTATTACTGAGCTCATGTTTGGGTTTTCTGTTTTGGGGTGGTTACAGGTCTTTTGTTTTTTTTGCATGCTCAAAAAAAGGTTTTGTCTCACTGTCATTTCTTCTTGTTGCATGTGGAAGCTCTACCTGGAACCTTGTTAAGATCCAACCATGTTTGTTTGTAATTTTTCAAGTGGTCTTAAGCTTTTCGTTCCCTTGAAAGTGGGTTACTCAACCTTGTTTCGTCTGTTTGCTGATTTAACAGTGTTAGCACAGCAGATTTAGATGAGTTACCAACTTTGATGAGGAGACTCTGTTGCTCCTTCTGTTGTTTTTATTCATTGGATGATTGTGAAACTGTAAAAGAGCTGAAAGAAAATGTGCTCTCTCTTTAAAAATGCGTCTGTACTTGTTGTTCTGTATTGATCGTCCTCTGTTTTTTTGTTCACAGGTATCGAAGGCGACGCATAAATAAGGACCCACCAAAGGACAGATAGCTACCAAACAGCAAATGATATCCTTCTGTTGTCACTATAATGTTAAATAAACTGTTAAATAATAAGTTAGTAGTTACTATTTTTTTTATGCAGCCACTACACTGGACTTCACAGTTGCAGTAGAATTTTCTTTAGACTGATGATATAAAGCAGGGGTTCTCAAGTAGCCTGGCAAGTCACACGTGTGTCTTCAGAGTTTCCAGGTGTGCAGGTGTACAGATCCATATCAGATATTGTGATGTCATTATGTTGGCTAGCAGCCACCTACCAACCTCCTTTATGCACATGTAAACACCTTTTTATAAAGGTGTCGTATCATTTTCATTTCATGATGGTAGCATCTAGTTCATATCCCTGAAACTTTAATTATGAATACCGATTTATGATGTGAACGTGTTGCCTAGCAACCAAAGAGTGTTGTAGCAACGTAAACATAATGAATGAAAATTAAATTTACTATATTTGTGCTCAGCAGACATTGAGTTCTCATTAAAGAGGTACGCTGAACAGCTATGCTGAAAAATATAGGAACCCGTTAAAGAGACACTACTTCTGCTACCTAACTGTTAGCATAAAGGACAACGTGTGTGGGGAAAGTGAATCACTTTCAAAGCACAACTACCTGTACAACACAGCAGCAGAAGAAGAGGGGAAAAGTTCATTCTCTTTAGGATGTATTTTGTGGGTGAACTGTGGTCTGAATGTCACCCGCTTGAAGCGGGTTGTGGCAAGTGATGAGTGTGTCAGTTTTAACGCAAATGTCATAATGCACCTCACATCTGATCCACATTTGGTAGATCTGTGGCTATGATGTGTCAGTTGGATAAAAAAACGTTCTTCAGTCTGTTGGGCAACAGGTCAAACAGATAGTGTCCAGGGTGAAAAATGTCTATATTGATTTTAAGGCTTTTTTAACAACATCTTGGTTTTGCAATCTTGTTGAGTGTAACATAGCAGAAGCCCACTCCACAGAGCTGAATTCTCCACCTTTCTTTAGCCTGCTGTCCACACACTTAGATTCCAAAAGATGCATCAAGGCAACTCAGGATTTAGTGCCTAAAATTCTTTGACACGCAGACTAGAGGAGCTGAGAATCAAACCATCTATCTTCCAGTTGGTAGATGAACTCTACAGTGGGGCAAAAAAGTATTTAGTCAGCCACCGATTGTGCAAGTTCCCCCACTTAAAATGATGACAGAGGTCAGTAATTTGCACCAGAGGTAC
>NW_005187415.1:5617452-5630283 GCF_000239375.1 Pundamilia nyererei
AAGGAAGAAATCTTTGAAATTCATTTAGCTTCCTTTGGTAATATGGCAATAGGGTTGCATTAGTTAAGGTAATACACGCAATGCAGTCAGAAAAGATAATAAAGTGGACTGCCCTTTGGTCTACCCGTGATGTGTGCATGTGACTTGATATGTCACTTTTTCTTTGTTATGTCGTTCAACAATTACAAGATACATGCATTCATAAAATAAAGAAAGCTGATTCATAACTTTTAAAAATCTTATACTTGTCAACCAGTTTGGCTGTTAAGACGTTGGGACAAATTGGGATTTGGGGAATTCTCCAAGGCTGTTATGTATTTTAAACCATATGTGTGAACCACTTATTTAACAAGAGCAGCTGTGATTTACACAACAAATTAAAGTTTTAGTATTTTGTGCATAGACTGTTTTCAAATTCTGGGGTGTGACAGAAATTTTCCTGCAATTGTAGAATGGCCCTTTTATTTTGTCTTCTTAAAATAGTAATAGCAGCATTAAAAAGATATATATATATTCAGAACCCTTTGAAAACATTTAACTAAAGTTTCAGATTCATAATATGTTTTATTTGTTCATTTATTTAGTATTGCAGCATTTATATTTTACATGGAAGTCTTTAGACATCAGCATACTTGTCTACGTCATCTGAAGCCACCGGAAGCGTGAGTTATCTGTCCCCGCCTCAGCAGCTCAGTCAATTCAACCTGAAGAGAAGGCGAGTCAACGGCTAAAAATATAATAGCTAACACAAGATGGCCGGTCTGCCTCGTAGGATTGTAAAGGTACTCCTGTCATCGGACAATATGTATATATCATAATGAGCCGTTGAATGTATTTTATAGCGGTTATTCAGTGCCAATATGGACATAGACGTGCAGTCATCTCGTGTGTAGCCTGGCGTTAGCAAGGCTAGCACATTTAGCTGCTGTCGACCTAGCTCGCTTGTCTGTGTTTTGTTTGCCACTTCCGTTTAGTGAATTCTGCTGTGACGGTGGTTGAATTTTTTTATACGTGAGGAGTTCTTAACTCGCTTAATTTGCAATGTTAAAGTTATTGCTTTCTTACATTTTCAGTATGACTCGACTGATTGTAGAAATTTGTCCCAGTTGCCCTATGAATGGATTTGCTAAGTGAGCTAGGCTAGCAGTTTTAGCGTTGCCGATTCGTACACATGTCTGATGCTGATGTGAAGCGCTGCCCTTGTGCTCACGAAACATATGTTCGAGCCCAACTACGCGAGCATGTCACCATGTCATCTTTTGTTTAGTTTTTGTATTAAAATATATGGAACTAAAACAGAAATGCAAGGCCTTAAGGGCTGCGGTCTCCTCCCTTAGCCTCACCGCAGCTTCGCTGGGCCAGGCCCGGCAGTGGGCGCGATCAGCCTTTTCCGCTACGTCTAGCAGCTCTTCCTCAGGTTTAACAGGTTTTCACAACCAGTAACACGACCGTAGGCAAAGTGGGAAAACCGGAATCAGCTTCTGTTTATAAACCTGTGGCATTTTGCTTTACATTCACAACAAAGAAACGTTTTTGTTTTTTCTAATTCTAAGAGTGAATCAGTTTCCTTCCTGTTTATTGCAGATGTTTTGGTGCACCTGCTCAAGCGAATGCAGAAATCTTAAATAGATAGTCTACTTCCTCCTTGTTCATTTTCGCACAGTGTTCATTGCGGTAAAACTCTTTAGCAGATACACTGTTAATACACCCAGTAAAGTGGAACAATCCTTGCACTGAAACAATTTCTAAAAGTAATCTGGACAAATTTATTCAGACTGACAGGCAAAAAAAATCTGCAGTCAATCTGATAACTGGTTGCTTCTTTAAACAGCGATTATTTATTGGCTAATTTGTTTGTTTGTTGATGTCTCAGAGTTTTAGCAAGAAAAGCTATTTAAAGAGCTCCCTTTAAGTTAATGTGATTCTGATTGGCTGCCCCTCATAAACGGAAGGTTTGAACTGTTTTTGGCTCACATACTCTTTATTGCAACTGTATTTTTTGCTTAAAAAAATGTTTGTACTCGGCCACAAAAATATTTCCATATTAAAGATAAGAACCACTTCTCTAAAGCACGAACAGAAGTACAATGTGAGGAAGGGGAAAAAAAGACTACACGAAATTAAGGAGGCAATGGAGAGAGAAGGCTTGTTTTAGGTATTGTGAAATAAATGGTTGAATTTCAAAAAAATTTTTAGATTAAAATAAAGTGGAGCCACTGAATTAGTTGTCAGTGCGAGGCACTGCACGGACACTTGACTGCCTTTAGTTTCCATTTTAAATAACTTGTGGAAATGTTTTCTTGTCTATATATAGGGTAAAGTGGAAAGTATCTGTGTGACTAAGCGGGGTGAAATTGTGTATTATGAACCATTATGCACTTAAAAGTCTGTTGTTGACACCCTCCTACAGTTCTTCATGCAACACTTTTTCTTCCTTTTTAAATTCAAAATGTCAACAACTGTGTTTCTCACTATGACCTTGCTCAGGAAACGCAGCGGTTGATGGCAGAGCCTGTTCCAGGGATCACTGCTACGCCTGATGAAGGGAATGCACGCTACTTCCATGTGTTCATTGCAGGGCCTCAAGATTCTCCCTTTGAAGGAGGCACATTTAAACTTGAACTATTTCTTCCAGAAGAGTATCCCATGGCAGCTCCCAAAGTGCGATTCATGACCAAAATCTATCACCCCAATGTTGACAAACTGGGAAGAATATGTTTAGACATTTTGAAAGGTAAGAAAACCGTGAGATAAAAATAATCTACATGATTTTTTTTTTTTTTTTAATATTTACATCCTGTTTTCTTTTTCTGGTTGATGTTGGTGTGAAACAACACTGACAGCATTCTGCAGGACTTGATTGCAGCTTTTTTCTTATTGCTTTGTAAAAGTGAGGAGCATCAAACAGTTAAAGCTTATGGCTTTTATGCCTTTATAGCAGTCACAAGTTCATTTACTTGCAATTCCAAGTACAAATGTGTGGAAACCCACTGAATAAGAGAGATAATAATAATGCTTTAGGAAAACACTTACTTGCATTGGCATTGTTCTGTTTTTGCAATGAGCAGGCAGTGAACATCCGACATGTTAAAGCCTGTTGTAGAGAAAAGTATGCCTTCAGTTTTATATAAAGAACTCATCGTCTGAAAGAAGAATGAAGTTAGGTGATTACTTTCAGTAGGACGTGGAAATAATACGAACCATTTTCATGTCATACTGAACTGATTTATTGTTAATGTCAAAATATGAGTTTTTAAATTGTATTTGTAAGAAAAAGGAAGATTAATTCATGACATGTGTTCTAGATCAAGATTTGGGGGATGGGATAGATAACATTAGATTGGAACACTGTACAGCCATATTTTATGTGATGATTTCATTATGATTAAACTATTTTATTTAAGTGAAATTGTTGCAAAGACAATATATCAGATTTTTTTAAGGCTCATTTTAAGTTTTATATCTGTAACACATTTTAAATAATTGGAGACAAAGCCTTTGTTTTGCATCAGCTTTTCTGATGTCAAGCGAGGTGTTTCCTCTTTAGAGGTGTATTTGATTAAAAAAAATGCAATAAAATTTCACAATTCAGGTCCATGCAGCTGAGTTTTCTCTTTATTTTATGAGTGCAGAGACAAACTTTGTTCAGTGGTTGTTCCTGAGCCCGTGCACTGATTTCTGCTGCAGAATCGAGTCTGTTTCCGTTCTCTCGTGCCTTGTGTTCACTGATTTCTTTCGATTATTTTAACGATCATATGCAGCGTAGATTATGACAATCCCAAAGTCTCTGCATTTTCTGTTGAGCAAACAAATGTATTTATAATTTATTTGAGCACATAAGCATTATTATACAATGATAGACTCATGGATTTAATTTTTATTATCTTGATATTATGTGGTAATGGAAAGCAAATTGGTATATAAAATGTATCAGGAAAGCATGCAGCTGTGTTTGCATATATGTTTAGAAGGGAATGTGGAAAATAGAAGAGATTGTTTAGCAAACTGAGCAGCACTAAAGGACTGCTACTCCCTCATATGGTTTTTTTTCTTTACCTTGCCTTTCTGATCAGCTGAGCCCTGATATTGACTGCTTTCCTTTTCTGCCACTAGCAAGTTGTTGACAATAGGTTTACCATCAGATTTGTTTCTTTTCCCATTAAACCCACCAGCCTGTTCCTCTTTTTCCTGATCGTCCCACAGACAAGTGGTCTCCAGCCCTGCAGATCCGTACAGTGTTGCTATCTATCCAGGCATTATTAAGTGCTCCCAATCCAGATGATCCACTGGCAAATGATGTTGCAGAGCAGTGGAAGAAAAATGAAAGCCAAGCCATTGAGACAGGTGAGGAGAAGATTTATTTTTTTCTATTAGATAACTCGGGATGGGCTTTGTTAAACTGTATTTCTGCTGTCACAGGTTTCAGTGTGAGAAGTGCTATGACAGATGGTAACAAACAACAGCTCAGGTTTTGACCTTAACTGTCAGCCACTTTACAAATAGCTGCAAATTAGCCAAAGCTGAGATGATGGTTTTCTTTATGGTTCATTTCCTGGGAGGAGAAGAATAGCAACCAGAAAACAAAACAACAAACCTGTTGGTGACTTTGTGGGAGGGGTCAGCTCGCTGACCTACTGTAAATAAAGCCAGGTGATAGTAACAGTTCTCAAGTTTGCTTGGCAGATGACGCACGTGAGAGCTGCATATATTTGTTATTCTCCCAACATTTTGTGAAGCATAGATTTTATCAGCTTAAGAAAATAAGTTGATGCTCATGGAGGTCTGCACCTAATGATCTTGTTGGAGAGTCTAGTAAAAGAAGTTGATTGATTTGTCTCGGCTGATATGCCACTTCTGAGTGTACAATGACAATGAAATTCCTCGGTTGTAACTCACTTGATGGTATCAGTTGAAACCCGCTAAATAAGGGAGATAATAAAATGCATGCGTGTATGCGCAGCAGTCAATCATGAAACAAATTCTTACGTGTTGTTAAAGGCAGTCTGAGATGGGCTGTAAAAACAGGGTTTCTCTGCCAGTTTCCATGGAAATCTTTGTGACTAACCAAACCAATACACCATTTAAATATTCTGCTTGTGGTTTGACTGTAAAAGCAGAAACACATAATGAGATCAGAAGCCTTTTTTGGTTTTGTTTTAGGATATCAATAGTTATTTGTGTGAAATCAGCTTCGTGTGGCTCAACATGATGTTCTTGTTTTCCTCTATCTACAATTCAAACTCTAAACATAATAAAGTTTAAAGTATGTAAAGCATCAAAAACAAGCAACACAGAAATGAAAAGCCTAAATATTAAAATTTTGTATTTGGAAGTCCTGTGACCTCTCAGGTGCTTTTGCTGCCTGTTCTGGGACCTTGCAGCACTTTACTTATTTACTGTTATTTACTCAGCTGATGGCCCTCATACCAAACAAAACCCTCTTGTTTTGTTTCCTCCTCAGCCCGAACATGGACCAGGCTCTACGCAGGCAACAGTGAAGTATAGAAGAAGAGAATCGAGGCGTCTGAATGTGATCCACAAAATATACTCCTATTCTGTCATTTGAATTTAACGGACACAAAAAAAGAGAAAAAAAATATTATAAGTCCAAATCTATCTGAAAGAAATGACATGAGCAGCAGACCTCTGGGTGACATATGTTAAGACGTGTTAAATGTGTGTTAGCCTTTTTTTCTTTCTTTTCTTTTCTTTTTTTTTTTTTGATCGTTTGTTTTCTTTCCCCTGTGTTGCTATTTAAATGCATGGACAGAGAATGAGACCCCTCCCCATTACAGTCTTAAAACTCACAATACAATGTGTTGTCTTTAACCAGGCACATACTGGTACGTTTGCAAAGTGTACATGCATTAAAGCTGTCGTTCTTTTAACACATGCATTATTTGTCAACACATCTGTATGTCTTTATGTGTTAATTCAGCACTGCACCGGTAGAAATAGTAAATGACACATAAACTATTAATAATGTAGGTTCCCAAAACTTTGATTTAGAGGTGGGGGGGGACCCAAAACAATTGGAAGGGGGGGGGAGCAAAAACAGCAGTTTAAATGCACAGCAGGGGTGAATCTGAAGGATTTCACACAGGAAATGCTTCCTCAAACTTTTATACAAGCTGCCCCTAATGTAAGTGCCGGGTTTGCTAATGGGGAATACATATTCCTTCACAGCCACAGCTCATGTTTTAAAGAATTTAGTCAGTGCCTAGTATCCTGCAGGTTTTGTGTATTCATTCACACCTTACCATTGGAGTCAGGTGTGTAGAAAAGATGATACAAATGTTCTGATTAGAATCCATTGAATGGGGATTCCTGCAGGAATCCAAGTGCTGCTGATTGGTTGTAAGCCTGTTGTCCGAAAGCTTCAACAAGTCTCAGAAACTTGATTCAATCTTTCTTTTATTCATTTTTTTCCCTTCTCAGTTTTCAGAACTTGTTTAGTTTGGGGAGGGTGGGCGGAGTACTTCCACAGCCTTAAAAAGTAATTCCCAACACATTAAGGGAGGCAGATGATGGTCAGTGTTGAAAGAAACTGTAAATATCATAGCAGAGTAGCGTGTGTTGAAAATGACGTCAGCTTTTTAAGTGTAGGAAGTTAACTTGTTGGTTTTATGTTCATTTTTAACTATCTGTCCATGCTGTATCTGTTGCCTGTTTTGGATTTTATTTTCAGTGTTACTTCATGTATCATAACCAAGCTGATAACAGGACGGTTCAAACTAGACGCCAGAGGTGAAGGGGGTGTTTTCTTTAAGGGGGAAGTTGCAGTTCTTGCCATTGATTACAAGGTTGTTTTCAGAGTTTTCTGCTTTTACATTTAATCAGTTCCCGTGGGTAAATTTGGTCACTGTGGAAGCAGGAAGAGCGGTGTTACAAATAAAACGTGTTCAACTTCAAAAGGATTTTTGATTGGCTAAAGAGAATGGATGTCACGCACACTGTACGATAATCCCACAGGGTGTGATTCAATTTGATGAACACTTCAGAAAATATAGAAACTTTCCTTTTAAAAGAGATCAAATAACGTTAAAGGCTCACTGCTACATTGCCTGTACCCTTCATGTTGCTTCATTGTGGCTCATCTGAGAGAGGACTGACCGAAACCTGTTTGTAGCTTTTCTTTTTTTTTTTTCTTGGATTATCACAGGCTTTGCTTAGATTTGATGGTGTCCAGAAATGTTAACTCTAACTGCTATATTTGCGGAAGCCTGGAAGACGGAGCACGGCTTAAAACCTGGTTAATTTATTGTTTCCCTGAGGGACTTGATGGTAATCTAAAGGAAAAAAAACAGTCACTGGATTTTTGAAATATATTGATCAACATACTGAGCTCAAAGTGAATAATCAACTCCCCATGTGATGAATTAAAAAAAAAAAAAAAAAAGTTCTGTCAGTAATTTCAGTGCATTTGCATACATGGCTCTTCAAACACTCTGGTAATAAACTGAGTTGAGTAAGTAAGAGGAGTCTTTGTTTAATGTGTGGATGGATGGATGTTTCCAGAGCTGAAAGCTTACAGCTAAGATTTATTCTACACTCTTAAAAAAAAAAAAACACAAAACGAGCTCAAGGCTTATGAGTTTCTTTCATGTTAAGATAAGATAACCTTTATTAGTCCCACATGTGGGAACTTTGTTACCAGCCCTGCTGCTGGTGTCTGCTGCCGGGAGACACAGCAAACCTTGTGACAACACACACGGATGGCATCTGACAAGCACACTGAGAAAAAAACAAAACTAGAGAAAAATTCATTAGAATAAAGGGAAAGCAATGATCTGTGGCCAACACCTATAAAACAATCTCCTTTCTCTTAGCTGGCTTTTCTTGCTTCTCCACTGCACATGTTGTCACTTTCCTTTGGACCACAGTAGGTGAAACTGATTCACACTGGTTTTTGCTTCATAACTGGACGCCCTTTAAGTTTGAGGTATACTCTGATGACCGAGTGCTAATTTTTGAACAGCGCATTAAATACTCCATCCTTAAGACATTTCGTATTTTTTGCAAGCAGTAGGACCATTCATGTCCAGCGGAGGGAGACAACCACAGATTTAACCATGCTGAGTCACACAAAGTGAACTCTTTACTCATAACTCGGGGCGGAGAAGTATGCACATCCACAAAACCTTTTTGCTGTGGGCACACCCAAAAATACTGAGTCAGAAACCCTGTGAGCAACGTCCAAGTTTAAGACAACTGGTTTCTGAAATTCTCACACCAGGACACATGACCTTTCTTCCTCATTCTGATGTGCATTTTTAGCAGTTATGTCATGTCCAAATTAACTGAATTACTGCCATGTGATTGGTTGATTTGTGATAAATAGGTGGGCATAGAGTTTGTATACATAATCCAAAGGTTATTGCATCTTATAAAGCCTCGAAAATCTTTTAAATTTATTATTATCATTTATTGTGAGTGTATTAGCCAGCCATATATTATCACCATTGTCACCAGATGGCGCTACAAGCAAAGGTACCTGGAGCCTGAGACTTCTTCCTCAAGATTTGTGTTCTTTTCAGTTTGGTCACATCTTAACATCTGAATACCTGATGGAATGCATTCAGTAGTTTCTCTTAACTATCTGCAGGAGTCACCTGTCTTGAAGGCCTCATGTTTCATCACCTGTGAAAAATGTTTCACAATGTTTTATGACTCCATGGCTTAGTTTATATGACAACTGTGAGTCATTCAGGCGGGTATGTAGCCATTCTCTGAATGAATGTGCAGTAAACGATCCCCTCTTGCTATCTGTAGCTTCTGCAAAACATTAACCAGTTACAGAGGCATTTGTCTCTGGAAAGGGAAGGGTTTGTTGTTGCAGCGGTCATCCTCAGAAAATCTCTGCTCGGAGTCAGATTTCAAAGTCTTAATCATTATAACTTGTCACATTCCTCACGTTTACATATGAGTTCAAACATGCCGGCATCAAAAGCATTACATGTTCTTATAAATATATATATAATTTTGATTGATTATGATTTTAAGAATCTGGGTCCTTCTCCGGTTTACTGCTCTGAGACATGGTTAATCATCACCTCACATATGACCTTGTATTACTTGAACCACATTTTATGGTTTGTTGTAGCTAGCTTTATAGGGCATATTGAAAGACTTTACTACTTATGAGATTTTTAAATATATTGGTGTGATTTGTAGTGATTATTTGACTCATGGATCCTTTCTATTTTTAAATCATTTTCTGTAAACCAGAGAGATGATCTTGTGGATAAAACCCGGGAAGATTTGCAGTAAAATATGAAATTCATTCAAGCCAGTCTGGCAGCGACAGCCTTACTGCATTCAAAGTCACTTTTTCCACATTCTAGTCCTCAGTTTGATCTTCACCAGGCTGTCTTGACCATTTCTACATGCCATGGAGTTTCTACCATGTGACTGGCTCATTAAATATTTGAGTTAATGAACAGGTAAATGTGTGTACCTAATGAAGTGGCTGGTGAGTTTATTAAAGACGAACATAGCCATTTTGGGGCTGTCAATGGAAAGCTATGTTAGCTGCCAATGCTAGCATGTCTGCTTAGCAAGATGCATCTGTAAATTCTGGAGGTGCATCACACAGATACCTCATAATTAGTAGTGAGTATAATGTATGGATAAAATATTTGAAACATCAGTGCAGCATAAACTTCAGCGGGCTCTTGGCTTCAGATAATGGTGTTCATTTTTAGTCCAAGACCAACCAAGCCGCAAATAATTGTTGTTATGGGAGGGAAAATTAGCCCAGCAAACATGTTTGTTGGGTATTTTAATATTGTGTTGTGCAAAATGTCATGTTTTCTGTTTTTTGTTTGGTTTTTGGTTTTGTTGTTTTGCACTTTGGAGCTACAATTGTTTGTACAACTATACTACAAAAGGCCATTATTCTGGCACTAAGTACAGTGTACAGATACAAGCACGTGACAATACTGAGTTACATCTACAGTGATTGCTGCTTTAGAGGACATGGAGCCAAAATCCTAAACATAGCTCTGCTCCTGTGACACACCGGATCATGTCTCACAGGGATTGCTGACTGCAGGTGAAAACATTCCGGTCACATGCTGGTGATGTTGAACCAACAGGTGATGGCAGACATCCTGTTTTGACTGTTGCTTGTAATCGGAATCACCACTAACTTGAAACGCAAACCCCGTGTCGGTCAGTACTCGGAGGATATGGTTCAGTTTTCTAAGTGGTGAGTTTGCTGGTCTTCTTTGAAATCACTCACTCTTTTACTTTTTCTGTTTACTTTTCCATTTCTTCATCATATTTCCACACTGTGTAAATACTTGCATTTCATCCTCCTTCTGCATTCCTTCCTGTTTTTTCTTTGCCCTTTCCTGTCCTCGAGTTTTCCCTTCTCTCCCTTTACGTTGTCTCCTTTATACTTTTCTTCTTCTTATTCTCCAACTTTCTCTCATTCTCCACTTTTATTCTCCCTATCCTCTTCACCGCCCCCTATCTTTTCCCCTCCTCTTCCTTCCCTTTTCCTTTTTTTCCCCATTTCATCCTACATCTTCCCTCCTCTGTTTCCCAATTCCCCACGCCTCCTCTCTATCCCACTGCAAATGAAGTATAGGGAGACTGCAGTCAGAGTCATCTAACCTGAACCATCCTGAAGTTATATAACTGTTCTTGTTACCCTCCATGCGTGAAAAACAAACGTCAGCTACCCAAAAGGGAATCCCTCCTTTTGGCCACTGCAGGTACCCAAAAACCAACCAGGAGCTTTAGGTAAAGGAGATGTTATACAAGACAGCTGCAGTGGAATATTAATGAACGCAGTGATTAGAGGAGCTTGTTGTGAATACAAATTAGGACTTGGCATTTTTTTTAAAACCACTTTTGAATAATTGGGTTTTATAAATCCTTAACCTTTTGAACCTGAAGTAGCTTCGTGGGTTCTTTTCATTTTTACATCAACCCACGTTTCAGCTGGGCATGTTAGCAGGTTTTCATTTTCAGGACAGGGTGGGCTGTTCTGAATAACGTAGCATAAGTGGGTCCAAAGTAATGACATGACACAATGCTACTTTATATCACACATGAACAAGATATTCAGATTAGACATTTACAAACACGAGACCACCAAGTTATAAATGCATATGTTCTTTAAAAGTCAGTATTATCTCTCCCACAGTTAGTAGACTTGTATATCTACACTGTTTTGGTTACAACTTTTGCTTTCAGAATTGGCAGAATTCTTAATGGCATCGATTCAAAAAGGTGGTGGACTTTGATCCATATTGACGTGATTGCATATTTGTCAGCTGCACAGCCATAATTAGGATACCCTGATCCACCACTTCCCAAATCCCAGATCTGACTGTGGAGGCCATTTGAGTATAGTGAACTCATCGTCATGTTTAATAAACCAGTTTGAGATCATTTGAGCTTTGTGACATGGTGTGTTATCCTGCTGGAAGCAGCCATCACACGATGGATTCCCTGTGGTCCTAAAGGCATGGATATGGTCAGCTACAATACTCGGGTACATTGTGGCATTTAAACAACACTCAGTTGTCACTAAGAGACCAAAGGTGTGCCCAGATTTCCCCATGCCATTACACTGCCACCACCAGGATGAAGCATTCAAACAAGGCAATGTTGTTTACACAAAATTTTGGCTCTACCACTGAAATATTGCAACAGAAATCACGACTCATCAGACCAGGATGTCTTTTCCAATCTTTTGTCATCGAAATGTTGGTGATTCATTGGAAAGTTTCCTATTCTTAGCTGATGGTAGCGGTACTCACTATGGTCATGTGCTGTAGCCCATTTGCTTCAATGTGTTGAGAGTTGTTTATTTGAGTTACAGTTGCCTTCCTTCCTCAGGCCGAAGCAGTCTGGCCATTCTCCTCTGTTGACTGGCATCAACAAGGCATCTTCAGCCAAAGAAGTGCTGCTCACTAGATATTATCTTATTTTCAGGCTATTCTCTGTAAACATTAGAGATGGTTATGGGGGGAAATCTCAGAAGATCAGCAGTTTCTGAAATATTCGATCCAACTAGTCTAGAACCAAAAGCCTCTATACCTTCAAAGTCACTTAAATCACCTTTCATTTTCATGATGATGCTCACTTTGAATTTCCGCACATCATATGACCCATGTCTGCATGCCTAAAAACATTGAGTTGCTCTCATTTGATTGGCTGATTAGACATTTGTGGTAATCAGCTGTTGCACGGCTGTACCTAACAAAGTACATGAACAGCTACTGTAATTTATTTTATGGATAAATTATGGCAAAGTCCTGGCAGCTGGGAAGTCTACTCGCTGTAATATAAACAGTTACAGTAAAATATACTACAGTATCCACTGTATGCAATGAATAGAAATTTTACAGTACATTCCAGTCCCAATAGTTTATTAAAATAAAATGTATTAAGGAACTATAGACTTATACCTAAGCATCAGTCCTCATGCTGCATCTTCATGTCTGAGCTCATGTACTCTGAATCTAGTTCGACCTCCTTAAATTATGACAACACATCGAGACACACTATATTCACAAAAGAATGCATTACTGCACAAATTTTACCTTTAAACCACCATTTGTCACAGTGTGCATCACATTTTTTGTCACATTCAAGAAATTCTTAACCCAAATGCATTCGTATCATCATTTACAGTAGCTGTACTGGTGCAAAGAGCGCACCATAAAACAGATCATCTCAATGGCTGACTTAAGTAAAAAAGAGCTAGTGCGTGTTCTTATGTCTGCAGCCATGAGTGTTTGCGTGATTGTGAGGTAGTGGCACGGATTGCTTTTCTATTCCTGTGGGTTTTTCATCCATAACTCACAAGGCTGT
>NW_005187415.1:5630454-5640157 GCF_000239375.1 Pundamilia nyererei
AAATATTGTGTGACCTGTAACACCATTATACTTTAACTAATAGTAAAAACATTTATGCCAGCCTTTATGATAGCATGGACACTGGCACAGGAGAGCATGGCTCAGAAATGAGCCTGAACTTGTCTAACTTCTCATCATTTCCAGCACACACAGATCCCTGCGGCTGGAGCTGAGGTTAATGGAACAAAACAGTTCAACCCTGAAATTGTGCCAGTTCATTTAATTTTGTCTCATCAGATAATAAACAGGCACACCCACTCATAGACTATAGATAGAATCAGAAGGGGCTTGGTAGTCCAACTCAGCAGTGCTAAATGTAAATAATTAATAGCTTCCATTCACTGAATTTCTTCATGGGGCCTGGGCAAGGTAACCTCCACCCAGACTGGTAAACAAACCTACAACTGTGTGCTAAAAGATAATGTGTTACTGTATCAGAGGGAGTCATCCTTGTGGTGACAGTGCTGATCGATAACCTGCCAGACAGTGCTGACAGTGAGGTTTTAGCAGTCACAACGTTTGTTTTGACAAATTGAGCTGTAGTGGTTTTCCATGTTTCACCCTTTCAGGATCAATAAGACTGATCCTCCTCCATGTCCCCATTGTACTGCTCAAATCTCAGGCAGTGGATGAAACGTTCAACCTGCCTGCATTTTATCAGTTATCTGTATGCTCCTGCATACTTGAGATTCTGACCTATGACCTTTGACCATCTTGTAGGAAGAGATAAGGAGTGATATTCTAAATTTTTAACCTAAAAATCTATTTTTACTGTACAGATTAATCCAGATTTTTCTTCCAGATTGAGCTGTAAAATGTTAACCAAAGAACTAAAAAGGGATACTGCGGCATAGACTGTATATAAAAGATGGATGTAAAAGTAACCATAAAGCTGAAGTATCTTCAATATGCAACATCTGAGACGAAGAAGTCCTACTGCAAATAATATATGTGAATATCAGGAGCTGAACCACATGTCAAACATTCTTCTTCCAGTTATGCGTCTATCGGTGCACACACCCATTTGCTATTGTTTCGATGCCCCACGCTCCCGATCCCTTTTCTTTGTTAGTCATCGACTGGGAGCTGCTGCTGACCCTCAGTGAGGCCTTCCCCTGTGTTCTGGCTTGTTGCTTCAATATCAATTAACAGTTGTCACTCGTCTGGTTTATTCGTCTGAGTTATTCTTCCGAGTCCGAGAGTGATTAACTCTTGGCCAAAAAAATGAAATAAGTGCCTGGATACAGAATTGTAGCTTGATCTAAATGCGTTAGATATTTTCTTGAGGAGAGCACGTCTCCCAGTTTTACACATTTTAATTTAGTATGTATTTGTGAAGTTATGTTTCAAAAATTCCTGAGCATGGATCCCTTCTTAAAATGAGCCGGTCCCAAGATCTGGGAACATGCTCGCTGCATAACATTTTATGTAATCTGGTTAACAGGCAGACTAACAGAATCGGTCACATAACCTCTTTGGTGAAGGTAATGAGTTCATGATCTTCAATTTCTAATATTCTTTAACCTTACATGATTTTATTTTTCTAATTTATGACCCCATGTAGATTAAAATCAACAAAAGGCAGTATGATTCATGTCTGGCTAATTATTATCATATGACCATGCAGTTGTACTGCTCTAGTGTTTCAGTAAATGGCCTAATGGCTACTGCAAAAATGCCAACTCGATGTTTCTGATAAGTAGTCCACAAACCACTGGGTGATGTCTTGGTGGCCGTATCTATGTTTTGTTATCAGTCTATGGTCTACAGCAGTGCTAGTGTCTGTGAGGCACAGACACATGCAAATAATTTAGCAGCTTTATTGTTTGCAATGTTTATAACTTAGGAAAATTTTAGCATAACATTGGTAACCACAGGTACTTGGTCTTCTATTTCAATCCATCCAATAAATGGTTCAACAGCAATAAATATCTAAAAACAAAAATCAAAACCAAATAGAAGAAAAAATCCAGATATTCACAGTGAAATGTGAGAATCTGCAGTGTTTTCACTAATAAAAAAATTGCAGAACTATTTGATAATCAAACATGTTTTCTGTCATTTTCTCAACTAATCACTTTTTAAGTTAATATTTCAGCTCTGATATTAAAATGTGTTTGTCACTTTTAGAAAAGGTTAAGTGCACAACAATCAAATGTCTGCACAGAGAACTGACTCAACCCAGAACTCTCGCAATCATCAGAGATAAGTTGTGCCATAAGGTGGAAGATAACACAGCGAGTGCAAAAGCACTGAAGTTAGAAAAAGCAGGTGTCCATTTACTACGATTCAAGAGCCAGTTGTGTCATCCTCACTTTTAGTGCATATTTCAATAAATAAATAAGTCAGGAACACGACATGGCAAGAAAGAGACCAATGATACAGAGATATAAATCAAATCAAGTGTTTTTTAAAAGTATAAATACAGCTATTGAAAAAGAGGAATGCAACTAAGCTCTTCAGGATGTAGAAAAGCATCAAGTGTATTTGAGCTGGGATCACACTGTACACATAAGCATGTCAAATAATAAAAGTTGGACACACTTCAGTGATAGCAAAACATAAGCGTGTCAGATAGAGGAGACTCAGAGTTCAATCATGCCGCAGAATTTGGAGTTTTTTTTTCTCCGGCCTGGTTGTGCATGTGAGGATTGACCTGGAGCTCAAACAGATGGTGTCCAGGGTGTGGAATGTCTTTTATGATGTCCTCTGTCCTCATCATGCAGAGAGAGCTTTGAGGACGCACTTCTGATGGCATTTCTGTGCCAATAATACCCTGTGCTGTTTCTAAGACACACTGAAGCACTTTTTTTGTCAGCTTTGGTGAAGCTGCTGCCATGCAGGATGTTTTTTGATATATGTCTATGCACCTGAAGCTGGAAGCTTTATTGCCATCTTGGTAATCCTAAGATCCACAGGGATCTAAGTTGTTGTAAACAAATATTCATTTTGGAAGATTTTGGAACAAAGCGTTTCATCTTAGTTCTGCGATAGACTGATAACATGGCCTGGGTGCGCTTCACCTTTTGCCTTCTGAAAACTCAATGGGCCCCTGCAACTTCATGACCCTGAACTGGATAAGCGGTTCAGAAAAAGGATGCTTCGACTTCTCATCTATTTCCACATTTTCACAGACAAATTTTTATCTTCTCAAGATAAAAAAAAAAAAAATCATGTTCTCACTCATTTGGATTTACAATGAAAAACTGTATTTTAAGAGCAACTGCTGCCCTCTTACTAATAGATGCATGGGCCCAAGCCCGGTGTCACTGCATCCTGGCAGAAATCCAGTGATAACCACAGAAATCTGTGCTGGTCTTTATCAGGTCACTGTGATGATTATACCTTAAACATTATGATAATCATCTGTAAATCTCCAGTTTTAGCAGGATTATGCCAGCCGGTGAAACACGTACTTATAACAATGCCCAAATAGTACTAACAATTACAGCCGTAATGAATCATATGATTTGGTATTTTCTCTTTGTAACAGAGTGATGTCACCTGAAATGCAGCCACTCAGCACTTTTAGTCCTCCTTCCCTTCCCTTCCTCTCCCCCTCCCTCCTCTTTGTCTGTCTGTATTCAGGTCACTTTTTCTTGCATAACAGCTCATTCATAAAACAGCACCGCGCCTCGGGGAAGGGATAAGGGGAAGACGCTGGATGGGTGCTGAGACGTAAAAAGAATACGTCTACAGAGGGAGGATTTTGCTGCAGTGTGAATATTTGTCAGGTCATGGTGCAATGTACTGTACTGTAACTGCTGGATCAGAAATCTCTTGTATCTCAAGTCAAGATAGAAGAAGCTGGCCATTGGCCAGGGGCTTGTCATGTGGAGTGTGGAGCAACTTTGATTCCTTGTATCTATACTGCTGTATTTATTTTAAGATTAGTGTTGGGGATATGCTTCTTTTCACTCTAAATTTGCTTTATGATATGATTTGGATTATGTTTGATTTGATTTGAGCAAAGACCTCATGGTTACATGAATTCTGCAGAGGTTAAAATACATTGATGATCATTTTTGCATATCTGAGACATTTAATTGCTTCTAACTCTCACTGTAGTGAGTCTGTGATGATATTTACTAATTTTATCACCAGACAAAATGCATTAGGTTCTGGGTTGCTCACAATTGTGCCTAAACATTTTGGAGTGGGGGAAAGCATAAAATGAAATTTATAAACTGACTAACTGAATTTTAAGGATGTGAGGTTAATCAAATAATACACATGCATTTGGATGCCCAGGATCTCTGGGAACATGTGGTCATGATAAAAAGAAAAGACCTGAATGGTGCGGAGATTTCACAGAAAAAAGACTCCAAAATGAGGCAAAATACTACAAAAGCTTAAGTGAATATTAAATATTCATTTATGACAGAAAGGACCGATGAGATAATGTGCAAATAATAGACAAAGAATTTTCATGGCATACCGTCAGTCTGGATGTTCTGTTTTGCATATGGATGAACAATATCATGGCTTTTGATGACACTGGCATGTTCAGAACACATGTTCTGACAGGCCTGGCTGTTTTCTCAGCCCAGCCTGTCAGGAGGTGAATAAAACAAAAGAAGATGATACCAATTTCACCAACTTAACTTCCGCAACTTACAAAGCAAGGCCTGACAGATCACATTCCTAGCTCATCATGACTTATCATAGGGTTTTAATAGAGCACTTTAAATGCAAAACATTGGATCATACAATGACAATACAGACCACCTACTTTTCCTGTTGATGTTCTCTGCGGAAAACCTCCTGTCTGCTTATGTTTTTCCTCTTTAAAACCACTTATTACATCTTATTATACACGTGAGAACACAGGCTTTGTTTTTTTACTTGTTCAGTTACTTTAATGAAAATTCAACACACATTATCCATTAAAAATTCCACAAATCCTTTTAAACTTCCTACTGTGTGTCAGTGTTTTGTTTTCCCCAGCAGCCTGTAACCTATTTAATCCAGAATTTTTCCCAAACATAAGAATATCCAGATTATGTGCCATCAGTAAACCTTTGAAGTAATCATGGTTTCGTGACAGTTTTTATCCGTTCCAGTTATCCCGTCTCTGTAGTGCCAGTCATAAAACAGACTAATTCTTGGTGGGTGTTGGCCTCTATACTAGGGCTGCTCTTTGTCACTGATTTTATTCATAGTTTTTATGGACAGAATTTCTAGGTGTAACCAAGGCGTGGAAGGTGTTGGGTTCAGAGGTTTTAGGATCTCACCTGGTTTGCAGTCACGTGTGAAGTACCTGAGGTGACTATTAGCTCCTCCTGGTCTGAGTGAAATGCCCACTCAGGGGTCGCTTCCCAAAGTGGTGGAGTTAGATATATTTTAGGGACCACCTGCAGCTGTGCTTCTGGCTGGTAGGTAGAGGCTTACATCTTTTCATTATTAGCCATGGGGAGGGGAGGGATGTATGGGGGAGAAGGGGGGCATCATCACCACTGACAATGTTGTTCCTATCACGATCTGTTTGCAGCAGTTCAACAACCTGGATGTCAACATGCATACGTCCCCTTCATGCTCCATATCTGAACCACAGCCATCGCAGTCACTGAGGACAGTGATTATGATGGCAAGCACAGGAACCATACCTCTGTATGAGTATGTATGTACACAGATACACTGCATCATGAGTGCGGTCACTATTATTGCTGATGAGATGTACAAAGGTGAAGAACTGAACATCTATAAACGTTAATACTGGACGCCTGGTGTGTACCAAAACAAATGGCCACATGTTTATATTGACATACTTTAATAACCTTTCATCTGGGCGCTTTGCTGTACCTTATTCTCATGGTTTAACCAGAGAAAAACCAGCTCCAGTCATGTGAGAAGTTCTGCTGAACATGTGACGCTGCATAAATTTAACTGAAACACTTTTGTATTTCAGTACCTGTTTAAAATGTATTGATGCATAATTCAGAAACATTCTTTGAAACTTCTAATGGCTTAATGGTTTTTTACAGGTCCTTTTTGTGACCAGTGGGATTACAGTGGGGCAAAAAAGTATTTAGTCAACCACCGATTGTGCAAGTTCCCCCACTTAAAATGATGACAGAGGTCAGTAATTTGCACCAGAGGTACACTTCAACTGTGAGAGACAGAATGTGAAAAAAAAATCCATGAATTCACATGGTAGGATTTGTAAAGAATTTATTCGTAAATTAGGGTGGAAAATAAGTATTTGGTCACCTCAAACAAGGAAAATCTCTGGCTCTCACAGACCTGTAACGTCTTCTGTAAGAAGCTTTTCTGTCCCCCACTCGTTACCTGTATGAATGGCACCTGTTTGAACTCATCATCTGTATAAAAGACACCTGTCCACAGCCTCAAACAGTCAGACTCCAAACTCCGCCATGGCCAAGACCAAAGAGCTTTCGAAGGACACCAGGAAAAGTATTGTAGACCTGCACCAGACTGGGAAGAGTGAATCTACAATAGGCAAGCAGCTGGGTGTGAAAAAATCAACTGTGGGAGCAATCATCAGAAAATGGAAGACATACAAGACCACTGATAATCCCCCTCGATCTGGGGCTCCACGCAAGATCTCATCCCGTGGGGTCAAAATGATCATGAGAACGGTGAGCAAAGATCCCAGAACCACACGGGGGGACCTGGTGAATGACCTGCAGAGAGCTGGGACCAAAGTAACAAAGGTCACCATCAGTAACACACTACAACGGCAGGGAATCAAATCCCGCAGTGCCAGACGTGTTCCGCTGCTGAAGCCAGTGCATGTCCAGGCCCGTCTGAAGTTTGCCAGAGAACACATGGATGATACAGCAGAGGATTGGGAGAATGTCATGTGGTCAGATGAAACCAAAGTAGAACTTTTTGGTATAAACTCAACTCGTCGTGTTTGGAGGAAGAAGAATACTGAGTTGCATCCCAAGAACACCATACCTACTGTGAAGCATGGGGGTGGAAACATCATGCTATGGGGCTGTTTTTCTGCCAAGGGGACAGGACGACTGATCCGTGTTAAGGACAGAATGAATGGGGCCATGTATCATGAGATTTTGAGCCAAAACCTCCTTCCATCAGTGAGAACTTTGAAGATGAAACGAGGCTGGGTCTTCCAACATGACAATGATCCAAAACACACCGCCCGGGCAACAAAGGAGTGGCTCCGTAAGAAGCATTTGAAAGTCCTGGAGTGGCCTAGCCAGTCTCCAGACCTCAACCCCATAGAAAATCTGTGGCGGGAGTTGAAAGTCCGTGTTGCTCGGCGACAGCCCCAAAACATCACTGCTCTCGAGAAGATCTGCATGGAGGAATGGGCCAAAATACCAGCTACTGTGTGTGCAAACCTGGTAAAGACCTATAGTAAACGTTTGACCTCTGTTATTGCCAACAAAGGTTATGTTACAAAGGATTGAGTTATATTTTTGTTATTGACCAAATACTTATTTTCCACCCTGATTTACGAATAAATTCTTTACAAATCCTACCATGTGGATTCATGGATTTTTTTTTCACATTCTGTCTCTCACAGTTGAAGTGTACCTCTGGTGCAAATTACTGACCTCTGTCATCATTTTAGGTGGGGGAACTTGCACAATCGGTGGCTGACTAAATACTTTTTTGCCCCACTGTAAGTGGGTTAAAGCAATAAACTGGTGTTTGCTCACGTTGTAAAAAACAAACAAACACAAGGTCGATGCGTTCTCAAATATCCAACTTTTTGAAACATGATGCACTTAGTTTGCTCAAGTTACTGACTCACATGACTCCTAAGGGTCATGAGTAACTTTGGCTTTCTCTTCCCTGCTGTCAGTTACCGCCATATGCCCTCCTCCCAGACGCATTTTGAGCTGTTTGGGTGGATTGCTTCTTTTTGTCAGGCTTTGTGTCATCGTGGCTGTGGGGTTTTGTTTCAGTCGACTTTCCCACATTTGGGCAAGCTGTCACTGTCTGGGTTTGTTTATGCCCCTTTAAAGCCTAATCTTCACATGATTATAGAGTGTCTGTGTTTTTGCTCTACCTCGAGGAGACAGAGGCATTATTGTTAGAGAAACACTTGGTCACAGGTAGCCTCAACAGTTTAACGTAGTGAGATAACATCATTGTGAAGTATTTATTCTTCATGAATCTTCAATGTGATGCTCTAGAGCATGAAAAACTATTTACACATTGTGTAAATTACTATGCCTAATATATAATTCCTTTTCAGATTAATCTTCTGGCAAGATCTCTCTGTGTCTTTCTGAGCAATTCATCATAAGTGATGTTTACTCTCACTGAGTCTGCTTTATCCCCTGCTAGCATAATGACAGGTTCGAATATGCAGCCACAAGTCCCCATTGTGCCCTTCAGCCTTCACAAGCAAGTCATTCTTCCATCCTTGGCTTTGAGACCTGTATTTATCCTGTTGTATAGACTGGAGGAAAGATGTTGATGTGATTTTTGGGTGAAGATTGCAAAAAGACTTTAAAGCTATAAAGTTGCACACTTACACAATGCTAACTCTCCTTTGTTAAATTTCCAATTGCGTAAGTCTTTGGCCAGAAAACACTGCCAACCCACCACCATCCAATAAGGATAAGATGGATCAAGTTAGCTGAATAGCTAAATAACCCAGTGGAAGTCAGGCAAATTCTTAAGAAGCTAGTAGAGACGAAAGAGGGAGATAAAAATGTACATTTGGGGAATGTTTTTTATACACTGGCTCAAATTATAACTCCTAATAAATGCTAGTGTTGTACTGTGTCTTCTTTGCTGTGTTTTATTATACATATGCCATATCAGCTTCATACTTTTAATGACAGGTGTTGCTTTTAAAGCTTCATTGTGCCCTGGAAGATATCTCTACTTTTTCTGAATCCTGGTAATGTGGATTTGGCTTTTACTGCAAACAGTTTATCAGTGTACTGTCAACAAAGCCTTAAACCTTTAAAATTCTGCTGCATTACCAACAATGCACCTTTATATTTCCACTCAGTTTAATCTAAAAGATGGGTTCTCAAACTGTGTCCCACGGGCCAGTGGTGGCCCTCAAATAACAATAAAAGAATGCACAAGGGCACTTTTCATTCATCCAGACTTCCTGTCATACAATAACATGGAACCACAGAACAAGACAGAGAGTGTACTCGTCTTTAACTCTTGGCTTCTTGACATGATGCTGAATCAGACTAAAGCTAAAACTCATACAGCTGGGTTTCAGTCGCCGTACACATCCATCAGCTTCTTCTTATCTAAAGTTGGTTCATGGCGACAGCGGGTTTAACGGGTTATTCCAGGCATTTCCAGATGAAATGAAATATATAATCTCTCCAGTGTACCCTGGAGAGATTATATATTACATATTATACATCTCCTTTGTTTATGTAGACATAAACAAAAGTGACATTCCCAACAAAAACCACTATTCTCTGAAAGGACAGATTACGAATCATAAAAAAGGGCTCGTGTGTGCTCCTCTTTTCCACTTAGTCATCAAAAGTTTTTGAAATTCTCTGATCTGGAATTGAGATTTCTTTCTTTCACCCAAGGCACATATACATACACTTACATCTAGAGAAACTTATGTTACCCCTTTCTAAGCACAGTACATAGACAGACTTCTCTCAGAGAATAGCAAACCTCCAGCTGCCTGTGTGACTCTGTTCACATAATAGCTACTTGTCAGGTAATGCTAGAGGTACTAAACTACTCTGGAGACAAAGATGTTTATTTATGGGTG
>NW_005187415.1:5640745-5653138 GCF_000239375.1 Pundamilia nyererei
TTTTTTACATATTTGTCAACCTTAGATGGTTAGATCATGAAACAGATATTAATATTAGCCAAGGGAGGTTTAAGTATTATTGACTTGTTTAAGGTTGTGCCAAAGCATCTCAGTTGGATTTAAATCAATGCTTTTGGTGCGTTCCTAAATAAGTCGGAAGTCAGAAATTTCAAGTTTTAAGGAGTCACTCCTGGGAGTGGCAGCACTCCCAACTTGAGTCAGATTCAAGTACTCGGTTTCTGCCTTGGTGAAGATACAGCATAGATCTACCTTTGCACAGGCTTATATTCAACAGCTGACAGCAGCACACATCCATCTTGTCAGCCTTGGCCAGCCAGCAGGAGTTTATCAGATGATTTTCATCTCATTAAACGTTCACTTCACGCACAGTACCTGAAAACTATTGTTGCATATTTGCTTGTAATAATGACTGTATTTCAGGGAAGGATGTGTTGCAAAAAACTCATTTTACTTAAGTGTTCGATAATGGAGACCTTATGGGAAAACAGATGGCTGGACCTAAAATTATCCTGATAGCTGCAGCATGACGATTATCCATGAGCTAAACTTAGGAAAGGGATAAATGATGTCTCATTGTCTTTATCTGGATGAGGACATCTCCATCTTTTATATCAGAGATCCTTTCAGGATTGTGCTATCTGGCCAGTAGCCAGTCCCTCACATGGCTCATGACTGAAGGCTCAGCGCTGAGGTCAAAGAAGAGACTTATGGGTGAGCTAATCAGCTCAGGATTTTATAGGCATAATCACAGTTGGCTGCTAACACTTAGCGGATCACAGGCAAATGAAGAGGCAGATTGGACTCCGTGTGTGAGAGCGTGGGTGTATGTGTGTGCATCTATAGATGTAGCAACATGTATACACTATTTCTTTGTATTAAAAAAAGTGACACGTGTATCCATGTGTGCATGTTGTGGCAGACTCTCCTGATAAAGTGAAGACAGTCAGTTCTGTGTCCATCCATCTGTCTCAGCATGAGCCAGAAGAAACCGGATCCGTATATTCCCCTCACACCTCGGCTAAATGGGGACCTCTTAATTACCCTCCTTTGCTATGCAAGACGGCGATGATAAACCACTTTAAGTATATGATGACAGAAAGATTTATTTTCCACCGATGCCATCAGGATGATAACATCTGTTGTTATATTAAGGAGCAAGATTTGGTTCAGCTGGTCTGTTTCTAATTTTAGCCCATTATAAATCACTTATAATATATCATGCAAATGACATCAAGAGTCTATAAATACATAAATTTTCTAGCACGTCTCCTTTACCCTGATGGTATGGATACAAATGACAACCTGCAGAAACTCTGTAGTCATTTGTAAACTTAAGATGACCACTTAAGCCATTGGATATGCAGTTATCTGGACTATTTGAAGAAATCCACACATTCCCTACAATGCTTTTCCCCTTTGTATCCATTACTTTAAATAGCATATTGCAAATAAATGATTATCTTTTAAATTATTTATAGGTTATGTTGGAATTGCTCTGCAATTATGGTCTAGGAGATCAGATCAGTGCAAAGCCAGGAAACCATTGCTAAAACAAGATGATGATGCTGTCTGACTTGCAGTAACACGATGACCTGCATTTGATGCTGTATTTACATCTGAAGCAACTGATGACAACAGTGATTTGAATGATAATATGACTGGGGTTTACCTGTTTTTTCCACACAGACGTTTCTAGGTTAAATGGAAGGGGGAGTCAAGAGTTCTCTGTCCCCACACCCCTCCCAATTTCATGGGGGAAAACGTGTGAAAAGGGGTCACTGGGATCATCACGATTAGCCTGTTTCACTGAGTATCAGTCTCATGACACTAGTGAGCTCATCAGTTAGTTCTGCACAATCTCAAAACTACACCCAATGATTTTCTGTAAATCAGCAAACTGAAAGAAACTGAATAGTGGTTATGCTGCACCATTTCCCAACTATCACCTCAAGTTGCTTTACTCCCTCCAAAAAATCAAAAAACATAAATATAAATATAATGCAATGATTCACAATAGAACACAGAAAACATATTAACTATTCAACCTGAAACATTTGACTATGTCATGAAAAATATTAGCTCATTTTGAATTTGATGGCAGCAACATGTTTCAAGAAAGTTAAGCTGGGGCAACAAAAGGCTATAAAAGCAAGTGGTACTAAAACAAAACAGCTGAAGGAACATTTTGCAGCTAATTAGGTTCATTTGAAACAGCTCAGAAACATGACTGGGTATCAAAAAAGAGCATCTTAGAGAGGCGGAGATTCTTGACAAAGGTCACTGAAGACTGTGAACAAAATTGTAACGACTTTGAATATCTCATTATCTAAAGTACATAATACGATGCCGTGCCATCCACATGTGCAGATTGGAACTCCGTCATGCAAAGAAGAAGCCACATGTGAGCATGATTCAGAAACTTCTGTGGGCCAAAGCTAGTTTAGAATCGACTGAGTTAAAGAGGAAAATTGTTCTGTGGTCAGATAATTTGAAATTGGACATTTTTTGGAAAACATGGATGCCACATCCTCCAGAGGACCATTTGGCTCGTTTTAAGCATTCAATTCAAAGACCTTCATCTCCAATGAAAAGGGGGTGCATTATTGTCTATGGAGGATGCAGCTTACACATCTGGAAAGGCACCATCAATGCTGAAAGGTGTGCGCAAGTATTAGAGCAACATATATTCCCTTCCAGCGACATCTTGTTGAGGGAAGACCTTGTATATTTCAGAAAGACAATATTAAACAGCACACTGTGTCTATCCCTGTATTTCAACAGCACTGCTTAGTAGAAGAGTCTGTGCTGAACTAACCTGCCTGCCAGGAAAGTTGAGCATTACATTACATTTTCTCAGTGTAAAGATTTGTTATCTTCCTATCTTTTGTTGTGAATAGAATATGAGTTTAAGAGATTTTATTGACACTTTCATATAGCATTTTAACTTTAAAAAAAATTGGGATTGTATATTGTAAGGTTAAGGCCATACCATATTTAAGAGAAAACCCCAAAAATCGCACAGTCCCCTATGAGGAGAGCGCTGGACAACAGTGAGAAGAAAGAACTCACTTTTAACAGGAAGAACCCTCTGACACACATTATAAGAGAGAGGAGGTACATCTTAATGTGATGCAGTAGTAGTTTATAAACACATGGGAAGTGAAAATATGTGAGTGCAGAAGTAGAGAGAGTGTATGTCTCCTGAATCCAGTCTGGAGGTCTGATATCTCAGAGCTCTGCCTCACGTTCTACTACATCATTCTACATCAGGACGCCCATGGACAAACCTAAAAAGCTAATTATAAAAGTGTTCATCAGAAGTAGTATTTAGCCTGTTTGCAATCTTAGTGGATGCAGAACTTAAGCCTTCTCCAACTGTTTCTAACAAATAAAATGCTTCTCAAAGTGCAACCTGAGGGATACGAGAATGTATGAGGCCAATGTTTTGGCATTGCATCCATAAGTTACATCTTGAGGGAAAGTACAGGAGTGAAGGAAATCTTGAATGGCAAGCCACGTGAAAGCTAAAGTAGCATTTCCTTTAATGCCAAAGTATTTGACCTAATGACTACACAAAGGCCTAACTGTCAGAAAACTGAGAGTCAAAGGGATCTATGATACACAATTTCATTTTGCCAGCATTTATCTCCTGAAACTTTAAAGACAGAATAAAGATTCACTTGACTATCTCCACAAATCTTCACAAACAAGTCGGATATTTGATCAATTTCATTAATTTATGGATTTTTATCTTCCGGAGCTGACTTTGCTTTTGATGTTGTTATTTGCAGGCGTACAGCATGCTGGCCTGCAGGTCAAAGGTAAACCGAGGCCAGGCTCCCCCTCAGTTAATGTGTGCCATCAGCACACGTGCTCTACTCTGTCACCATTAGACTGCAATTTGATTATCTGGAGTGAGTTTAAAAGACATCATTTAAACAATGACTACATTTACTTAGCTGATAACTTAGCACTTCCCACAGGTACACGAGAGCAACTGCTATTTGATAGTCTTCCCAGGAAGAACAGGTCAGGAGTTTGTTGTCACAACCTCTGACAAAAAAACAGTTGCAACATCAAGATGCCTAATTCTAGTTTTCAGAAGTAACTCAGAAAAATACTTCTGATACCTACATGTTTGTTTTCCTGCTGAGTGGGAATAACACACTCAGAATATGACCTCTGTAATGACATAAAGTCAGTGAAAGCAGGGAGTATCTCACTGATTTCCCAACACTGGACAGAATGTGTTGTACGTGATCGTGTGCACACTTTTGTCAAAAAGCAGAAATCTAAGAGGTTTTTAAGCAGCTGGTTCGTTTGAACTAGAAAAACAACTTACTACAGCAAGAAGACTGTGTAAGGCACGTAGAAGTAGACAGAATGTCTACTTCTTACATGCGGCTGTACAAAAGGTGGAACCTGTAAAAGAAAACCCATAAAATCCAATTCAATAAAACTGACACAGCTGACTATATCATGGAAAATGCTTTGTAAATCCATTCTCTTTGTGGGATCTGAGAGGTGGTATTGCTCAGCCGAGCCATGATAATTCAAGGAGAGCTCCAGGTCTGGTGGGTCTGGTACTAATATGATTAGCACATATCTGGGGGATTTAAAACTGGGATTTCACAATTTGAGTGTTTCCTTAAAAGATGGTCTTTTAAACTTTCAGTCTGCCTTTTATATCCCAGATCAGAAATCAGCGAGTCAGTGAACAATACCAGGAAAATGTAAAGGCCAGAAATCAGTAATGTCCTCTATCAAAATATCATACTTCAAAAGATCAAAAATGTAATTTCACTTTATTAGAATTAGATTCTGTCAAGGACAAGTCATCCATTAATTCAGTTAGATTTTAAACAGTAGTTTTACTTCCTCCTCGGTTCTCAACATCAAGGCTGTAGCTACTGCGGACACTGAGGTCATGTCATCTGCATTTGTGTCTGTGTTGGGCTTTAAGAAAGAAAAAAACGAAACGTCTGTGGAAGGTACCAGAAAATATGTAGATATACCTGTGCCTGGTCAAGATTTGTTTTTGTTGGATTAGGATATGGGGCAGTCCTAATCAGCATGATTTTTTTCTTTTTCACTGCAACAAAATGATCCCCAGGACCTGCTAAAATTCTTATCAGGAACCACACACTGGATGTTTGATAAAAAGCTCCCTCTTGTACTACTGGAAACAAAATAATAAACTTACGTATCAATCTATGTTTTAGTAGACGCCTAGCCCCGCCCACTTTACACAAGCCCATCCAATTAGCTCATCCCCTCCTCAGAGGAGTGATCTGTATTTCCGAAACTCCGGGCTGCTTGTTCATTGTACTGAGTCAGCGGCCATACGCAAATGGATCCAGAGGAGGGCTGTGCTGTGTAGGCTGCACTCTACATAAGCTCTCAACCTGCGGGACTGCGCGCACATACTGCCGACTGGAGATCGCAGGTAGCATCTGGGGGCTTGACTTACACATCAGAGGCTCTGATTTGTGCTTATTTTCACAAGGACAAGCATAAATCCAGGATTGTCTGACGAGATCTTTCATACATCCTCCGTTCCTGATCTGCCCATCGGGTGCATAGAGCAGTACAATGCGGCGGCTGTGCTGTTGACTAATTGGACACCCCCTCCACCTTTTTTTTCTTCTTTTATTTTGCTTTTTTTGCCGGTTCTTACTCAAGGAGGCACATTTCCAAATCAATGATGAAGCTCAAACCAAACCAGACCAGGACATACGATGGCGACGGTTTCAAGAAGAGAGCGGCATGTCTGTGTTTCAAGAATGAACGCGAAGAAGAGGTAAGAAAGGTTATCCCAGTGTGACGCTGTTTTCCTGCATCTTATCAACAATATGCAGCGTTTGTGTGCTGTGACTTTGTGGCCTAATCAATCTGCATCTAGCAGCCATTCAAAGTGCACAGGGATGCTCTTTTTCAAAACGCACAACGATCCGTAATAAGACACACGGGCTTTGATTTATGGTGTTGCCTACTAGGTGTAGTTACGTGTTTGCTGGCAAAGCCACTGTCTTTTTGGTTTGTGTTTGCGTGCTGCTGATGTGCCTTGGGCCATCCAGTTTAGGCTAGTTTGAGGAGCACGTAGAGAAAAGGGGGGAAAAGCGGTGCTGTCGAGCCACCTTCACCTAGCATCATACGACTAATAGTACGTTTGTTTCAAAATAAAACACACGGGCAGCAGCGCAATGTGAAACTGCCCTCTCAAGTAAGGCGGGGCTCTTATTTCGAAAGTAACTTCCTGTTAGCTTTTCGCTAGCTTGAAGCAACGAGCAGAAGGGGGGCGAGGCGCTCACTTGTACGTTTCCTTTAGTACAGGGTTTAACAGTGGCGTGGGCTGAGCGGGGGGTAACAATATATGCCACAGGTCTACTGCTAAATATATTTATCAGATGTAAGGTCATTTTAATATGACAATAATGTAAACGTCCATGACCGAGCAGCTTCATTCACGGTTATGCTGCATCCCGCCGGCCTTGGGCGGGCTGCTGCGTAGCAATACTGTTGATTAGGATTTAAAGGGACCATCACATGTAAATAATGAATGGATGTGACAGGCTCTGATGGGCAGTGCTTTAGACCCACCTCAAAGGAGATTTAAGGTAACCTAAAGCAGGGCTTTAGCGAGACGTCCGCCAGATTTTAAACTACCATAGTTTTCTATTTTATTTTTTTATTTTGTGGGGTGACTGTTTCCTCCCCCTTTTTTGCAATATTTTTTTGTAACTTCAACCCCCCCCTAATTATCAAAAGCTGTAAAAATGGACCTTATATAATGTCTCTGTCTGCTAACTGGTCTGGTTAACTGGTTTACGTGCATGAATGTTTCACCAGTAAGTGACAAAAGTCAAGGCTGTCCCCTGCATATTCTGGCTTGACTATATTTAGCCGTTTTTTGGCCTGGCATAAACAAAGTGTTACACAATGTGCAGTAAAGACATCACTGTCTGCTGTCACTAGACAGCCACTAAGAGCTCTGCCTAGGCTCTCCAGTGTTTGGCTGTTAAACACACCATATCAGGAATTTTACAAGCATGCAAACAGTATATCTGCTTGTTTGCACATGTGGACGTGGTATGCTGTTGTTATGTAAGATTTTTTTTTTTTTTTAATGCGTAGCCATAAAAGAAATAGAGATACTGTGCAGAGATGCAGTTTTGCTTTCTTTAGAATTGTTTTGGTTTGGCCATTTTTACTTGCATTAGTGTACTGTAATATTGTGACAACAGAAGGATGTAGGTGACTACTACCCTCAGGACTTTAAAAAGCATGTCTGGGTTTGCAACCACAAACATGACTCAGCTTTAAGTAAGAGAACTGATGTGATGCTCTTACTGTAACTGGGTTGGCACTAATGGTGATTTTTGAAGACGATTCACATGTAGTGTAAGCTTTGTAGTAACACATATACACTACATATAGACATGTAGACATTGGATACCTAACTCTGGTGGAACAGGAGCTCTAGATCTGCTCAGCTCTTTTTGTTTTGGAAGGGAAAGGAGAAAGCAGGGCCCATAAGGCCAGAGACTCTGTGATAGCAATAGTTTAACTTCGAACCGTGAAAAATGGGAAGCTGACAATTCAAAGAGACAGACAAGTTGGTTGAGCTGGTGGAATTACATTTCATCACCACAGTGCTAAGTTGTCACAACGAATAATTAAGCAAAAAGAGCCAGTGTTTTTATGTGTGTCTACTTTAAGTCTAAACATGTCAGTAATAGGAAAGCCACATATGTTAGTGTGCTAACATATGTTATTGTGCTAACATATGTGGTTAATGTGATGCATCATAGTAAAAGGATTTCAGCACTATTTTCCCCAGTGGTCGTCGCTTGGTATAATTCAATCAAATTGTGTGCTCACTGAATTATGTAATGTGGCTATTTACAGTCACCTTCAGTTCATTTTGGCTTTCCAGCCTGAAATTTTCATTGTTTTGCTTTGCTTTGGTCCTCCCTCCTTCTTCAGCCTTTTGTCTGCCGCTGTTGGTCTAACAGAAAGGCCTGTACAATACTTTCTAGCTGGGCCATAAAATCTTCAACTACTAGAGCTACAGTTGCTCAGATTTGCTAATTTAGTTGTCTACCTTCTTAATGTGCTTCCAGTGGTTTAGTGTTTAACACATTCACTCGGCGAGCGAAGGGTCACTTGTTCGTTTCCAGACGCAGACAAAAATCTCTTCAGGGGTTGTGTCGGGAAGTAAAACTGGTGGCGAATCAAACAAGGGGAGCTACCTGCTCTGTCGACCCTTTTGTCTAAGCCAGAATTCAGTTCTTGGGTTCCAGTGACCTACCATTATCTCATGGTTAGCACCAGGGTCTCTTCGGTCAGTTTTGGGGGGGTTCTCCGTGACCGCGCTGACTTGTTCGCAGAGAATTTACATTACAGTGCGCCCCAGGTGGTGAAGTTTAAGCTAACATCTCAGAAATATAACAGGAATAACTACTTGGCTGTTTGGCCCTGAGCTACAGCTACTCAAAGGTGTGCGCAATAGAGTAGTATCAACGCTTTAGACTGAAGAATATATTCTTGCATTCACCTGAGTGTCACAAACTATGATTCCATATAAATGCAAAGCAGTTTTATAAGGTGATGATGTCACATGGTATTCTTGCTTGAAAGCCACCACCCCCATGTCAAATCTAGCAGTTGCCGT
The DNA here is from genome assembly GCF_000239375.1 of Pundamilia nyererei. Classification (NCBI taxonomy): domain Eukaryota; kingdom Metazoa; phylum Chordata; class Actinopteri; order Cichliformes; family Cichlidae; genus Pundamilia; species Pundamilia nyererei. The sequence goes on from NW_005187415.1 coordinate 5,649,441, forward strand.
CAGAGGCTTTTAACACAGTGAATTTTAATGCCATAAGTGTTATCAGGATAACAGTTTTAGCAGTAACCTCTGTGTTTCTCAGATTGTACCCCATGGTTTGATATTGAAAGTATCCCAGCAAGTAACAAATGCTGTCATCATGGAAATGGTGGTGGCCGGGTTACCAGTTTGAGAAGACGCTACATCTTAACATCAAGAATGAAGTCGCATGTGTTCTCTGCATTTGCATTTTGTGCTGTTTTCCTCCGAAGTTGCTTGTTTATGACTCTAATTAGTTGTCGTATAATGCAGCCACTATATTAATGTCTCAGCACCATCAATCATGTCTCCTGCGCTCCTCTTCTTTGGTGTCTGTGACTTTACATCATTCTGTCCTCCGGTTGCCTGCCTGGCATGTGGCGCCTTCTTTATTTGACAGCTACAGGCAGTTCCCCATGGGGAGGAGGTGTTTATGTCCTCCAGAATATTCCTCCCTGCTGTCTCCGTTTTGAGGCCATGCCAGAAGACCAACTCTGTTTTTAACTACCGGTAATAGTGGTTCTGAAAATCTTTTGCCTATTCATGAAGTTAACTAGTGTTCAGAGAGGTTGTGTAATCAGTGACTTCTGGGCTTTACAGCATACACGTCTGTACATTGAAGTCTTTAAAGATGACTCATGTGTATTTCATTGTGTATTTCGCTATCCAGAGGAGGCTTATAGACACACACCCTGTTTCCTTTTTCACACTGGTGGAACACTAAGTGGTATGCCACTGGTAAACATGCAGTGTTATATGTACATGGTAAAACCTCTGAGCAAGTTGCTGCTAAATTTGCATCCACCATGCAAAAAGTTACAAAGTGCCCAAACAGTTCATGTCTTATGGCTGATTTGGATTTCTGTGGTGAATCTTTGTAGGGGTTATGTCGTAAGCTATATAACCATTCATGCTTGTGCATGGCGTTAATTACCTTGTGGTCATATCCCACTGTTTTATATGTGATGCCAGCCACGATAGAAACAAATTAAAATCCTAGGACTTTTCTGTTTCTTTCTCTCTCTCTCTCTCTTTTTTTTTCCCTTCCCTAACGTATTTGTCCCTCATGTTTTGCCTCTTTGTAAATTCTCTCACATCCATTTCAGTGATTTTGGTTTGGCGATGTCCCTCATATGTGAGTCCTTATATCGAAGCTTGATTATTATTCCTCATACTAGGGCGGAAAATCGTATCTCATTGATCAAAGACTGTGGCGAAAAAGCAAATGGAAATGTATAGGCTCGAACAGGCCAGTCACAATAGTTCCATTTGTTCCATTTTCATTTATTTACATTTCCAGGTAGATGCACGCCAGATTACACTGTAAGGTTTCACAAGGGTTTTGTAGTTGTTGTTTGTAGTGTCACCATTGGCATATATTTACCAAACAATACTTTCTTTTTGATACTAACATGCATGTGGTACATCAATTATCAATAATATTGCCCTGCCACCTTTAGGGAGGTTTGTCAATCTTCCTTCTCCTATAAAAGAATTAAAACTTGGAATATGCTTTTATGATTTCTTACGTTGTCAAAGGAGGAAACAGTCCCTCCCCCAAGGCAATTTTTCTCTTCTTTTTTTATGGCTAGAGAGTAAACATATATGTAAACCAAATAATGTAAACAGTGTAAGGAAAGGTTAGTAAAAATGCATATTGGTGGAAAAAACTATAATAAAATACAAACATGAAGGAAATGTTTTCAGTCTTAGTCTTCCAGTTTTTTTTATGTTATGCAAAATAACAGCTTCTGTTAACTAAGGTAAGAAAGACTCCCTGCTTGAACTGTATGTTGACCAATCTTGGTTACGTGCTTATTCTGCCCCTAAAGACCCATTTTAAGTAAGTAAAGTTTATTTATATAGTCATTTGATGGCTTAAAATACCCTGCCTGTTTTTGACTTCTTAACCCTGGAAAAATCGGTCTAGTTTTGCTTGTTATTTTTTATAATTACAAAAAAATCAAATTGGAGGAACTGTAATAACTCTGCCCAGAGGCCTCTCCTCTAGCCCGACCTTCTTTCTGAACATAAGTGGGTTTTCAGTGCTCAGAGTTCACCATCAGCTGACTGTTGACCTGCCATCCAGGTGTGAGTTATTTTGTTTTTGAGTTTTTTGGCCTCTTTAAATTGTAGCTTGTGTGCTGTTTTTGTACTAACTGGTCTTTTTTTTTCAGTGGGTTGCTATACAGCTCAGAAGGCGGAGCTTAGTTAATCTATACTATAATTATTATTATTGTTTTATTTTTTTTAGTTGATAACGGGAATACCAGTTCACATGACTGTTCAAGTTACTGAAAATAAATGAACAAACGGTTCAAATAAGTGTAATATTGATAATTATATAAAGGAAATGGACATATTTTGGCAGTTCTTTTACAACATGTAACATGGTTTCTTTTTATTGTGATCAAAAGGACTTGTGTTTGGGGAATTCTCTAAATTCTTGAATGTAGGTGAATGGCCTAAAGAGGTTGCAGGTCCATATTTGGCATTGGACAGGTGAAATTGTGCCCTACTGCTGCACTTCTGTATGAAATATGGAGCAGTGTGAAGAAGCAAACCTCTTTAATTAAAGATGGTTTGTAAAATGTAGATTCCAGTCTCTACATTCCAAAATTGACCCAACCCCTCTTTTCTTAGGGTGGATGAATAATATTTCCTCTTCAACAACAACTAAACGCTAAAATCAGCTTCGTTGTTGCTGCCCCGGAAACACCGTGTTTTGTATACATCGCGCACTCACTGCTTAGCGATCTCCCCTTAATCCTCGCCGGCTGCAGTTCAGCACACACGCACTGTTAAGACGTGAGGACATTTTGGCACACCCGTGAAGTCGCCAAGTCGGTGAGCCTGCGTGGAACCTCATGGCACAGTAATGATTTCTGGCAGGTGACATTCACATTTGTAAAGGAGGACAAATAAAATCACTGCTGCACACTGACAAACAAAATAAAAGATCTCACTGGCAAAAGCCCTCCTGTTGTTGAGAGAGCTTACAGAGGCAGGTTACCAGGTTCAGCTTTGCACATTTCTTATAGTTTGCACCCTCCTGAGAGAACGGCATGCCCTGCACCAGTGCTGCTTGTACTATTTGTGTAAATGCCTCTTCTTTTAACGCGTCATTTACAGTCCATTTTGTACGTAAGCTGTACACCTGTCACATAACATAAACATCTGTTGTGTGATGCTTCTTCTTAACATTTTCATCACTAGGGAAATCTTTGCACGCATGCACTTAACATCGGTTCCCCCTCACCCCCACCCTAACCTGCAATCCGGGAATAAGCAGGTGGTTGAGTCAGGCATGTGAGCAAGACACCAGCCGGCAACTGATAGATAGGGCTCCAGTCATGTGCCGTATCAGTCAGACAGTCTGGTCTTCAGCCCAGGCAATTTAGAAGAGCCTCAGAAAGCCTCGTGTAGCCGCGGCCACAATCCCATTAGAGAACGTAAGGGAAGCCATACGAAAGCTGAGGTGGGATTAAGCGACAGGCTGACTTCTCTCACAGATTACTGCATATGAAGTCAGTTAGGTTGCGTTGTTCACCATCTGTTGCACATGCACATGCTCACAGATTTCTCACACTAATTCATGGACGTTCACTGTGTGGCCCCTTTGCCCTGACCGGCGCCCCCGCTTGTTTGTCGATCCTGGATTATGACAGAAAAAGGAAAAA
>NW_005187415.1:5653210-5655045 GCF_000239375.1 Pundamilia nyererei
TTTTTTTTTAAACACACTTGTTGGCTGTATGTGTTAATGATGGTGACACAGCTTCATGCTAAATGCGATAATGCTCATAGCAGCTGTTTTCGTGTTTCTTTCGATTGCTATGTGGATACTGCCGCAAACCGCACACACAGGCACATCTGATCTGTACGTATCAGTGGACACTGCAACTGTCGTGTAATTCAAACCCCAGCAGGGCACTCGGGAGCACTGGCAGAATTTTAGGGGCCCCCAGCTGAGTTTACAAGCATTGTCCGCTGAGTTCATGTTGTGTCGGGACCACATGGACACTGGTATTAATTAGGGTTGAGTATTTTCAAGAATGGGCATCCACATGAAGTGGTGGGGGGGGGAAAAAGAGTAAATAAAGGAGTAAAAACTGGATTATTTGCTCAAAAGAATATATATTTATCTGAATGTGTGTAGCATCTTTATGCAACTCAATTTGTCTGCGTGACAAAAAAACCCCCCTTTTGTATAAAGTCAAGGGGATATGGACTACACTGAAAGTACTTTCACCTGGTCCCTTATTTAAATGGCGGCCACAATGGATCAGTCCACACTGGATTGATTAATTTGGTACAAAGCAATCATCCCATCTATGAACTAGCTTGGAGCTCCTGAGCCTTGGTTTGTGTTGTCTCGTGGTCTTGAATCTGGTGTTTCTCATTCGTAAGAAAAAAGCATGCACCATGGAGCATGGAGTCACTCCACTAAGAGCATTAAATGTGCATGGATCCTCTTAAAGAGATCAGAAAGTAGTGAAATAAGACCACCTGTGTCTCCCTACAGTCCACAGCTGTCTGCGTTCAGTTCTGCGAGTGAGTGTAATCCTGTCTTTGGCATCTTGTGAGCGACGCTAAGCCAACTCCAACCATCAGTCATTTTTTTTTTATGATGTTTTGAGTCCCAAGGGTCATGGTTCATGTCCTCAAGTTGCAATATAGGCCACTGAAACTCTGTATGCTCCTGCGTGCTTTAACTCCTTTGGTTTATTGGGGTTTAAGGTAAAAATAATAACTCAGTCTGCATTTCCTAAAGTTTTTCTTTTTCTTTGACAGGTTCTGCTGGTCAGCAGCAGTCGGCATCCAGACCAATGGATCGTCCCCGGAGGAGGGATGGAGCCAGAGGAGGAGCCATGTGGCGCAGCAGTGCGAGAAGTGTTTGAGGAGGTAAATAAATCTGTGCCCTGACTTTGTTTTAATGTTACCGTATATAAGTCAAGTTTGAAATCTATAAAGTGAAATAGGTTTGAAGTCTATAGGTAAGGGTGAGAGGTTTTTGAAGGGGTACAGTGTCGGCAGCTGGGTGAATGAGGAGCCTGATGGTATTTCAGAGTTCCCCCTGGTTGAGAACCTTGTGTTCTCAGCAACGTCAGTGGTCTAAACTTGGCCCTTCACTAGATTCCTGTGCATTCACAAACCCTGTAGCCTTTCCCTCAGGACACATCAGTGGGGCAGACTGACACTTGAGCAGATGACATATGTCTTAACAGTAATTTGAGGCCTGTGAACAGAACTCAGTACATCTGAATTAATAAAATGACTGTTATGAAAGGGACTCTCTCATATTACTGTAATAACAATCTGCAGAATTCAAGCAAGTTTCTTTTTATTATTATTGTATTCTTACCCAGGTGATGACCCAGTACAGTATAAATGACAGTGAAATCTTTTATATTGATGTTATATGTCGACCTTTAACTCTGTAGCTCGTAGCTTTGCTACTAGTTTCTGCAAAAACTGTCATAGGGGTTTAATTTGTTCAGTCCTGATATATGTATTCTTTATTTGTGGGCAGTTATCTGTTGGACTGTCCTGAATGTTGAA
>NW_005187415.1:5655963-5657669 GCF_000239375.1 Pundamilia nyererei
ATATAGATGGATACTGTATCTTCACCCTACTTTAATGCATCTTATTAAGTATGCAAGTTGTTTGCCTCGTTGTGACATTCTGTGAAATGTTTCAATCCAGTGTCACTGTGTTTTTTTTATTTTTTTTCTTCTAACAAGTGAAAATAGGGTAACTTGCAGAAGCTATTAAAGCTCACAGTCCACTTTGTCTTTTGATATGAAGTCAAATCAGCTTGTGGAAAAGGGAAAGAAGGGGTTACGTGGCTTGTTCTGCACAAAAGTTACAGTTTGTGTGACAGTGCACTTTGCTGGTGATTAAGAAAACCTGATCTTCAGTTCTCTGTCTCCCTCTGCAGGTCGTAAGCGGGAGTGGTTCACCGTGGAAGAAGCCATCAAAGTGCTGCAGAGCCACAAACCTGTTCATGCAGAGTACCTGCGGAGGCTCCAGCTCAGCTGCTCTCCCACCAATGGAAACTCCATCCTCCCGAGCCCCTCATCAAACGACAACTACCCCCATTACAGCGCAACACCCACCACACCCTCGACGGGCAGCGTGTTGGGCTCCTCTTGCAGATAGGACTGCAACTCAACCTCCTGTCCTGTCTAGCTGAGACAGTTCACCTAAAGTCTGTACAGTCTCGTGCATGAATCTAAAGACTTTTTCAGAGTTGTGGCTCTTCTTGTATGTATAGTTTCTAATCTTAGCTGCAGGACAGACCAAAGCCATTGCCAGAGCTGTGTTAAAGACTGAGCAGGAGAAGCTGGGAACACTCTGGCAGAGAAACTGATTGTGGCTAAATCGAACACTTTTCTTTTGCTGGCAAACGTCAGAATGAGGAGCTGAAGTTTGGGACGAAGAAGCTGCAGACTCTGCTGGTACGAGTGACCTCGTGAAGGAATGCCTTACAGAAACTTTGTATGAATGTGGTATTGGGGTTGTTTTGTTTCACTGATGGTCCTTTTTATGTCATTTTATTTGAACGAATATGCTGCGTGAACTCTAATAAAGCGTAGTCGACAGTGTTAATTGGTAAGAGACGGACACGTTGCATTTTAATGTAAAAGCGTGATTTCCTTTCCACCATGTTAACCATTAACTAATGACAAAATACAGTTAATTGATCTAAATTAGTATTTTCACTTAAACTTGGATGTTGGTGTTAACAAATGCAGCTGCAGTGAAGGTACTGGAGTATTTCAGTTAACCATTAACCTGTAAAACAAAACAAAAAGTTTCTACCTCAGTGAGCCTAAACTGGATATGATGATCGCCATGGTCATGTCACAGAATGATAGCACTGCTGTGTTTATAGTTAAACATGAGCCAGTGTCTGCGAAGTTGAGTGTCAGCCAACCTTGACTGATCAAACACTGCTCTGATGTCAGTTTATGACCACATACCTTTTTATCAGTGCTCAGTGTTTTCCCCACTGAAAAGTATTCAGAAGTGCAAATTACGACCTTGCTGGGGTCGTGTGGCCGGGCTCAACTTGAGATGCTTGGAGGGAGGGAAGTGCATTGCTGTGATTTATGCTGAATGAAAACAATTGAATGATTGTCTGCTTTTCCTTTAACCAGCAGCAGTTTTCTCTCTCTTGTCTCGTGGTGCTGTTTGAAGAATCTGTCCACTAATTACATTTCCACATAAACTATGATTGCTTTGTCCTGTGTTTGCATAGGGCTGCAATTAATGCATCAAATGACTTGACAATGACCTTTTTTTTTTT
>NW_005187415.1:5658486-5663035 GCF_000239375.1 Pundamilia nyererei
TTATTATTATTTTTTAATGCAGATGTATGAGACATGCAGAGGGCTGGTGCGAACATCAAAGATCAGATGAATGCATTTGGAAATGAAAACGGTGGTACAATCCAGGCATTTCTCATTCTTTTGTAGGAGTTCAGTCATATCTTCAGATTTCATGCCACGTCTCACTTTATCTTCCCAGTAGATGCTGCTCTTTCACAAAACCTTATCTGCAGTATCGTAAAATAATACAGCGGTTCAGCTCGCGTACAGTCTCGGCCTGTTTCTATGTGTGTCTGGACAGAAATATGTGCCAAATTAAAGGAAAACAGTTTGTATCCTTATGGGAGGTAAAAGAACTTGATGTTAGTGTTTTAATCGTCTATATCGTAGAGCGAGAGGGTGGGGAAAAAAAACATCTCAAACACTGTTTGATTAAAATCTTTGTTTTATTTCAGAATATGATTGTTTTATAATGTGAAAAATCTCTTTCTAAAACCAAACTGCACCCTACATTGTTCAGATTCTCATGAGGCGGTGATTCTTTACCTCGCGCCGTTTTGAAGTTGAACACATGCGACTGTGTCAGACCACAATCTGAACGTGAGCCCAACTTGAATCCATTAATCCTGATGTTCTACAGCTCCCAGTCACATCTCCCTCCGCTTGTTGAGATGCTGTTGGATGCTCGGATCTTTGCTGATCTGTGATTGGTCTTACTGTAAACAAGGCAAACTAAAGATTTGTTATTGTTTATCTTAATATGCACAGCAATGTTTCATGTGAAAGTGGGTTAAAGAATTGGAGAGGAAAGACCTTTGGAGAAGAGTGCATTAAAGAGGAAAAATCTTATTTCAACAGTTGTTGAGGATTTATTTAACTGATTGCAGCATATACTGTTTTTTTTAAATGTTTTTATATGCAAGAATTATTTGTCAAATTAATCCACAGTGTTTGTGTTTATATATATGTATGTATGTGTGTTTGCTAGCTGATATACTAGAGTAGGACAGTTTTCACAGTGACAGGAGCTGAAAAATTACCTTTAGAAAAAGTTTCACGATGGAGTGACTATTACAGAGCCCCTCAGTCTGGAGAGTACAGCAAATCCACATTTCATCAAAGTACCTGAGCCTTGAGTGCAGCTTTACCATAAGGTTTAACACAGCTGAATACAGGCTAATGTCTCTGAGAATTGAGTCAGCCTTACACAGAATAAAATCTCAGGCTTTTTATGATTGTGAGGGAGCTCTCACTGATCAAAGTCAAGGCTGTAAAAGTTTTTTTAGTAGCCGTAATTTACAACTTGTGAAAGTCAAACACCGGCTCCTTTGTCTGGAAGGGCATACCTGCTGGACCCAGTTCCTCGTATCCATCAGCAGTTTCCTTTGAACCCAACCGCGCAGTGCAGATCACACAGATCTGCTGACAAAGTCCCCACCGTACTAACAGTTAGTTTTGTTGTGTTTTTTGACTCTCTACACTATCACAGAGAAGTAAAAAATACGTCAAAATTAATTCAAGAGTTTTAACAAAAGTACAAAACCGAATTTGTGTTCTAAAGCTTTTTAAATAAGTTACCCAAAGAGATGTCTGTGCATGAGAAGATGGCCTTCATTAGGTTTATTATGCGCTTTCAGCTAATAAAAGTGGATGGTGACAGGATTTTTTCCATCTTGGAGAAAAAAAGAATAAGAGAAAAGTATAGCATAACACCTTATCTGTCAAACATGGTGAAAGCAGTGTGATGGGACTGACATGGATGAAAGTAGAAGTGGGCCACTAGTGTTTGCTGATGGAAGAAGCAGGAGGAATTTTGTGCCAAGGCAAAGAAGTAGGATGCTCTTCTATGGCCTGGTCACCTGATCTGATCGATTCTAGACTTCAGGCAGTTATTGATGACAAAGGATTTTCATCCAACTATTTAAAAAAGCTCCATATTTAAAATTATCCTTGTGAAGTCTGAACCATGAAATAATGGCCAGAAAATCCAATTTTTTGTTTAAAAAAAGTGTTTGTAGCTTATTCAGCTATTTCAAGTGTTTATTGAACCTTGCAATTTAGAGTGCAATTTATCACACTGATGATGTAGAGATATAAAACTCACCCAAAAGGGTGTCACATATGACGCACTTGACCCGAGTCTCTCGAATTACTCCCGAACGTCTGAAGAAAATGACTGCACTTCCTGCACAGTTAATGCAGACATTTATTCTTGAGTTCAAGCTGAAAGTCATATAATAACATCTTGATCGACTGATTTAAAATCCATCATGGTGGTGTACAGAGGCAAAACTTTTGCTGGACAAATATATCAGTTTTCCCAAGTAGTGTTAGCTGAATCTTTAAAAATGTTGATTGGTGTTGAGTAATTTAGTTCACAATTTCAAAACGGCCGTTAAACTTTAAAAAAAAAAAGTCTGCAGGCAAATAAAAGTAAATAATTAAAGCACACAGCTACATTCACACATTGTTACCTGACGTGTCCTCGTGGTGACACCTGACACCTCAGGTGCGCCTTTAGCCCCGCCCTCCTGGTTTTACCTAGCTGAGGGAAAGTGGGAGAAACAAAGCAGCGTCGACTATTATTCCAGGATCCCTATCTATATGGTTAAAAGGAAAAACTGACCTCTCGACTCTTGGCGAGTTTTTTTTTCTTTTGCTCTCATTTGTTGTTCACAATGGACGATCCGTTTTTTAAGTCGGCGTTACCTGCGCCCGACTCCTCTGTGCTGGATGACACCAGCCTGGCTTTGCCGGCCGATCTGCGATCCTCAACGCAGCCCGATGAGGACCGGAACCAGCGCGTTCACCGGCAGGTTCAGCTCACAATGTCCAGGAAGTCTAAAAAGACTCAGTCAAATGGTAATGTTCATTTTGAAAATGAATCAGCATCATACTTTGACGCATTTGGGAGAAACCGGGTGCACTGTAAGCCAAGCTAATGAAGTAGTACTAATGAATGAAGTGAATGAGAGTGGTAGCAAAAATAACTTCCTCCCACTTTCCAAATCTAATATTTAAACTTTAGGATGTCAGGGACATGTACAGGTAGATTAGTGAACTATCAACTGTTTTACTGAATAATAATAACCACAAACAATATTAATATGAATAATAATAATAGAAGTACAGAGTTTTTCCTCCTTTCCCACCCTGGTGGCTATGTTACCCTTTCAAAAGGGTCCAAGCTGGAAACCCCTAAAGTAAACTATGAAACCCCTTCCCTTTGCCAGACCCTGCTTTGTCTGTCCCGAGGCTGTGCTCTGCATTAAGGGGAGCGTACTAGAAGTCTAGTTAGTGTAAACACAGACATTTCTTTAAGTGGAATGCACACTTCCTAGTTAATCCTCTTGTCTAACAGGTTTCTGCAGTTCCCTAAAAGTGATAACTGCCAGAACCTAATTTTACTATGTCATCCACTGATGACCTTATTTATTAAGTATTGGTAGCCAAAAATAAAGAGGTCTTCTATTCAATTTTGACAACTATAAAAAAATTCAAAGTAATATTGCCTGTATCTGGACAGGTTTGGTTGAATTTATGAAGCATCACTGACTATTAAAAGGTTTGTTAGGTGTGTTTAGACGGATGGTTAACCACATGAGTCAACACTACCCTGTAAATAAAAATGAAAGAATTTTTTTACTGGCTTCCCCTCAAGTCTTTACAGATTGCAGAGTGCTATTAAAGGGGATTACAAGACTTTTTATTATTTGCATTATTTATTTTGTGACTTCTTCTCCCTAAAATATTTCGTTGTTATAATGCACTGTCAACTCACTGCAAAAAGGTCCTGGGTTTGGATTCACCAGCCGGCCGAGTCCTTTCTTCTCGAGTTTGTGTGTTCTCCCTGTGGCTGTGTTAGGTGTTCCCACGGTCCAAAGACATTCATGTTAGGTTAACAGGCAATTCTAAATTTGCTGCAGGCGTTAATGTGACTGAATGGTTGTCTCTGTGTATGCGCCCTGTGATAGCCTGGTGATGGGTTCAGGGTGAGCACCACCACAACCCTGAATTTGATAAGAAGAAAAAGATGGATGGATTACATGTTTGTTTTTTTAAAAAGGAAAATCTCTGAACTGTTTTGTGTCTGCTGTCTTGTTTATTTTATTTATAGACTAGAAAATATTTAAACAACAGAAGTTTATCCAAAGTGATTTAGAGACAGGCACATTGACATTCCAGCTCTCCAAAAAACAACTTTCAAAATACATGAAAAGTGTGTGTCTGTGTGTGCATTTTAACTAAGTATTGTGGAAGGTAAAATTCACACATTTATTCATCATTAAAATATGCTCAGAATTTTCATATTATTATTTCAAAGTTACTATTACTCCGAATGTCTAGAAGACTGAGAGTCAACTGCTTTTAAAATGTTCCCTTATAATACTTAACGAAAAAACCCAACTAAAACTAAACATTTTCCAACAATTAAAAACTAAACTAAACAAGTAAATCCATCCCAACTTGAACTAAACCAAATTAAAAACGAAACGCCAAATGGAAATAAAAACCAAACTAATTAGAAAATACAAACCTATAATAAGTCTGCTGTACGGTGTACATTTTA
>NW_005187415.1:5663333-5667712 GCF_000239375.1 Pundamilia nyererei
GGTCTCAGTTCTCAGGAAAAACGTCAGGTCTCAATGTCTGAGAACTGAGACCCGACTTTTTTCCTGAGACCTGACGATGTCCTAAAATGTACACTGTACTGCTGACATATCTGCTGCATTGTAATAATATATCTAGGAATTTTCTCTCCCAGAATCACAATAATCCCATGCACAGGGCACAAGTGGTCACTGATAATGATAAGTGAATAATGCTCTACTGCTGTGATAGTCACCAACTGGAAACCAGATGTTACACCTGCTCAGAGTTCAAGGACTTTTTCAATGATACATAATACAAATGTGCCTAATGTGTCATGAAACATTATTTAACAGATAGCATTTAATGTCCGATCCATTTAATCTCGCTGCTTTGCCATCTCTCTTCCATCTTCTTTTTAAATTAGATGCCATTTATTTTGCAGGTTGCACAGATGTCTGCTGTGCACCGTGAGTGTGCACTGTCCTTTCAAAGCTGAGGAAACCAGAGTCGGAATCACAATCCAGATATGAGAACACTAACAGGCATGGCGGGAATTATCATACGGACTAACCAAACCTCTTTGACTTGTTTCAGGTGGTGTCTGTTCACAGAAATATGAAACAGCGAGCTTAAGTGATGCAGATGGAGTTTTAACGAACACGAAGGTAAGACTCTCCTTTATTTATTCTTATGCACCGCCACATGCACCCAAACATTTTGGGGACATTTGTCATCCTAATCGATCACTAGAATATTCATCTCGCTTCTGTTTTTTTAGAGCTAATACAGATCTGAAGTATGCAGATTCCTCCACAGATATTAAGCGCATTCAGCTCAGCATGCTCGCTTTAGTCGTCCCTGTACAGAATGATTATAAAAGGACAAACTACTTGAACTTGTGGCCTCATACTGTACTGCACTTTAAATATTGTACTCCATAATTTGAATACAGGCAAATGGTTCTCTGTGGTATCCTGCTGCTGCTTTATGCATGCTCACAGAACCCAAGTCTGTTGAATAATAAATCATTGTATTCTTTTCGTATCTTATCTGTTATGCAACAGTGTTTACTTTATGTGCGTGGATGCTTGAAGGAAAAAAAAAAGCAGTTTAATACTGAAAAAATAAAAAGCTCTTTTTGCCTTAGAAAGTAAAAGAAGGGTAAAAGGATAGATTATGTATAAAAACATGGACGTGCCCAGTTGTTGACAAGCATTAAGCGTTACAGCCATCAGCATCTTTGGTTGTTGGAGCCAAAAGTGAGTGTATTTGAACAAGAGCAAGTGCTACGTTACACACCAATGCTAAGTGTCATGCAAATAAAATATTAGCATTTTACTCACCAGAACTGGAGCACAGACTTCCCGAACAGACTATTAGTTTAATTAACTGCACATCAAAACATATTACTTGTCACATAAACCGCATTATGGCTCAGGGTATTAAAAAGACTTGGAAACTAGCAAAAGAAGACCAGTTGAATTGTTTGATTGTCATGTCACAGATGGACGTCATGATTTGTGGAGGAATTTTAAAATTTCTGTTTCAGATCTGTAAGTTTCTAGCTGAACTCTGAATGTAAAGTCTCGATTATACTTGTACTAGTTTGTGAGTCTTGTGTGACTCTAACATCAGAGTTCCAGTTCAGTGAGATAAATCCTAGCTGATGAGTGACACTGTGAGTCATCGAGGCCATACCCCAAATACCAACTTTGTCACTCATACAATTTAAAAAGCTGAGCTAAAATTAAACAAACAAACAAACAAACAAACAAACAAACAAACAAACAAACAAACAAATTAAAATAATAAATGAATCCAAGAGTCTATGAACATCCTTATGTCTTATTTAAAGTCTATGGGTAGTGACTTCTGTATTCTCAACCTATTATAAAGAAAAACAAGTAGCAGCAGCTTGCGTAAATAGGCAGTTACTATAGATTTTAATTGTGAACTATAATGTTTCTCTTTATAGACAACATATGGAGCTGTTTCTGACAATAACGCATTAAAGGAATAAGTCATATATTTTAAACCGCATCAGTATTTCTTTGTGCTGAAGTTTGTTCTGTTCACTCGTGCACAGTGATAAATGCATTGGGGTGGGGTTACCAAGACATCATAATGACCTTTTGCACAAGTAGTTGCTGTGCTGTGTATTTCTGACTATAATGACATCCAAGTATATAAATGGAAGTACAAAGTCCCATACAGTGAAAGAGCAGGGTAACCAGGCCAGTGCATTAAAGCTGTTTTTCTTTTTCCTTCTCACAGGTAAATAGATCGTCCTTCTCCAGTCACTCCTTCTCTGGCGACCATGACCGCAAACCATCCAGGAGGCTGGAAGTGTCCCCTCAGTCAAGCCCAGAGCAACCTCATAGGCACTTTAAATGCAGTACTTATTCTGGGATGCCCACCCCCTCTGTATCAAGTCATTCACCCAAAGTTGGCACTCACTTGGCAAAGTCAGCTTCCTTTCACCACCATGTTTTTTCAGATTTACCTCATAGCACACAGAGATGTGCATACACACCTGCACGAGGGAACGTCCAGCAAAGGACGTTTAGACAGACCTTAGGATTGCAATCTGTACCTGCAAATGCTGCATTTCGGAAAAATGGAGAATATGGTTCTAAGTGGACTTACAGACAAAGTACTGTGAAACCAACTTTCACAGAAAAAATGCAGAGAAGAAATGGTGACACCATGTTTAGTTCTATCCAGCCTAAGGATAGCATGTTCGGGCTAAAACAGAAGAGGGAAAGGGGCCACCATAAATCCCTTCGAGTGAACTCATACCCGCCCTCTGTCAGCAGTGTGGAGACGGATGCTGGCAGGCGGGCAGCAACGCAGTTACCCATTAAGCAGATGCACGTGCAGAATGTCACAAAACTGTAAGACCTTTGTTCTGTACATTCATTATTTCAATATGATCCTGTATTGATAATCTACATTTTGAAACATTTGTGGATTTTCACACAGGATGTCAGTAAGCAAGACTCCGAGGATGACAATGGAGAAGGCTGTGCAGCTTTTGACCCAGAATGAAGAGGAAAAACTGATCTGTGCAACCAGTTTCATACAAAATCAATGTTTCAAGAGTGCCATTGCTAGAGGCAAGGTATGTTTAATCACAGGTATTTTATGTGTTAAGGATGCAGAGCGATTATAAATCCTGATACATGAATTTGTCAATCGTTGGTCCATTCTTGCTTTCTCTATTTTCTCCAGATTTGCCATCTGAATGGGATTGAGAAGCTCATGCTTCTACTTAACAATGACAGCGAAGAAGTGCAGCGTGCCACTGCCGGGGCGCTGCGTAATGCTGTTTATGAGAACGATAGAAATAAGCTTAATGTTAAGGAAAAAGCAGGCTTGTATTTGATTGCTACTGTACTGAATAGCAGCCGCGATAAGGAGACCAGGCGGCATCTTACGGGTTAGTTTGTGTTTAAACACACTACATGTCCTAATTTTAATCTGATTAGGTTTGCAAATTTCAAGCTCTCGTCAAAACTGGTTTTGCTCGCTTTAAATAAACATTGCCTTTGATACATATGAAATCATGCTCTGAGACTCATATATGCAATGCAGCACTAGCTTATTTATATTTTTGTGATTTATCTCCTTGCAAAAAACTAAATCTCAATCTCTCCCACAGGTCTTTTGTGGAACCTCTCCTCTCATGACATGTTGAAGGAGGCTTTTTCAGATCGTGCCTTATCCACTCTCAGCCGCTCCGTTCTTGTTCCCAGTTCTGGCATTTTTGAAGGCGAGAATCCGAAAGATGAACTGCTAGTGGATGATGAAACTTTCATCAATGCCACCAGCTGCCTGCGGTAGGTTCTCTTTTGTTAGCTGCGAAAAAACTGTACTTGCTGGGATGTTTTTCATTGGGATAAACCAAAAACTACTGTAGGGGTCACTTAATCTGCTGATTATAAACAGAAGAGGTCGAAGATTTCAACAGATCAGAAGATATTGTTTGGGATCATAGCATTTAATTCCCGAAGGACAAAAAGTTCTTCTGCTTCTGAATTTATCACCTACATCCTCAAACTCCAGGGATTTGTACTGTGTGACCCTCCAAAAGTCGATTCTGTTCATCTGGACGTAGCGTTTTGTGGGAGAAACGTTTTGTCACTCATCCAAGTGACTTCTTCAATCTCAGCTGACTGCAGGTTTCCCCAATCTTATATATACGATGTAATTTAAACTCCTCCATTTGCATAAACCAGTCTATGTACTGTGTGACATAGATTTGATCTGGGGCCTCCAAATGGATCGGCATAAATGGAAAACCTGCTGTAGTATTGTTTTGTAACCCCAGGGGCTTGTGTTTGTTAGATCTGCCCATAGTTACATTGTGTTTTTAAAATGCTTTCCAGCTTTTTTTTGG
>NW_005187415.1:5669425-5684425 GCF_000239375.1 Pundamilia nyererei
AGCATAAGTGCCTAAGTCATTTTTTGGTCAAATTGAGATTTTTGCCTAACTTTACTCCCCTACCACTGCTGCATCATCCTGTCCGTCTGCCTATGTCATCACAAAAAAATGACTTAGGCACTTATGCTATGAAGCTAACGATATGTGAGTGCAAGGGTACCTGTGCTCATTTAACAGTATCAATGTACTTTTGGCTTCAATCTTCATGAAATCTAAAAGTAAACTGAGCCAAATGTCTTCAGATAAAAGTTATTTCTCCATCTGCTCTATAAGCTTTGGCACTGACCCTGGGTATCAGTGACAACTAAGATGACAGTGACTAAGTCAGAAACAGGTGGTTGGAAGAGGTTGTTGTGGTTTTTTCCATTATGCAGTGTTTTTTCCATTTCACCATATATGAAAATTAATTTCTGTGCGAAACAAACAAGCAAAATAGGTAATGCATTAGCAGAAAGTTACCAGCACATTTTCTGTTTTTTTACTGTTTGTTTACAATGTGGGATGGAAATGACTGAAGATGCAAAAGCAACCTAAACAAAGAGTATCAGCTGATCCATCAGACAAAGTAGACTGCTGATCTACCAGGATAGGACACTAGGCTTGGCTCTCTGGTCTACCTGAACTAATGCTATTGTCAATTTTCTAATTGGTGTAGATTAGAGGGGTATGTGTAGAGACCCCGATGGAGAAAGGTGAACAGTACAAGAATTTGAAGGAGCGTGCAAAGGGCAGAAGAACCATATGATGGTTGATTTAAGAAACATCTGGGGTTCATCTAGCAGCTCTGTGAAAGTGTCTGGAACTGCCTAGTCACTAAAATTATAATAAGCAAGAGAGTAACTACCATCCATTTTTATACAGTTTCTTTACTATCATGGGATTATGTCAAACCACAGTTTATCTACTGGGGTCTGAGATTATGCCTCGTACTTCTGCTTTGGACTTGTTTAGACACACATCATCTCTCTGTTTGCAAAGCAGGAGATATAAGAGCCACTGCTCCCCTGGCAACAATAGCCAGATGAAAAGAGTGAAAGACTCAATTATTCATCGAGTTCTCTCTTTCCCCGGCTTTGCTGAACTGAAATCATTCAGTCCTCTCTGACCCAGTGTTATCGAGTTCTCCTTATCATGTTCTAAAGCCTTTTGAGCACCCAGTGGATGAAATAAGGGAGTTCCCCATGGCTGCACAAAGAGCCTCTTGTGGGGATTCTGAATGTTAATTTTCATATTTATTTCCCTCTGTTGTTGGGCTGCATAAGAACAGGCTAGTCTTACTAGTCTGTGATATAATTTGTCTGTGATTACCACGGGCATCGGAAAGATGTCCAAAATAGTGCATCCATTAATTTGCACAACTGTGTAGATGACAGAAAAATATTTTATAGCACTTTTGACTTTGTTAAAATGGGCTTATCTAATTGGCACATTTTTGTTTCTAGAAATCTGAGTTCCGCAGGCCGATATGTCAGGGAAGAAATGAGGAATTGTGAGAATCTCATCGATTCTTTGATCTACTACATCCGGGGAACCGTAGCTAACCGTAAGATGGATGACAAGGTGAAGTGAAAACATTTGTCCTCACTGTGTCTGCGTCACGGCAAACTGCTTTGATTTACAACACTTTTGTTACATGTTCACAAATGATTTTTACTTGTACTTTCAAACAGATGTAAACTTTGCCTGAATTCTTAGAATTCCCTTCTATGTTTCTGTTGTGTCCCCGTATGTTATTAAATTGTTTGCCAGACAATTTTTACTTTCTTTCTTCATCTACATCTCAATCTACTCTGAAGAGCACGGAGAACTGCGTCTGCATCCTGCACAACCTGTCTTATCAGATTGAGTCAGAGCTTCCGAAGAAAAACGACCAGGTTCTCACAGTCTCAGAGTCTCGCCAAGACTTGGATTCGCAGCCAAAGACTTTGGGCTGTTTTTCTTATCGCAGTGCCAAGATCACAGAGGTAATCTCTTTACACATTAATGGACCCTGACAACACAAAAGACGTTCTTATGGTTTAATATCCGAGTGTGAGAGAACATCTTTAATCATCCTTACTAGAACATGCTCATTTAGCTTTCTCTTGTATTATATTGGTGGTGAGAAACATCCAAACAAATCATGCATTATACATTACTGCTTTACCAGGTGCGCCAGTGTTGCTGCTGTTATGCTATTATCTATGTAAGTTAGCCATAGCTCTACATAGCATGACAATCAGAAGCACAATTCTCAAAAGATGATTGTTTTTTCCATCTGCAGTAATTTTATTTGATGCTACGGTTCTGGTCTGACACCTCCGTGCAGTTGCATGTGTGTAGCAACAAAGCAGTCATCAGTGACAATGGACATGACATTAATGAAGTCAAATGCAGCATTAAAGGGGGAAGTGGTGAGGAGGTGGATTGCAATTTTACATCTGGTAGACAAGCTAAAGCGGCTTAAAACACACACATCCTGAGCTATCAGTTAAATTCTTGTTGATATTTGCTGACATTTTTTTAATGAGCCTTTATTTAGTTAGGAAGTCCCTTGAGATTAACATCTCTTTTCCAAGGGAAACCTGGCCACGAAGACACGCTGTTAGTGGTACAAAATCAAATTTAACATCAGAACAAAGCAAAAACAAAACAAGTCAGAGTAAAAATGCCATACAAGGTCCAGCTTATGAGTAGCAGTTACACAGTTATAGAAGTCTTTATAAGACCTCTGAACTCTCAGGCAGCTTTTATGTGCTCTGAATCCTACATTAATGTGGAAATAACTGGGTTAATGGCTGCTAATCAGATAAAAAAAAGTACTAAATCAAAACATGTGTCTGGTCCTTATTTAAGGAAACACTTAGTGTTATCTTAAATAACACTAAGCCTCTTTAACCTTTTGTCTATGTTGGCATTTAAAAAATGCTCAGTTGTTACTAAGAGATCTGAGGTGTGTCAGGAAACATTCACCACCAGCAGCCTGAACCTTTTATACAAGAGAGTGTAGATGTTTCTTGCGCCAATTTCTTACACTATAATCTGAGTTGAATTCAGACTCATCAGACCAGACAACATTATTCCAGGCTTTTGTTGTCCAATCTTAATGAGCCTATGTGAAATGTAGTTTTAGTTTCCTGTTCCTTTCTGACAGGAGTGTGGGCTTCTGCAGCCAACAGATTCAACATGCTGCGTTTTCAGAGATGCTCTTCTGCACCCTAAGCTGTAATGAGCGGTTATTTAAAATTTACCAAAAAAAATTACTTTTGCCTTTCCATCAGCTGGAAGCAGTCTGTCCATTCTCCTCTGAGATCAACAAGTCCTGGCTCAACAAGGCATTTTAGCCTCGAGAACTGCCGCTCACTGGATATTTTTTTTCTATTTTGGTCCATTCTCTGTAAACCATGGTTGTGTGGGAAAATCCTAGAAGATCAGTAATTGCTGAAGTAGTCAGACCAGCCCAGTTTGGCAGCTACAACTGTGCTCATTCAAAGACATTTAAATCATCTATCTTCTTCATTCCTAAGCTCAATTTGAACTTCAGCACATCATTTAAACTATGTCTATATGCCTAAATATACAGGGTTGCTGCCATGTGACTGGTTGGTTAGGTATTTGCTGTAATGAGAAGTTGTAACTACTGACTGCATAGTTTTTGAAAACTATGGGCTTCAATATGATGCTCTAACAGTGATTGTTATTCTGCCTCCTACAAGAATGAAATCTGGATGCGTGGATTTGGTTTCCTAAAGCTGTATAAGTATGTCTTTTGCACTAAAACTGTTGCCAGGAATTTAAACTTCCAATATGAAAATGTGGAAAAATGGATGCAGCACCAGTCTTTAGATGTCCATACTGAATAAAATCAATTGCTAACACGGTTAGCCACCTCTTGTTGTAAATTTGAACCGACTGGACCCACATACCTGGAGTCTGTCTCGTAAACTCCTTCTTCTCAGTATGCAGTGCATCAGCACCCCCTGCTGGAGCCCGAGCCCAACCCCAACCCCCATGGCATAGAGTGGCTGTGGGACACGATCACTGTGCGGATGTACATATTACTGATGGCCTGCAGTACAAATGACACCATCAAGGAGGCTGCCATTGGTGCTCTGCAGAACATCACAGCTGGAAAACACGAGGTAAGATGGGAAGGACTTCAGCTCTTAATCTAATTATAGGTTCGATGTGTAAGCAGAAAAGAGGCAAGTGTGTCTACTGTATCTCTGGCACTTTATTGGATGTATGTATGAGTCAAATGAAGGGTAGATTAGTCTGGAGTACTGTTTGACAGCTTAACAGATTTAACAGCTTTTGTTTTGGCCACCTGATCATTATGCATTAGTATTGTTTAGCACATTTATATTTACATGTATATGTATTTTAAAGTCATACATGTAAGACATATTTAAAATGTTTTTTCTGTGGTCTGCAGATAAACAGAGGCATCGCCGTTGTCATTGTTCAGCGGGAAAATGGTCTTGAGAAGATTAAGGAAATTTTAAACGGTGTTAGTAGTAATCTAAAGATACCTGCTGTATCTCTAATCAAAAACATCTCACGCTACGATCAACTTCGTCCTGCCATTGGTAACTTTTGATGTCTCCTCTAAGCTTTTCCCATTATCGTTCCACCACGACCACAAACCGCACTTTTGAACGGCTCTTTTACATGACTTGTTTTACTCCTAAAGCAAACCAGGTGTTGCCAGAGATGGTGAAAATGCTGCCCTTTGACAGCACCGACGTCAACCAGACTAGTGAGGTGACGATTTCTTTATGTGAAATCCTGACTTACCTGTGCCTGAGTGATGCGAACAATGCCGACGCAATAATCGAAAACCGCGGCATCCCAAAGATCATCAACATCAGCAAGACAGACAAAGGGTTAGTTACATTACTAAACCACTCAGATACAAGACATGAGAAGGTGTATGTTCAATGCAAAATAATGATATATGTGCCATTATTTTGTTTGTTATTTTGTTTAGTTTATTTTTATGTCATTATTTACCTAATCCATTGTATTTGGTTCCTTTAAGTAGCAATAACATAAAGTAACTTCTTCAGAGTCTCGGTACTTCAGATAAAAGTGAATAATTAAAAAACTGATGTGGATAAATGCTATAGCCATGCAAAGTTATGAACAGGCTAGCGCAAAGTTATGAGGGAACTGCTTTCGTATGGGTGCATGCCACATTCCACATGCCTAATTAACATACTAACAAATGCTAGAATCGTACTAGCGGGAAAAGGTAAAGCCCAGAATTCATGCAACTGGAAGTTTTTAAAAAGCGTGGAAAAGGGGCACACACACAACAAGCACATTCAATTTTGTCTGAAGTGATGCCAAGAAGACAGGAAGCAATTAATGCTGCCCCTCGATTTATTTTAGAGTCTTGACAAAATCCAAACAGGCATGGTTGTGAAGGTTAGTTGTTATGAAGGTGGAAGTTAAGTACAGAGGCCAAAATATAATTCAATAATATAATATATAAATTGTGTAATTTTAGCAAAGGAATCTATGAGGATTGCTTCACTTTTGGAGTCAATCCAAAGTTCACCATAAGCATAAAAAGTAAAAGTACTCACGGTTCAGAAAAACAGCATGTGTGATATTATTTTTACCTTTTCCTTCTCCTCGTTACAGACCCAGTCGTATGCAAAAGGCAGCGTGCCTTCTGCTGCACGTAATATGGAAAAACAATGAAGTCCATGAGACCCTCAAGAAAGTGAGTTCCTGCACACATCGCATCCTATCATATCATGTTGCACATGATTGTCTTCATGTCTTTACACTTCATTATGAGCACTTTAAGTTGCTGTCTCAGCACTTAAAAATGTGTTTTAGGCTTAGAGGGTTGAAATGGCTTCTTTTCCTCTTTAAGTTGTTTAATTTAAACAAACAACTGAGCTGCTAGTTATTGATACATTGCTGCATGTTACATTATTCAGCTGTGTCTTTCAGAGGATTGATCTAAAGATCCATAGTATCGATACCAAAGCTGACATTGGTATCAGATCAATACTAGCATGACAGGACTGATACTTTGTTTCTATGTTAAGTACGTAGCCAAGTGAAAAATATAGGTCAGACATGCACTAGGTTGAACATGCGGAAATGTTTCTATTAACTAATTATTGAGAAAAGTTAATCACGTAGTATTTTTAGTGTGTTCAGAATTGGCAGATTGGTCATGACTCATCTCATAACTCATGCCGCACTGCTCTCTCTTATATAAGCCACCATTATAGATTAAAAGTATCGCTGTCTGTATTGATATCGGCAATACTGCCCCTATATTTATTAGTATCAGATCGATATCAAAATTTGTAGTATTCCACAGCACTAAACTGCACATTTGCATCATTCAGTTCGTTAAATAACTTTTTGATATTTAAGTTTTTAGTTCGGTGCAGCGAGAAGACATACATTATGTTTTTTGAACCTCTGAAATACAGCACGCTAACCTACACTTTTTCAACAGCTGGGGTTCAAGAAAAACGATTTCGTCAATGCAAGGACAAAAAGAGCTTTGAGCTCCTGATGAAACTCAGCCGTGGATTCATAAATCTCATCTCATCTGTATGTAGCGACTGTTTGGTTTTGTTTTTTTTTTTATTGCTGTTGTTTTTGTTTTGTTGGGGTTTTTTGTCATGCTACAACCAAACATTGGAAACTACACTGAAACTTTTTTTTAAATGATAGACTTTTTTTGGTTGTTTGTTATATATTTGGAAATCTCTCTCCAGCTATTTGCCCTAATGTTTGCATTAGTTGGATTCATGTTCTCAAATGTATGTTTCTGATACCACAAAATGAATGAGATGTTTTATTTAAAAAGAGGTAAACCTGCTGATTCATGAAGAACTGTACCACACTTTTTGTGACCTTTAAAGCACCTTTTAGTTGTTAATAATCCTTGTGTAGCATATCATTGTTGTAGTGCCTTATGATAAAAATGACAGATGAATGTAGAATGTTTTTTTGTTTTTTACAGCAGAAAATACACTAATCATAGGACACCTATTGAAATTTGAAGTATTTCTTTCCGTTTATGTTGTATGGGTTTTTTCCCCTCCTTTCTATAACGGCAGCTTGTCAGTTTATAATAGTCGATGTTGTAAGACAAATGAAATCTTTAAAATGAAGATCATCAATGAAGAAGTTCTTTTTTTAAGACAAACCAAATGAAGCTGTACATTAAAGAATACAGAATGCGCTCAAAGACTCATTACCGCGACTCAAATGCTTGTTAACCTGTTCTCTATGTGAAAATGCCTTGTTGATGTCTGAGGAGAACGGATAGACTGCTTCGACCTGCACCAGGAGGCCGCATCCGTCAACTAAGAATAGGAAACTGAGGCTACAATTTGCACTTGCTGTCCTGCACGGGCATCTCTGAAGGCAAAAGGGGTACCTGGTACTAGCAAGGTGTACATCATAAAGAATTCTGATACCAATTTATGGAGCTGATATGTGGTTATTTTAGAGCTAAAATGAGAGACCAACTTCTTATGAATGTGTTTTAGAGTACGGTCAGAAACTGGTCACAAAGAAATGCCTTGAATTTGCTTTGCAGATTGTTCTATAGTAGTTTCTACATTATGCTGTGTTAGAAATTGTGCATGTAGCTTGGTAGATATTAGACAACACACACTGACATATTTTTGATTTTCCAGTATCAGTTTATAAGATTGTTTGGGCCACTTTTAAACTGTTATGTACAAAAAGAAAAGAAAACTAGTTTGAGTTGTCACCAGAAATATATCAAATCTACTACTCGTTGTCTCCCTCATTTATTTAAGAACATATCAGAATATTACAGCTCATACAATATTTATATGACTCACTATAGCTTTGCATTACAGAATGACAAATGACCACAGTCTGCTATGTATTCCCTAAGCTTTCATTTCCCTATGAGAAAACTGCAGACAGTAAACAAAGGAAGATTAGCACCACAGTAAATGGTCCGCTCCATCATTCGCTAATAAATTGTGCAAGATGGGGCAAGTGCTAGTGGGAGGAAATACTCAGATGTTTGCCTTCTATGTTCATTTGTCAGCCCTCTCGGTGAAGCAGCGGTAACCTTGCAGGGGCCTGCCAGCACGAGCTGCACTGCGGTACAGCTAAAAGGGGGAGGAGTTGGGAGGTTGGGTGCCAATCAACATCAGCCCTCCCGGACAAGGATTTTAAGGTCAAAACTGCAGGGGGTACGTGCACAGCTTTTGCACATCATTCAGTTCTCAATATTCTGCCTTATGAAACAGATCAGAAATTAGAAGAAGGAGATGGTGCGTGAAATATAGAGGAGAGAGAGAGTTAAAACTCAGAGGTAAGAAAACCCTGTCAAACCATTTTTTCAGAGAAATGGTGATCTTATTCAGACTATATTTGAGAGCAAAATTCCTTTAGGGATTCACTGGGAAATCTATCAAAGCCCCACGTGATTTCAGGCGGTGGTTACATTTTTTTAAATCTAATTAACAATAACCCAGAAAGCAATTAAAGCTCAGTGACAACGGTTCCGTCTACATCTACAAAACCACCCTGGACACAGCAAAGAAAAGACACATAATGTGCTTCTGCAAGTGCATAAGATATAATGTAGCACGATATGCCAGAAGGCTGCTTTGAGGACTAATATGAATGTATTTTTCTTGTTCAGTGCTGAGGTTTTGTACACGTTCTACATATCTTAAGCAGAGACCAGATTTAAAGAGCATATCTTATGATCCAAGCTTGTTGGTAACATGTAACATAAGACAGAAAATCCATCACCTCAAAACATACTTAATAATTTAATGAGTCTACTTGTCAAATAGCAATATGCTAATTTCAGAGCTAGAAGCCCATTTTTAGGGCATGAAAATGAAGTCAGGCTGTTATCCTCCAGGGGGCAGTGGTGTACCATAAAAGCTTTAGTTACGTGGCTAAAGCTCAAACACTGTACTCAAGTTGACTTTGTCTTTTAATAAATATAAAATTCGTCATCATGCACGTTTTAAAATGGATTAGCTCTCATATTAAATACATTTCAATACTATCGTCTCTTTTTGCTAATCACCCCTAATTCACCAGCTCTTTGAACTGTTTTGGTGACAAATACCACAATTTCCAAGCCCTGGTTTTAACAGGAGTTGAAAAAGCTAAGTAAGATCCAGATCCTTTCAACAATAGCTTCCTTGTCTGTTCACAGCTTATGCGCTTTTGAGAAATGATCTAGTTTCTTACATCTTCCTCATGACTTAGCTAATGGTGAGCAGACTCAAAAATGATGTCATAATGATGGATAATACAAGAAGCCCATGTTATTTATAGACCAGCAGAGAAATTATATATGTCTAAATAACCAACAGGAACAGGTGCCAAGAAACATGAGGTTTGTTTGCTGCTGGAGTAGAGCAGGGAAGTGGGCCACACTGACACATCTCAACTGAACATGTTTAATACACAGAGAAAGAAAGGATTTATTCACAGAGCTGCAGCAGTGGTAAACAGGCACAAGAGAGGCCAGCTTTTGCTTTACACTGAGGCTATTGTCAGGGATGTCAGCAGCCAGGGGAAACTCCTATCCACTGGCGTGAATAAACCAGCCCAGAAGTTCATGCTTTACTGAAACTAGAAATTTCTTTACCCCTCAGATCTTTTAATAATGTCTGGAATAAGTACACAGCAAGAAAGGCAGCGTTATAGTAAATGCTGAGTATGCTAGATGTTTTAGATTAGCAGCTTATTTGCTACAACCTCACTTGGCAATGAAAAGTACGAAAATGATGCAGTGTTTACTGCCCAATAAGATATAGTGAAAATTAAGCTTTAAGTCTTCAGGCTCTTTTCATACCAAGAATAGCATCGTGAGCATGCTAACACCTTCAGTTGATGGCATTAGCATGCTACATTTGCCACTATTTTTCCTTCTCACTCTTTAGCATCTCAAATCTTAGACTTAATAACAGAAACTTTCGAATTAGGTAATAATATTTAAGAAAATTAACTTACTCAGAAGTAAGGTAACATTTTGAGAGCAATGAAAATGTTACGTTAGCTGCCAAACTGAATCACTGCTTTAAGTCTGAAGGAAGTCCTTTGTTTTTAACCTAGGCTGAAGTTGTATGAAAGCTTGTTACTGATACTGATTTTGCTTGGCGTTTGTTTTTTGGGGGGCTAATATCTAAATATTCTTATATAATAACTCAAAATTCCAAGTTGCCTATCTAAAAATGTTGATATAATAATGAGAAATTTAGAGTTGATATCTAAATTTTGACTTACTAAGTAGTCTCAAAAGTTAACTCTAAATTCAACTCAGAATTCTGAGATCAGTTGAAATTTTTAGATAAGTCAAAACATGACCTTGACATGATTTAAACTGGTTTGACTTTGATCTTAAAATACAAAATGAAATCAATGTTAGCGTCTTTCGTTTGGATAGTCCTTACACCCTGGCTTAAAAGGTGTAGCAAAGGTTGTTGGGTGTAACTGCAGAATTTAGCATCAAAACAATTATCTGACATGCTACATTTGGAATGAGTGAATGCAAAGGTGTTCTAGTGATTATTTCTTCTTTATATGCACACATTGTTTATGTCTCGTTATCTCTTAGGAGTGGAGTAATAAATGGCCTAAGTGTTCGGAGTCATTGCTCTTGATCTGAAAGGAAATCTTTGTTTTAATGGCTGCTTTATTGATGTAGTTCAGGTGATTAGCAAGTATCTGCTGTAAATGCACATGTGAATTTTGTAAGTTCTGTTCTGCATAATCTACCCGTTATTGACGTTTTCCACAGAAGCTGTTTTGACAAATACCAGGTAAACACAGGTGTTGCTAAACACATTAATGAACGCTCTGTGCATAAACAGATATTATTGTAATTAGTAACACCTGTGTTTGCCTGCTAATTTATGTCAAAACAGCTTCTGTGAAAAACATCAATAACAGCTAGATGATGCAACAGAGCTTAAAAAATTCACGTGTCCAAAGCAGCATGAGAAACCTGAGCTGATCTTGCTTTCAACATATAGTTTATGCTTTGACCTCTTGAGTAAACTATGAATTAAATCTATAATTGTAACCTTTATTAAGAAACCACTAAAGTTACATCGGATCTTCCGAGGCATGTCTAATCACGTTTACAGTAAAATTTAGTTTAGATCATAATTGGTCTGTTAAATTTTAAATGATACCTGACTGTTGAGCGACAGCTTATCCTGTTTCGACTGGTATAAAAGGAGTAATTCATCAAAAACTTAACTCGTGTTGGTTTTACAGGCAGCTATTGTTAACAAGCTATGCTGGAAGCACTACCTGCTCATTAGGTGGTATAACCTGCAGCTGTGCTTAGCTTTTGAAGATCTTCATCCTGCTTGAACACATGGGCACTTGTTCTTAGGCTGAAAGGGTGTGTTGTGTGTGCACACACTTGTCTTGAGGCAGAACAGAGAGATCTTATAAAAGTGGGACAAAGGTTTTACCGGCAAAGGGTAAAGCAGAGCTTCTCAAGTCTGTGCAGACACCAGCTCACCTGAATTGAAGCTAGGAATAAATAAATAAAAAAGTGTGATGTAGAAAATGTGGTCTTAGCTGTAAAGCTGCAGATTTACCCATCACAGTTTTTCCTGTGGGGGGGAGGATAATTTATCCAGTAACTAATAAAATCCGTTTAGTTGAACTCGTCAACTAACCTAAGTATAACTGGTGCATTTGCATACATTTGCATCATCTTCAAGGCCCAAGGTATAAAGCCCAAAGCAAAATCTACTCTAAGATATCCCTGAGTTGATTTCAAATATATGCAATCTCAAATCAATGTGGATCTTCTGCTTAACCATCTCCAGTTTGCCTAAACATTTTAAGGTATAAGATGTGGATGTATATGTGGCAATTGTGAAATTTTGGCTCCTTTTATCAAATACTTTTCAGAATGCCTTTTTTAATGGTCTGTCAACTCACTTCCAGCATCTTTTTTTGCTGAGAAAATGTTTTAATGTGAATATTTCAAAAACTATTAAAGATAAAAGCCTGAAATTTTCACTGGCTTTTCTTAATATGAAAATGAATCAGTAGATATAGATAAAATATAACAAAAAAGGCATAACAATAACAATTTTCATGAAAACCAGAGGTGCTTGAGCAAAAAATTTTCTTAAAATGTGAGATTTTAGATGCAGAGGCTAACAGGGGGAAAAACTACATCTGTGACTTTGTTGATTCCACCAGAATGCAAGCTTTGTGCGTAAGCTTTGTTCAAATTACACAAAGAAAAAAGGTGAACGTGTGTGTATGTCAGTCTTTAAAGGTGAATGATAATAGTGAATTATGGGGACATATTGAAACTATGCAGACTCCTAATTTAAGATTTAAAAAGTCACTTTAAATCCTATGTAAATCACATTTCCACTCCAGATACAAACCGTAACGTCCAAATAGTGGCAGACTTATTGTTACAGGACAGCCACGTATCCAAATGCATTTTTATGGAGGCAGCAGGTACGGTCACAATCATTATTACTCATTGAACATTCAGCCACTTTTACACGTGCAGTGGTATTTATATCTCGTAGAATTTTCTGCTATGCCGTGGCCCCTGTGACTGGTTTTTGGTCACTCTTGTGCTGCTTTTATTTATTTGTGTGCAAACACCTCTGCATGTGAAAAACCTGGGCCTAGTATAATCTGTCAGTTTAAACTGAGAGGATGACTGAGAACCTTCACAGACATGTCAGTTTAAACGTTTCCACTCTGAGACATAATATGAAATTTTTACCTAAGAAGAAAAGATCAGCTCACTACTCCTGTGAGGGCAGGAGGGAGAGCTGAGGACTGAGCACTTGAGGGAGCCCAACCCGATAGAAGGAGTCAGCCAGGTAGAGAGAGACCATATTCTTTTAAGTCTTCAAACCTCAAGGTCTGCTTTCATGCACATGTCACTGCAACAAGAAGTAATTGGTGGCTGGCTGAGCCACACACAGCAGACAGGTCAACAAGGATGAAGACCAGGAAAAGGGAGGCAGTGCGAGAAGAGTGGAGCGCTTTTGAAATTCAGCAAGTGCGAGTGCTTGCTTGACTCCTAACTGATTGGGGTCAAGGAGGTTGTGTTGTGGCTGGTACACAGAAGGCTGGTTAGAAGAAGGCATGCTGAAGAGTTTGAGAAAAAGAGTTGGATTTTGGTATGTAGGCCTGACAGCAGAGGGGTCAGGAGCTGGCTTCTTGGCCTGATTGCAAACAAAGCGCTCCCTCACAGATATAGGGAAGGACAGAAGGTCAGCGGCAGTGGTCTGATGAAGGGGATGCTGTTGGAGAAAGTAGCTGGTTGTGCCAGAAAGAAATTTCAAGAATTTGTCAGAGTGCTGAAGAGAAACGAGAACTTGTGTGTGTGGGTGAGTCCACTGTCCTCATGTCCCCCTCCATGTTTTTATTCTTGGACTTTACTGTAGTAGCTTTACATGATTACATTCAAAACAATCCTTAATTTATATTTGAGACTTGCTGCACCCCCTTTGTTTATATCCGATCTGAAACAAGCTACTTAGAAGAAATTATTGCATCAACACGTGTTTTCCTCATGGAAACAGGGTGTTTTGGGCTTAAACATCTCTATCCAGAATCTAACTCAAATCCTTTTTCTTCATAACAAATTCATGCCAGGGGATGCTCCAACTCTCTAATTAACTAAGCCCAGTTTGCGTCTAAATCAGAGCTATGACTCTATCAGTGGCTCTCTGGCTGTACCCTGCATGGTGTTTGAAGATGGGCTTTAAATCTTGAAAGCATCTGTCAAATCTCGACACCACTGCCTGGAAGAAAACAAATCACAAATCACTGCTACAGCTGAAGCTCGTGTTGGGGATTAATTGCAGAGTTTGGCTCTAAATGGATATACAGACCTACAACAGTGGAGAAAATGAATGGGAAATACAGATTATGTAGGAAGAAGAGCAAAAAAAGAAAAAAACTGCTTTTCTTCCAGTTTGGACCGTCAGCAGCAGAACCACAATTAAATTACACTATACTGAAGGTCATTTGTGTTTCTGCCTGATCAGCACAACAGGCAGCTGTCATGATTAACACTGTGAGACATGAATGCTTGAGTGCTCAGTAGAATTTTAAATAAGGACACATACAAAGTGTTCAAAAGAAAATGTTCTGTAAATGAAACAAGTTGCTGCCTGGACAGGACAAGGGGGAAAAATAACACTTAATGCTTCAATTATTTAACATTTCAAGGAGCAATGTATGTGATATAAATGCCCTTTTTTGCATTATTTTAATTCTGTTGATAGGGTGCATACTGAAAAGAAAACAGAACTCATTTGGTGGTATATCTTCTACATTTGTCCACAAACCTTCAGTGAGTCCATCTGCTGTGCATCATAGCATTGCTAAAACACACATGCATTTACGTTCAAGTAGAAAGTAGTCCCCTTGAATCAATAGTGTTTGTTATTTATTCCTGCTGTCTTACTCTTTGTATTTTACTGCACCATTCGTAATGTTGCTGTGCTTGCACAAGGACAGTAAAGGGCTATTCTATTCTATTCTATTCTATTCTATTCTTCTCAATGGCCGCTTTTTGCAACTGCAAGTTTTGCACTGAGTGTCTGCAAAAACAGTCTTCTAAGATGAGTGCCGCCCTGCAGAGTCCTTCCTTCTGCCCACCTGACTCTCACTTGGACCTTTCTCAAAGGACTCCATCGGCTGTTGTTGTGTCAACGCTCGTGAACATCTTCCGATGGCTTTCTGGCATTCGAATCGTCTCAAGTCAATCGGAGCCTCAATTGGAACTGTCACCGCAAGAGCTGCGTTTGGCTTCAGCGCTTTGCGTGGTTGCTGACCTGAAGTGTATTTGCTGTTGTTGTCGTTCACGTGCTGTCAGTCACTCAATCACCTTTGGCCTCGGGACATTTTATCTGAACAGCAGAGGTGGAAAGACAAAAGTATTCTACTCCAGTAGAAGCACTATTACTCCAACATTAACCTCCTAAGACCCGAACTCTTTCATGGCATGCATTTTTAATT
>NW_005187415.1:5685829-5700502 GCF_000239375.1 Pundamilia nyererei
GTTTGCATGTGCAGGGGTTTCCAGTGGTACCAGGGCTCGCCTCCGTGTTGCTACAAAGTCATTTAAGCCGTCTGCTGGATGTCTACCCTGTGAATTGGATTGGTTCTTCTGTCTCACTATATAGACACACACACACACACACACACACACACACACACACACAAATACAGGGGGAGCCCGCGAGACCCAACCCTATCCCATCCGTGCGCCTTACGGGCTTTCCTCCCCTTGCAGGTGAATATGGGATTGCATGGACTGAAATGACCTCCCAAAGTATCGGAATCAGCATGGCCATGTTTTCCTGAGCTCTGACTGTATTTGCCTTCCTTTGACTAAAATCACCAACAACCAATCTGAAAGCTCAGTCCTCTTGTTAGCTGTCTGCCACGTTCTACTTCAATGTGCCCCAGTCTGCCGTAATTCCAAAGCCACGGTGACCTGTGAGGGAATACCTATTGTAACCACTGATCTCTCTCTCACACACTTACACACACTTAGACACACAGTTTGCAAAGAGAAGGCAAAGGAAACAAAAACATAACAACAAAAACAACAACAAAAAAAAAAATGCAGAGAGTTGACGTTCTTCTGACAACAGTGGGAAGGCAGTGTAACGAACTCTGCCGCATTCATGACAAGTTAGACCAGAGAGTCAAACATCAGACCCAGGGGCCAGAACAGGCCCATCACAGATTCCAGTCTGGCCCACTGAAAACTGAGAAGGGATGCATAAATGTGGGACTTTTCACTGGATTTTTTTTCCCGTTCCACAGCTTACAGAGCGCCTCCACAGCCACGCACAGCACACTTGAGTAAAGGAGTCATGGGTCATGAGCAACCAGAACTTCGTCTCTAATGTTGCGCCTGTAGTTTGTGCATTGTGAGCCGAAAGACTGGCGCTTGTGTTGTGTATAAAGAGGCAAATCACAACAACAGTTGCCTGAAGGTGCTTTCTGTTGTAAAGTACAGCCATACAATTATCCACAGAAAACAGAGACAGCCCCAACAGTCATATTACACCTGTCCCTAATCACCATCACCACCACCTATGAGCGAGTGCTTTGGCGACATGTGGGAAGGGAAAAACTCCCTGTTAATAGGAAGCAAGCTCCAGCAGAAACCGGCTGAGGGAGGGGGAGCATATCCCAAACTATATGCTTTGGACTGGGGAGACAGACACCCTCTCTGCCTTTACCATCGTGCCTAAAACGTGTCTTTTTTGACAAACTGGAAGCTGGCCCCACAGAAGAGGGGCCTGTAGGCTCTGCCTCCTTTCTACTTTTACATACATGTGTGACATTTGCAACATGATATTTGAGATAGTCATTCCAGATCATCTGACAATGTGGGACAGCCTCTAAACTGATTAAAATATATAAGTCAATCATTTATTTGGCAATTAAATAAAAGTATACTTTAAATATGTGCTTTGAAATTATGTTTCTTTTTTAAATTTAATAAGTTAATTTCAGTAGTGACGTACTTCAAATCAGTTATGTTTAGAACATTAATACAATTATGGGAACGATACATTAAGGAGGTTGATTCTTCTTAAGATACTCAAACATTTTTGTTAAGCCCCCTGCACGTGCATTTTTGCACACACCTAACATTCAATGTGCATGTGCAGAGTTTGAGATTTAAAAAGCTGTTTGTTTTATCAGGAGTTCTGCTTAAAAGAAGCAAAATTGTACATGATTTAAATATGGCCAAACTCCCATTCAAGTATTTGAAAGGAAAGGATGTCAAACTTGTACAGACTTCAGTGTCAAGCTGATGTGAACTTCATACTGAGGATTTTTACTGGTCATGAGAGCCGGATCTCCAAACCACAGACCAAACGACTGTTTTCAGTGGAATTGCCCACAGTGTCCAAGCCAAAAGGCTGGGAGCATTCTGCTTATTTTCTAACGCTCATTGTGCACCATAAATCTGTCACCCAGGCTAATGTATGCAATACAGAGTTCTGCTCTTGAAGGAAAAGTGTTGGCAGATAAGGTCTGAACTGTAGTTCATGCCATTGTGCACCCACCTACTTTATTTGGCGTACACAAACACAACCTTTGACCTTCACACACCTTACTTACTAGTCTTGCTGTGACTCCAGCTTCTTCCCTGAGCTGACATGCAGGTTGTTGTTTTGGCACGGTGGAGATCAATTATACGTCAAAGATAAGCAAAGGCAAGACTTGCATGGGGAGCTAAACATAACAGCCGTACTGGTTTAGTGGTTTTTAATCTTGAACATTTGAGCCTCTGAAAATTGTTCCAACTAAAGCAGGAGCAGTGCACCTGGTATATCAAGGTCAGTGTTCAAGGTCAATATGTATAGGCATACATTAACCAAACCTACACAAAAAACTGTACCTTGTGCTTGTCCAATAGAATTGAATTTAATAAGTGCACTAAAACCTGGTTCTCGATCTTGATCTCTGCTCTGCAGGAAAGCCTACATTACATTTCAATGTAAGACAATCAGTTTTGTTTTTTTTATCACAGGCAGGCACGCAGGCATTAAAAGCAGACTGTTTTAAGTCTTCAAGTACTGCTGGAGGGGACCAAGGATTAAAACTACATAGTTGTACTAGCACATGTTGCTCTTCAGTGTATTGTTAAATATATTTCAGTGTCATTTTATGTTATTATTTATTTTTTTCTTTACCTTCTACAATGCCATTTAGTAAAGTCACTCCACTTTTTATTTTGATTAAGGCATTTTTAGTCTGTTTTGGGCTTTACAAGCTGCTGTCATGCAAATACGGGGCTTCATGTAAACATATGCTGCAGATGTGTAACGCTAAGGGTTTGTTCAGCACTATAAACACGTGCAAAGCCTGTTATTTCCATCAGAACCCTCCGTGTAACTGCGCGGGTCTCGGTCCATTTGCGTCGCCAGTGCGGTGCAGCTTTAACCGGTCCGTCATGCCTTGCGGTGTCCTAGTTCTGTTCCGATCGTGATTTACACGTGAGGTCTCCTTCACTGATAGCAAGCCTACAAGCCCCCTTGTAGGATGTCCGATGACTGGACGGACTCGTGTTTACATCCACTCGGTTTCTAGAAGAGGCGGGGATGCGCGCACACCGTTAACTGTGATGCAGGCGCCGATCGGCACAGAATAAACAGGGATCTCCCTCAAGTGGCCCGCATACCATGACGAAGAAAGTACTGGATTTTATCCCAGAGATATATTCGGTGGCTACAGAACAAGAGAGTTCTTAATCGTCTAAGACACAGTGAGCTGCGGCTGGAAAGAGGTATGTTGTCGTGTTTGTTGCACTGGATTGAACGCAGTGAATGCGTCAGTCACGCCAACATTTAAAAGCTGCTGTCCTTTAGACAAGCTTGTAGACTGTTATGGGCTAATAAGTTCACTGTTGGCAGTTTTGTGTTAAACCCTGTGAGGAGGACAAACGCAGAAGAGAGACTAAAATGACCGATCAACTGCAGTTGCGTAACTTTATTTGACAGATTTATTCACGCCCTTCTCGTCCTCCCTTTCAAAGAAATCTAACCCACATCCTCGGTCAGTGTTCCTGACACAAAATACCAGATCCATGAGCCATCCAGGAAGTGAGTTAGTGGTCAGTGCGTGAGTGGGATCTGTCTGCTGAGCCCTGCAATGCAATTTATAGAGTTGGGCTGTAAGCGTGCACTCAGCAGTGGTTTTTTTAATCAAGTTCCTTCAACTGAGTCATGCAGCTACAGCACACAGGAAGAAGTCCTTGAAGCACACGTGTGGCGGACGCAAGGGTAAACTGTTTGTAGTAGGAATACTTTGCTCTGAGAAGTATACTCTGCTACTAAACTGTTGTTTCCTGATATATTGGTAACGGTTAAACCTTTTGAGAAACTGTTACAGATATCTTCATTATCAGTGAATCTTGAGCCTTTTTCAGTGTGTCAGTAATTATTATTATTTTTTAAAAATTCCTGTCATTATTTCTAAAAAGTAGTGCCATATTGCAACTTTTGGTATGATCAGATACAGAGTATTTATACTGATACAATACTTTTAGCCTATAAAGGCAGCTTATATAGGGAAGAGTAGTGGTTCGTGATTTATAAGATCAATCATCATCAGTTTACAAAATGAATACATTTTAATGATTACTAAATGACTGTGACTTTTACTTTCCACTATACTTAGTTAACAAAACACACCTTTCAGCTTTTCATGTATTTTGAAACAGTTTTTTCTTTTCTTTTTTGAAGACCTGCAATGTAAACAGTATAGATCCAATACCAATACCAGCATTGGTATGGATACTTTCAATATTTGGATCAATCTGCCCACATCTACTTAAAAGCTACAATTTTGTCCACGGATTCAGTTTACCATCATAAGACAAAGAGATCCTGACCAAAAAAAAATCTCCCCGTTCACACAAGTTCCCATGCCAGCTAAGCACCAATATTTTTGCATTATTGATATTCATTCACACTGTGTCTGCATTTGCCTGAGATGTCAGAACCATGCTACCCAAGTGGGAAGACTCGTAACAGACTTTGCAGTGTAAATCCAGTCCAGTTTATCTTTCAGCAGACTCCCCCTCCCAGCACCTTGCGGTCAGTTAAGCTGCAGGTCTTACCGGGTTAAAGGCTTATTGTCTTCAGCAAGCTGATTAGTTTTAACTTTTGAAACTGCAAGAGGGCACTTTGGTCACTCTGCTTCAACATAGTGATTTTTTTTTTCCTGTAACAGTAAAAAATAATAACATCCAGTGATACAGCTGAAGTGTGAATGTGAGTACACTGCTTTGTTACCCATGACACCAGCAGTTGTGACAAAAACCTGCAGATGCCTTTAAATTGTTACCCACAAAGGACTGCATGTTGCATTTGTGTGAATACCACTTGCTTAATAACAGGGAACTCTTACACTGTTTATGACACAATAGATGATTGATAGTATCTGATTGCAAAGCTGTTCTCAAGCTTTTCACTCAGCTTATGCAAGCTTTTGCTGAATATGCAGCCATCTCACTGTCTTCAGCTGACAAAATTGATGTGGAGGTAATCTCCACATCAAGCCTCCTGTGCAGCATTAAGCTGCACAGGAGGCTAGAAGGTGGAGGTTTCATTTATAGATTGCAATATGCATCATCAGTTTTAGGAGGACCGCTGTGTTCTCATGGACTCTTAAAAGCATTACATTATATTAGTATATAAGTAAAGAGAAACAGGCAGGGGGAGTGGGAAATTGGTGTATAATATGAAGGCTGTGTGCCAACTTAAAAGCAGAGTCATGAGTTTATTGCTGTATTGAAGGGCCTGTGAACCTCCAGGATGTTCCATCAAGAACAGTGACATCTTGTGTGAGCACAGAGGTCAAAATGTAATTTCATTTAGGGTTTATATTTGGATTACCTGCTGACGTTAGCATTTTAGCCTTCCTGTTGTTCAAAGCGAGAAGATCTTGGGTTTGAATATGGTTGGCTGGTACATTTCTTGCATGAAGTTTGCATGTTCTACCTGTGATTGCGTGGGTTTTCTCCAACAATCCAAAGACATGCACATTAGCTTAATTGTTCATTCTAAATTGCTAAATTGGATGCAAATGTGGGTCACTGTATGACAGCTGCAGGCTTTAGTCTTTACAACTGTGGCAAGATATTAGTAGGGAAGTTTTAGGTGCCAGAGGGTTGATCATCTGAACATTAGTAACCTTCTGACGTTGAGCTTTGAATGAGCTAACTAACACAGCTAAAATCTGAGCTAAAGCTATGTGTCTGTGAGCTACTATTGTAGTCTCACAACTAGTTTGGGAGTCATTGTGGATCATTTTAGGCAGCTTACACAATTGTGAAGTAAAAACTCTCAGCAGAAGATTTCTTTTATCCAGTGATTTTAGCAAGCTCATAGAGCCTGGACATTTTTATTAGGAGTAAGTTTTTAAATTGTATGCAGGCCATTGACCTCTTAACATAGAGGATAGAGTTTATCTGTTTGGCATGACCACTCCAGCTAAAACTAGACAATATCCACCATAAGGCCAACTCTGAGGTGTTCCAGCAAAACTCCACTACATCTCCAACAAGAACCCCCACTGCAGAGCACACCTCCATGTTTTCTCGCAGCCCACATTCATAGGAAACAAAGAGGAAGTGACAGGAAAGCACGGACTGCTTCTTAATTGTTGCCGATTGTGTGGTCTACTTTCCCAGACCGTACCCTCCAATCACTCCGGTCAGCTGTGTAAGGTCGGGACAAAGCCTGAGCTGCGTCACCATGGTGAGGGATTGTTTGCATCCAGTCATGCTGCTGGCCATGTGGACTCACGCATGCACATTACAGCGTGCTCTTTTGTTTGTGCACCACTTGTTGTTTTTCAGTGGATCCCCTCCAGCTTCCACAACCTCCTTGTTGTGTATAAAAAAAATTGGCATCGTCTGTTTTTTGAACTGCTATAAGTCTCATCTACTGAGTGCCATGTCTCCATTAGTAATTCGATTTTTGACTGACAGTCGTGTTTAAAAAAAAAAAAAAAAAAAAAGATCGAGTTTTGATTTTTCAAAGCAAATGTGTCGGTTTAATCAGATGTTTGAGGGTACACACAGCAACAAGATTGGCATTGAGTCTATTAAACTGTAATTTAGCAAGAGGCTGAGATGGCACAGAGCTGACCAAGGCAGGAAATGAACTATTAACTATTAACTATTATCCAGACTGAAGAAGTCACTTGGATGAGTGACGAAACGTTTCTCCCACAAAACGCTACGTCCAGATAAACAGAATCAACTTTTGGAGATTAACTATTAGGTTTGTATATTGGATTTAAATTCCACCTTTAAGTC
The DNA here is from genome assembly GCF_000239375.1 of Pundamilia nyererei. Lineage (NCBI taxonomy): Eukaryota > Metazoa > Chordata > Actinopteri > Cichliformes > Cichlidae > Pundamilia > Pundamilia nyererei. Next base: position 5,692,625 of record NW_005187415.1, read on the forward strand.
TGTGTGAAATGAAAAGCTTTTAGTTAACATTTCTCAGTCTGTTCCTTCAATGCTCATCCACGGCTTATTAAAGGAGCTTTTAGCTTAATTTTTGTGCTGATCCCTCTCATGAGCTGCTATCCATGTTTGAGGAAATATAAATAAGAAGCCTGGACTTCTCGTGCTGCGTCCCCTCCCTAACTCTGCCTTCCTCTGGCATCCTGAGAATGAAACTTCAGGGGAGGTAGACTGGAGTCATAACTAAGTTTAGCTCAACGGTTCACAGCCCAGACAACACAATATTTTTCATGTCTGAAACCAAATGGCTGTGGCAGAAGTTGTCTGACAGCAAGGATTTGTACTGATAGCTGCAGCCTTTCCTTCCCACAGCAGTCGTTTTCAATCTTTTCAAGCATTTCCTGAGATTATGACTAGCATGAGTGTAACATCTCCTATATCGAGCATGTTCTGTCTTCGTGGTTCGATCTCCCTTCAGATCATTGTGTTGTTTATATCTGTTTATTCTGTCTCTTATGCAACGTGTTTTTCTGCTCGTTGAAGGAAAATATACATGAATGCAAACACAGCAAGCTCCAGTAATGCAACTGTTTAAGATAAAAAAATAAAAAAAAACATTAGAAACTCTAACAATAAGTAGAAAGCATATTATATGTAGCATCAGAAATAGATCTAAAGAAAAGCACAGTTATTTCAGTGTTTAGTCATAAAACAGGTCAAATAAATAAATTCCATGGTAGTTAAACGCTAAATCAATTTGCCAAGAATGCATAAAAAAAAAGAAAGAAACCATATTTTGGATTTCTCTGAGCCAACAGTAGAAAATCGCGTGTTAATGTGATCAGCCACAACTCTAACAGTATACAGACACAGTTTTTCAGTTCTAAGGTTTTACATACCGGGACATCCTTACAAATAAATAAATGCAGACCGAGGACACGCTGGAGAGATTATATCTCTTGGCTGGACTGGGAATGCCTTCATGTTCCCCCGGACAAGCTGGAGGAGGTGGCTGAGAAGATGGAGGTCTGGGCTTCTGTGCTTAGGCTCTGCCCCCGCGACCCCAGCCCCAGCCCCGGATAAGCGGAAGAAGATGGATGGATGGAATAAACGCATGACGAGTGTGTGGAAGAACTAAGTACACACCGTCATTCAGTAGCTTGTGGAAGCAGGTTTAGCACTAACTTGAAGTAATTGTTTCCTGATTCACTTTATCAGTCGCTCACATCATTGTGGTGGAATTTTGCTTCACTCTTCTTTACAACAGTGACTAATGCACGAATCTCTTAAGGTCCATTTCAATAAGTCTCAGATCTGGGCATTGCAACACCTTGATTCCTTCTTAGCTATGCTGTTGTAGATTTGTTGCTGTGCTGTTGCCCAGATGGCCTCACATTAGACCCTTGAATACTTTGGCATTCATGGTCAACTCAATAACTGCAAGGTGCCCAGGTCCTGTGGCTGCAAAACACACCCAAATTATCAGCCATCATCCACCATGCTTGACAGTGGGTATGAGTTGTTAGTGTCTCGTTCTCCAAACGTGGACATCTCTTCTGTATATAGCAGCGGTCCTCACATCCCGCGGGCCATGGACCGGTACCGGTCTGTGAGTCGTTTGGTACCGGGTCGGAAGAGTTGAGGCTCGGGTGTGAAATTTATGGTTTTCATGGTTCTGATCGGTTTTTAGCATAATTTTTTTTTTATCGTTAACTCTCTTTCCCTAGGTCTTTTCCCGTGTGTTATGAATAAATCTTCTTTTTCTTTTTGGTACCGATACTGGTTTTATTTTGTTGTATTTATCCACGACACCTTAAAGGCCAGTCTGTGAAAATATTGTTGGACATAAACCGGTCAGTGGCGCAAAAAAGGTTGGGGACCGCTGGTCTAAAGGATATTGTTCCAGAAGTCTTGTGGTTTGTTTAGATGCCACTTTGTAAACCTAAGCCATGCTACCATGTTCTTTTTAGAGAGAAGAGTCTTTCTCTTCCAAACAAGTCATCCGTGTTGAGTCCTTTTTCTAATTTTGACTGTCATGAACGTAAACATTTAACATGTTAACTGAGGAATCTGAGATGTAGCTCTTAGCCTTCACCGTTAGGGGTGATTTGGTGGGATATCAATTCTGGGAAAGATAGGCAGTTGTCTTGAATATTTTCTGCTTGTGAATAATCTTTCTCACCGTGGAATGATGGACTTAATTTTGGGGGGAAATGGCCTTATAACCTTTCCCAGACTGAGCAACAATCACTTCTAAGAGATCACAGCTGATGCCTTTCCTCCTTGGCTTTGTGTTAACGCACACCTGAATGCTCCAGGCCTGTAAACTGCCAAAACTCCTGCTTTGATAGAGGTGCTCATACTTGTTGATGATTCCTTAATCAAGCACATTTGATTACCAACTCCTGGCTGTTACTTATCCTTTTAATTCCTATTGAAACGGTAAGAGTGTACTTACTGTTTCACACACTGCTACTGCATTTTAGCTTAGTTTGTGTTAAACAATGACACAGTGTAATGTCACATCTGGAGTTCATCTGAGGTTTTATTTATCTGATTTCAAAACCTGCTCTGGTCCAGGCTCTCTGTGTGTGTGTGTGTGTGCGTGTGCGTGTGCGCGTGTGTGTCAAAAATTGTGACGTCAAAGAGATTTCCTGTCAAATCTGTGTGTACTTAGTGGTGGTTTGGAGTGGTGGGAGGGGTTTTTGTGTATGGATTACTGCATAAAGTTGGAATGTGAATCACTGAGTCTTTTTTTTAATGACTAACAGAAGAAGAATATCCTGCACCTGCACTTCCTTTTCTAGAAACTATGACTGTGCGGACTTGTGGCTCACTGAACACATCTAAATATGGAAGTATACATTTACAATGAAGCCGAATCAAAATAGAAACCAGTGTCGCCGCATACTAATTAGTTTATACCCGCCTGTATGATTTATTAATTCACACGCTGGCAGTGGGAGCATCAAAGTAAATGTGATTTAGATTAAAGTCATAACCAGGGAGGAAAGGGAAATTGCATGATGCAAATTCAGAGCAGTAATAGCAATAGCTGTAAAAAAAAAAAAAAAAAAGGAGAGAGAGAGAGAAAGTGATCGGTGTGGCTGAGGTAAGTCTCTGGAGGAATTGTTGGAACTTATCAGCAAGGAGGAAAAGAAAATCAAAGCTACTTTGCACAAGGTGACGGGCTTCACAGGCCATGTTGTTGGAGCAGTTGAGCAGAGAATTCAATTAGTTATTGACTCTGTCGACAGTTTGTTGTTCTGACCTTCAGGTTTCCAGTTTAGACCTTCAATAACCTGTTAAGTTCAGCTCAGAACTGAATGATGGTGATTTAGGATAGAGACTAATGAGAGTATACTGACACCAATGCTATTGTCATCAATTGATTCTGGTCATACGGTTTAATTCTTTATTGGTTCCCTGACTGATTCTTTATTAACTTTCCATGTGGAAAAATATCCAGCACTGTGAGCCTGTGCAAAATGTAGAAACAGTAAAATAAAGTTTTTTGCATGTGATTTGGGTGGAAAGTGTCCACCGTCACAAGTTGGACACATTTTTCATGCTTCACTGGTCTGTCCCACTTAAGATCAAAAAGTATGCATGTAAAATGAGTTTGACCTACTTGGAGCATCTAAGTTGTTGCAATTTGATTGTTTTTGGATCAAAACTATAGGGCATAAAGTTTTGACTAAAAATGATCTGAACATCTGCTTCTGCACAGCCGCCTGCTCCTGTGGTCCTGTGTGTCGCTCCTGATAAAAGCAAACATCTATCAGCATATGCTGTTTGTGTCAAGGGAACCGTAAGAGCTCTATGAGTAAAGGAATGAAAATTCATCAAAAGGAAAAAAAACCCAGGAACCATGTTAGCGAGGTCAGTTTGAATCTAATATTTTTTAGGCTGTTTGATATCTTATTTGATATTTTTCACAACTCTGTCTGCACATGTGGCCTTAAAGTGTTTATGCAAATCATCTTCTAATTGAACATAACTGCTAGTTTAGTGGAAAACATGTTGCAGTGCTGAAAAGGTGCTGCAACCACTCACTGCTGTGCCATTTTTATATCAACATTTCCCATCTTTACATTTACATAAAAATACATTTATCAAGTGTTAACTGCCCCAAAATAACTCCTCCACTTTCAATATGAGCATTGCAAAGTAAAGCCTCACGAGAAAGTCGACCGTCTCAACGTTAACCCTCTGCTCTGTTTTGATATATTTATAATAAATGCATCACCGTGGAGTAAATGAAATCCAAATGTCTCACATAGAAGTGCTCATAGAAAGTGTGAGTATGCACATTAGTGTGAGCAGAGTATCATAAAAGTGTGCGAAAGATTACCACATATGTGGGTTAAACTTCAGTGGATGTTACTCATCATAATGAAAATTCAGTGACAACATTTCAGCCTCACCTGGCTTCTGTTTTAAACCTTGTATTAAAGATACAGGTGTGATCAAATGTCTAAATTCAAATTTTTTTTTAATGTTTTTCCACGGTGGATGAATTGTGCAGCATGCATCTTTAATGACTTTAAAAACAATAATTGGGTGCACAAGTTTATTTTTCATTTTCTGTAATCAATGCAGGTTCAAATATGTACATACATCCCCAGTCATATCTGGTTAAATGTCCATTAACATGTTGAACCTCAACCAGATGCTTTTTGTAGCAATCAACAAGCTTCTGGTATAATTCTGATCGGATATTTGACAACTCTTCTTGGCAGAATTAGTAGAATTCATTTAAGTTGGTTGGTTTCCTGGGATGGAGCTGCATTTTAAGTGTAGTCCACAAATTTTCAGTAGAGTTAAGGCCATATTATCCATTCCAAACTATTTTTGCTTTGCATCACACTTTTTCAAGTTTTACTATATCTCGGAGAGTAAATGCTGAGTGTTTGCAGACAAGTCGGCGTCTTACGACTGTTTTAATCTCCAGGTGACCAAAGCAAACGCAAGTAGGTTAATGGTGCAGCACACTCTTTGCAGTCAATCCAGTTCAGAACAGTTGACCTGTTCAGGAGAACGCAAGGTATTCATCTCAAAAGGGTTTGCACTCCTTCTTCAAACGATCCAACCTTTTCCTTTTAATTTTATCCTGCTTGGTTTTGTTTATTCATCTGCACCCCTACTCTTTCACCTTCACTGTGCCTCTTTGTTTTCTTATTGTCTCCTTTCTATTCCCCAAGCCGCTGAGCTCCTTTGAGAATAATCTCATTTGCTGGATCTATCTCAATTCGAATGCATACTGTCTCGTTTAACAAATCGCCCAGTTTCACTCCAAATGCACACCTTGCCCATAACAGATGCCTTCAGCGCAGAGGAGTGTGCAGCATAATGCGGTCTCTGTAGAAAAAGGCCTCCAGGGGGGCCAGTAGTTAAATTGGAGGAGAGATGGGATTCCCATTCCAGCTGTGACGAAGATGCAAGGTGCTTAAATTGTTATCGCCTCAAGCGATAGGCAAGTCAAGGATCAGAGCTGAGCTGATGGCCCAGTCAGGAGACAGGGAGCAATGCTGCCCAGTATGGTTGCAAGACTGAGTATTAGCCACCTGCTCTTTCACTGCTCTGTTGCTCAGGCTTGCAAGGGCCATAATGACTGCCTCGCTGCTGAGGCGCTTGTGTCAGCAGTTTGAAATGACTCTCATTCTGTGTGCCTGTAAGCTTTTCTGCACTGAACACCAGGAAATGAAAAATATATCGGAAGAGTTCGATCACAACACAATTACATTACCACAGGCATTTGATGGTACAACATTTCACCAGCAGCGTTACATGAAATCTCTTACAGAGAACTAGTGTTGTGTGTTGTTGTTGGGAGCATCAGGTTTTAGCTCTTTAGTGGCCCTTAACCCATTTAGGAAACACTTAACTAAAACAAGGGTGATTAAGTTGACTGGATAATTTGGTCATAATATCATGTTGTTCCACCTGAATCTACCTGCTGCAGAAGAAATGTTAGTCACATTTGTTAAATGCTCAAAGGTGGTGCAGCTCCAGAATTAGCACCACTTCTGAGTCACTGTTGTGTTCACCTGATAGAGTACATGTAATGAATGTTGGGAGATCTCTTTAGCTGCTATGCGCTCCATTATATTCAGCTGGTAGAGCCATTTAACTGAAGTTATTCGCCGGCTCTGTCAATCAATAACCTGAGAGACCGTTAAAATTATAGACATTATATAAAAAACAGACAAAGCCTGAAGGTTTTGAAAAGTGAAGCCAATGCAGAAGTGCCTGAAAACTGCATTATTTCTGTCAGCAGGAGGTAAGAAAAAAAGAAGTCAAACTGTACAGGAGTTTGAGAAAATGACCCCACTTCTCACTCAGTGTGCAACCTCTGTAAACTCAACCAAATGCATGTTGCAGATCTCGGGAACCTGCCTTTAAGAGTGTAGTTTTTTGGGGGATTTTACACATTCAATTCAATTCAACTTTATTTATATAGTGCCAAATCATAACAACGGTCACCTCGAGGCACTTTATATTGTAGGGTAGACCCTACAATAATACAGTCAGAGGAAAAACCCAACAATCATATGACCCCCTTTGAGCAAGCACTTTGGCGACAGTGGAAAGGAAAAACTCCCTTGAACCCCCTCCCTGAACCAGGCTCAGGGAGGGGCAGCCATCTGCTGTGACTGGTTGGGGGGGTGAGAGAAGGAAGACAGGATGAGAGACATGCTGTGGAAGAGAGCCAGAAATCTCTGGCTCTGGCTCTCTTACACATCTGTATGGCTACATCCATCTCTGCATAACAGGTTATATATAATTATCCTTATGTGTGGAGACAATGTATCATTCAATGATGCACTTCAAGAGCATCATTGCACAACTGAAAGCAGAAATACTTTTTTTTTTGTTTGTTTCCAAAGACGTCTGGATGCTACGTGTTCTGTATTTAAAAGGAAAGAAATCACATGCTACTCCATCATTAGCGGCTCAGAATTCTGAGCTGATGTTAATTATTAAAAAAACCCCACACTGTTCAACTTGTAGATTTCTGTGATGGGAGCTGTGCTTCAAAGGGCGGCTTTTTAAGCTTCCATCTCGTGCTTGACACTCCATTTGGTGTGAGTGGCTGGCACCGTGCAGTGTGGGTTGCACACCTGTGTCATAACTGTCACTCTGGTGGCATCTGCATATTTCAAGCTGTACTTTTTCCAGCCTGATATGAATATCAAGCAGAAGACTTTTGCTACTGCCTTGTGTATGTCTGAATACCTGCAGCCTGTGCATCATTTACAATTGCAGCATGGTGTTGTTTCTCACAGCGCTGCTGTATAACTCACATTTGGTGTACGCCTCAGGGATGCTGAAGTGACTGAGGAGGGCATCGCTGTTTCTGTGTGTAGTCTGTAATATTTCTCCAAGCCCTGACAACCCAACAACTTATCTGTGCTCCAGTGTTTCAGGTATTTGTGACAAGTCAAAACTAGCTGTTGAGATTTTCCATTTTTAGGGCATGAATCCTTTTTGTTGGCATGGCAGGACATTCACTTACGGTCTGGTCAAGTGCTGCGTTCTGCACAGCTGAAGATGTGTTGGTCACTTTCCCATCCCAATTCAGTGCAGTTACTGCTCAATTTGCTGGAACATCTGTGACAGTCTGGCCCATGTATACGAAGAATAGCCTAAGGTTTGGATAGTGCACCTACATGGGTCCATGTCTGAGTTATCCCAGCTGTAGAAAATTGGCTTTTGGTGTCTGAATTTCCAAATTTTTAATATAGGTAGCTGACTGGTGCAGATAACTCATAAGAGGCCTTGAGTTATTACAGGATTTTTTTTATGTTAGATTTTTAGCCCTTAAATTAAGTTGTAGCTTTTATATATAAAATATATTTATATATAAAATATATATAA
>NW_005187415.1:5701237-5717477 GCF_000239375.1 Pundamilia nyererei
CTGCAACTTAAGCATGCACGTCCATTTCACACCTAAGAGAAGCAAAGTTTGTCTATTACACACTTTGCGTGTAATATCAGGTTGGATCCACCACTAAAAATATTTATAGTCGAACCTTTAAGGGTCTTGTGTAGGAGTGAATAGTGGTTAAGTGATGCTTAACAGTTAAACATGATTTATTTTACCGAACTTTTTATTTTTTCGCTCTCCAGGATGCAAAATAAAGAATCTCTAGCGGCTCCCTGTGGTGTGGAGGAATGAAGGCCATGGAGCTAAAAGTGTGGGTGGACGGAGTGCAGCGCATTGTGTGCGGGGTCACGGAGTTCACCACATGCCAGGAAGTGGTCATCGCTTTGGCACAAGCCATTGGTAAGCTACAAATTACTCACTACAACATAACCTGTTCACAGGTAGCAAATGCTTAGAAACATTATGTTACTTCCTGTGTCTCTAGAAAGTAAAATAATATTGGTTACTGCTTAAGTCCAGGAAAAGCAGTGCAAATTATATTTTGTCCTGCATAAATCAATGCTGGGATGTTCTGTTATGTGGGTTGCATCCAGTATTTGGCAGGCCGCATACATGCAGACACTTGAGGAAATAAGTGGCTTGAAAATGAAAAGTGACTAGAGGGCACAAATAGATTTTCACCATAACGGGACTCTGTGAAACACGATGAGTCATACTGCAGTCTTTCCTTTGTTGACAGTTGATAGAAATAAGTTCAGGCTCAGCCTCTTCGTTTGCATTTGTGAATTTAAGACTGGCATCATGACATTTAGTCATGTGTACACATTTTTTAGAGGAACACATTCAATATTTGATTTTTCAGTAGCCCCAGTGGTTAGAGTTAAAATGTGGGGGTCTTTCACAGTGACAGCAGAGGAAGAGTTATGGCACAGTCCTTTGTGTTCCCTGTGCCTTTTGTCCTGGCTAAGCTGCTTTGAAGTCTGAATGGCTGTAGTGATGAATGCACCTCTTTTTATAAGGACCCTTACTGTGGAAGAAGGGGGTTGGCTGTGCAGTTGGCAGTGTTTTCTCTTATCTTTATGTGTACAGATACAAATACAGGAGACACACACAAAAGGCCCTGAACCACTGAACCCCGTTCTTTGGCTAACACAAACGCTGTTTGTTGACTTGAATTTTCCCACTGCATTAGACACCGTGGTAAAGTCCTTTATATCTGCCAGTGGTGCAGCCTGTGGGAGAGCTGTGAAAAAGCCTTTTGTCATTGTTTCGTCTGTCGTTTTTTGCAAAAACACATTGAACTTTATTTTGATCATTTTAACAAGGCTGGATTGATTTTTTTCACAGGTTCCACAGGGTGTTTACTCTGACAGCATGCAATGTGATTTTTGAAACATCTCAGGGCGCACAACCAGATACAGAAGGGTGTTTAATGGATATCTGTGAGCTGAATCATTCTCAGCCCTTGTTGATGTTACTCAGCAAATGTTTAAAGCTGAGGGATGACACGGACAAAGGCAAAACTGTGATCTGGTAAAAGATTTAAAGAGAGCACAGATAAATGACTCTCTTTATCACTCACTGTGGAATTTAAGTGAATAGTTTTCCCTCTAAAGTAATGTGAACCCAGATTTGAAAGTGTTTTTTTTTTTTTAAATGTGTTAACACTGTGATTGTTTTTACTTCAGAAAAGAAATTGTCAACATGAAAACTGATGTTCACTTACATTTCCAGAAAGACTAGACAACATTTTATTTCTTTTTTTATCATCTTTAAACAAGTTAGTTTGGGGACATCACAGCTAGTGTGGTCATGTCAAAAAGAAAGTTTGCACCAAACTTTCTTATAGTCTTGTGGAAAAGTTGTATTGGTTCCACAAGAGTTAAGCAAGTAGTAGCCAGGTGCTACTAATCAAATTCACTTGATTAACGGATTAATCGCAAGTGTGAGCACTGATTTAAAAGCATAAGATTTGGCAATTTGATGGTCTGAGCATAAAGGTATACGTTTGGATAATGCTAATGTTCTCAGGAGTGGACATCCCAGGATATTCACCCCAAGGTCAGACCATGCAATTTTTTTTAGAGAGGCTGCGAGAACCTAAGAGCTACATCTCAGACTCCACAGGCCTTGGTTAGCATGTGAAATATTCATGACAGCACAATTAGAAAGTTACAGAACAAACTAGGCTTGTTTGGGAGGGCTGCCGAGAGAAAACCACTTCTGTAACTTTTAACTTCTGTCCCTTAGACAGATGAGACCAAAATGGAGATATTTGGCCATAATACACAGCTCCATGTTTGGAGAAAACCCAAACACCTCATATCAAGTGTATGAGATCACCAACTCGAGCGTGAACTCATCTGTATATCAAAATACTCTAGAGAAATGTGAGGACATCTATTCAACAGCTAAAGCTTGGGCTGGGTCATACCTCAGGACAATGATATTGAGCGTAGCAGCAAATCTGCGGCAAAATCTGTTGCTAATTTAAAACAGAATGACTGAAAAAGAAAAGAATCAAAGCCTGTCAAAGTCCAGATCTCAAGGTGACTGAAATGCTGTAGCACGACCTTAAGAGAGCGGTGCATAAACAAATGCCTGCAAACATCATTGAACTTGTCGTGGTTTGCACTGTCAGACCATGAGAAGAGAGGAAGAAGACCCAAAAGCAGACACTGAAGAGAGGAAATGAAGTTTTACACAAAAAGCGAGCAGTTTATTACAGGCTGGTTGAACATGGATAAAGAATAAAGGGCGTAAACTAAAACCTACACTGGGAAAACTGAAAAATGATAACTATGACAAAACTGTCATAACTAACATAAATATGATTCAGAGCAGGAACGTGCAGAAAACTATGAAGAAGCAAGAACATGAGGCATGAACACGACCTGAGCTGAATCATGCCGGACGAGGAACTGACATGATGGGAGGGTAAACAGTCTACCTAACCACGACTGAGTGAAACGCACAGACTAAATACACACAGGAGGTGATCAGGGGAAGCGGAAACACATATGGAAACAGCTGACACAAATGAAAATAACGACGTCACAGGAGAAGATTTAAACTAAATGCATCGAACAAAGAAACACAAGACTTTCAAAACAAAACAGGAAACATGGTGAGACGTAGACAACACAGACTTGACAACATGAAACACGCAGACAGGAAATGCATAACAACTAGAACAGAAGGCCAGGGTGAAACAGACTACAATTCACAGCCAATTAATAATAATCCAAAACTCCACATGATCTTCAAAATATAACAAAAGTGATCAAAACCAACTGAAATCACTGGGTCACACACCCAGCCCCTGACAGAACTGACTCAAATTAAAGAAGAGTGGGGCAAACTTCCAGTATTATGCATTATACATACTTTGCAAGTAAAACTTAATTTTCACCCACAAATTGAAAACTTTTTAAATGCTTGCACCATATAAAGGTTGTTTCAACTGAAACCTGTTGAACATCAAGGGAAGGAGGGGTAAATTAACATCACATCTCCTTCTTCCAGCAGAACCCCGTCCATTGCAATGAAAAGAGCCCAGAAAAACAAACCCTTCGTGTAGGATTCCCTTCCACTGATTGTGAAAAGCTGTCATAAAATCTCAGGACCTTTCAACTACTTCTTGTTTTGTCCCAGGACGGACGGGCAGATACACTTTGATCGAGAAATGGCGGGAGACAGAGCGCCACCTGGCTCCAAATGAAAACCCTGTAGTGTCCCTGAACAAGTGGGGCCAGTATGCCACTGACGTGCAGCTCATCCTCCAGCGGACCGGCCCGTCTGTCAGCGAGCGGCCAAACTCTGAAGGGCTGGCTCGTGTCCCAGAACGAGGTCTATACCGCCAGAGCCTTCCACCTCTGGCCAAGCTCCGTCCATCGGGGACAGACAGGTCGCTCAAACGAAAGGAACCCAAACGCAAATCTTTGACCTTCACAGGAAGCGCCAAGGGTCTGCGGGAAATATTTGGAAAAAGCAGAGATACTGATGGTGTGTATAGCTAAAATATTAGCCATGATCTTACCAGTCATTTCTTTGCTAGCTTCAATGGTTCAGTTTCCTTCTTTTAATCTTAGTCTTCCCTTTTTGTCTGTGCATCTAGTCAAACAGTCCCAGCAGCGCGGTGTGAGTTTAAACCTCAGCAGAGTTGGAGGAGGTGGAATAGCATCTGTACCTGGGAGTCCGGCCAGAGAGCTGAGCCGACTGGTGCAGCTGCAGAGAAACAAACTCCAGGCCCTGGAAAGCCGCCTGCTGGGCTGCGAGGCTGAGCTGCGAGACTGGGAGGAGGCCACAGGCGAGGCCAGCGATGTGAGTAAAACCACAGCTGCCAGTGAAGTCACTGAGAGAAACTTTGCATATGTGCTGATCTTCAGATCGTCTGCACCCTAAACTTTCATGTCTTCCAATATCTTTATTTTTACATCCCTACATCATATTTTAATCCCATGCCTTACAGGAAGGAAACCTGGAGGAAGAGCTGCTGCTTTTAGAGCAGCAGGTGAGGAGGAATGACGCCGAGATGGAGGAGGAGGAATTCTGGCAGAACGAGTTGCAGATAGAGCAGGAGAGCGAGTGGCAGCTGCGGCAACAGCTAGCCGAGCTGCAGGGCCACGTACGCGACTGTGAAGCCAAGCTTTCGGAGTATCTAGCTCGCATACAGGTGAACTTAGCATCACGAGCTGCCTGATTTCACCAGATCCTGTTTTAATGGTTTTACGAGTTAAACCTCTTATCTATAAATGTCAGTAAAACACAAACACGCTGCTTTAACTGAAGAAGGAAGCTGGGAAAAATGAGATTTTTATTTACTTTCCAGAGCATGGAGGCAGGTGTGGAGCAGGAGCGACTGCAGCACGAGGCTGAGCTGAAACAAAGGGTCAACGAGGAAGAGGTGCAGTCATTGAAAAATTAACATTTGGGACATTCTACCGATCTCATAAACAGATACTTACTGTGGATGGCATTACCCTGGCCTCCAGTAACACTGTGAGGACTCATGCTGTGGTTTTTTACCAGGATATTTCCTTCAAAACTAGTTCATGCATTTATTACTTCTAGGCTGGATTATTTTATTATCAGGATGTCTTAAAAACTCTCTGAAAAGTCTTCAGCTGATCGAAAAATGCTTCAGCGAGAGTACTGACGCGGGGACTAGAAAGAGAGAGCATATTTCTCCTATATTGGCTCCCCTTTACTGGCTCCCAGTTAAATCCAGAATCGAATTAAAAACCCTGCTCCTCACATACAGGTCTTGAATAATCAGGCCCTATCTTATCTTAATGACCTGATAGTACCGTATCACTCCAACAGAGCACTTCACTCTCAAATGTTACTCTGAAACTTTTTGATAAAGCATATAGGGTTGGATCAGGTGACCCTGAATCCTCTCTTACTTATGGTGCAGTTAGTCTAGCCTGCTGGGGGATTCCCATGATGCACTGAGCGTTTCTTCTTCGGTCACCTTTGTCACTTACTATGTTTTAATACACCACTTTGCATTTAGTCATTAGTTTTTATTAATCGGTCTTTCTTCCACACCATATCTTTGTCCTGTATTATTGTCTTTACCTTACAATATAAAGCACATTGAGGCAACTGCTGCTGTGTTTTGATGCTATTTAAATAAAGTTGTGTTGAGAAAAATGTTTTGTTAAACCGACACACGTGTTCTAAACTTGGATGAATAGTTTTGCAGAGCTAAAAAACTTTTTATTCAAGTTCAAAACATGTCAAAGCATGAAAAAGTCTTCCTACATGGTTGAGTTTCTTTTGCATATTTCTCCTGGAAAATTGCGATGAGCGCTGGCTTCCTGACTTCCCTTCCACTCTGGCTTTCAGGTACAAGCCCAGCTGGAGAAAGTGAGGGCAGAGTTGGAAATGCAGAGCCAACAAACAGCACGGCTGGAGAACAGCTGCAGGGCATTGGAACGCTCGCTCAGCCAGTCAGGCAAGAGATTACAGGTCAGCTCAACTGTTTAGTTGTTTATTTTAGAGGCCCATCCTGGCATTTTGCTAAAAAATATTGTGTTCCCATTAACTTTAGAAGAGGCTGAAGAATTCAGATTTCAAGAAAGTGTTTTAAAAAATCTTATTAAGAAGTCGGAAAACTTTGGCTCCGCTGACGCTGGTTTAAAAATTTAGTCCTCAGCACACAGGTGGAACCATAGAAATCTAAGCTCATTAAGTTGTGGGCAGTGAAGCAAAGCCTTATCTCTGGCTCGCAGCAATGTGCGATGGATCTTTGCCTGCATGCATCCTAGTATGAAGTAGGGTGAAGTCCAGTAAGATGTGGGAAGCGTGAGGTAACGAGAAGGGAATGGGAGGGAGGGAATTAGCAGCATTCTTTGCCTGATTAGAGAGGGGCCTGAATAAGTACGCAATCCCCTGCCTGGAGTTGTGTAATCATCTGTGAGCTGATACTTTTCTTTGGCTGGCTCAACTACACTATGACTCTGGAGAGATCCTGAGCAGAACATCAATCTTTTTTTCATTTTGACCTAATAAATTCACCTCCATTAGAGTAACTTCCTGCACTCGAAAGCTTTGGTAAGCTGTGGATTTGTTTATGTGCAGTACTTTTATCCGACTAGGCATACAGTTCATTTTATTATCCTGGTGTTTTTTTTCCTTTATAGGAGAAAGAGCAGGAGCTGGAGCAGCTGACAAAAGAGCTTCGACAGGTCAACCTACAGCAGTTCATTCAGCAGACTGGTACCAAGGTCACTGTGCTGCCGGCTGAACCATCAGAAGACATCAGCAGCGGTATAAATACACGTACACACTGACAGAAACTCTACAAGATCACCACCTTCTTGAAAGCGTTTAGTTTTACTGTAAATGCTGATTGCAGCTGAGGCATTCTACATACTGTATTGCTTTTAGATGTGTATGGACACAGTGCCACCTTATGGTCATACTGAGAATGACCTGTTAGACTACGTGAGGCAGGACTGCCCCATTACATGGACCAGCAATGGAATTCTCAATATTAAGCCAAAGAAAAATCCTCTGTTTTTATTTTAATCACATCGTTTTTTACATAAACTTTCTCCATTCTCTTTGTCTTCTTTATTTCTTTTGGCTGCTCCTTAGCATCGTCGTCTTCTTTCCTTGCATCTTCCTCTTTCTGGGTTGCTGTCACATAGAATGCTATAGTTTTTTTCCCATTTGTAAAAGAAGTCATTTTACTTAAAGTTGATACTTAATCACTTGTGGGATGTCAGATCAGAATCATATATCAGTGATGTTCATACCCTTCACAGCTAAATGACCTTCTCTTTTTTGTGTGCTGCAGAGACGGAGTGCGGTTCCCTGAAACGACTCGGCTCCTCCCGTCTCTTACCCAGTGACCTTCGTGCTCTTCAGAGCGCCGTCTCGTCCACCCTCAACCCTGAAGGCATCTACGTTTGACCCTAAATGTCCAGGAGGCATATTCTTTTTTGGCAGTAGCAAGGCAGCTTTATGCTACTGAAACTATTTCCACACACAGAAAAACAAAGAAATGACTCCACAAATAGATGTTTTTCTTACAAGGCAACAGAGTGTCAGAGTGGCACTTCAATATGGAGGGTTTTTGCCCAAAAAAAAAAAGAGTGTGACAAGAAAACTGCACTGCCTCCTCTTCACTAGAATTGAACTTAAACTTAAACTGATGTCATCATCTGCCGTTTAATGCACAGTCTGAGCTCCCATGAGTGAGTAAGGATAAGTGCAACAGCACCATTTTTCTCTACATACCAGCTACTGTGTTTGTATTTTTGTTTGTTTGGGGTTTTTTAGCACTTCCGGACACACTCTGAATACACAATCATTTATTAGTCAAGCGATTCCCGGCAAAAAAACTATAACACGTGCAGTAAATCATGAGAGAATTTCACAGTGCAGTAGTTTCACACGCGTACTCGTCTCCATCCAAAAAAAGAGACAGATGCATGAGCATGCACAAACAGTGACTCCTGTGCTATAAGCATAGCCATATCTGATTGCCTTAAAACTAGATGTTAGTAAATGTAATATTGAAACAGAACTCAAGGTAGCTACTGAGTACTGTGCGCAGTGTGAATTTGTTAAAATGCTCCAATTCAGGTGACTCCTTGTCACGGTAACTGATGTCAGTACAACTCCATGTGGGGTTAGTCTTTTTTTTCTAAAAGAGTTTGAACTTTTTTTTTGTTTTAATTAACTAGTGAGTTTGCTTCGTGTGTATGTTTAGACGGCGATTGAAAACATTTATCATAAAATGTATGTCAGAGTTAAAAGAGGGCGACTAAAGAGGCCAATGAAGTGATATTTTAAGTAGAACATGGTGGCTGTAATGTGGTCCAATTTAAGTATTATGTGTTGTGCAGTAGGCATGCATCTGTTGTTTTTCTCATAATGAAAATGTCTTTAGTATGGAAGCTTGTTTCTGCCACTGAAAAAAGGGGTTTTTTGTCATCTGTAAGTCAGAATTTCAGCTTTTTATCTCAGTTATTTTCTAAGAAGTTTAAGCATGTTACAGGTTTGAGATAAGAACCAGATTTTTTTTTCCTTACAGATGACTTATGCAAAAAACAAAAGAATAAAAAAAACAAACAAAAAAAAAACGGTGGTGCAAACAAAGTTCCACACTTGGGTGTAAATCCAGGCTCAAATAATTTATCACTGTGACCACCAGGTGGCAGCAAAACATATTTTATTCAGGTAGGCGAAAGGCTCTTTAAGTCATCTGATTAGTGCGTGTTTAGGAGTCACTTACTGTATGCCTGTTGTTGTTGTTGTAACAAAGCCTCTGCACTTTAGCTTTAATTGTGTTAAGGTGAGAGTGTTTGATATGTTTCACTGTGTACTGTGTTCAGGAACACACACGCACACATATCAACACACCATCCTATGATTTCTAACAAACTTAAGATGTCTTCTATGAACCAAAGTTAGTGTCACACAACAGATGGTTAAATGAATGTATTTTTTTTGTGTATGTGCAGCTTGTGCTTAATAAAAATACCAGCTTCATTCAAATGGTGGCTGCGCTGCACACCATACATATTTTATATTTTACGGTCAGCTCTTTCACGCAGAAAGACGACATTTATATCACAAAAGACGGTATTAGAAGTCTGAGATAGAAGATGTTAGTATGAACCTTTGCCAGCTGAATTGGAGAAACCCAAACTGCTTGTGGATCCTCAGTATGGGCTCAGAAAACTGCAAAAAATTGCAGATGTTAAATAAAAAATCAATATTGGCCCTGTTTTGGGTTTTTTTTGTTTTTTTTGGTGTGTGTGTGTTTTTTTTTTTCCCCCAGACCAAAGATGGGAGCCAAAATTTCCCACTTGCAACTTGCGGGTGCTTATTGCAAAAGTGTGTGGGCAAATATAACTAAAGTTTCAGAGCCGAGAATATCACTCGCAGTTTAATGCTTTGAATCCCGTCTTCAGAAGAAGCACGTTCCCTCTGTTTTTCGAGCTGATTTAATTTGGGCGACAACAAATCTTTTCCACTCATTTACAAACCTGAATTTCCCTCGCTGTGTTCTCTGTGTAGCTAACTTCATTTCGCAGGCTCCAAATCTTATCGACTATTATTTGAACCCATGTGAAGAAGCTGCAGGTGTATAATAAAGTGAAACCCTCCCTCCGGTGTGAAGAGCCTCGCTTGACTGTTTGCTTTGCTGTGCAAAGGCGACCCGTGGCCTTCTGAAACTGTCCGGGGACACTTACAGAGGATTGCAGCATTATCAGCAACTCCAGCTGTGACACAGACGCTGTGACCTGCTGAGAAAGGAATCACAATGGCATGCCTTATAAAGAGAACAAAAACTGTACATTTCTACATATCACATCAATCTACGGACTGTTTCTAAAGTAGATTGAAGTCAGATAAATGCAGAGTGCTTAAGATGTTAGATTATAATGCTGTAGCTCAATAGGCAGCGTGTGCATGCAATAATGTGTGACTGGTTTCACTGGTTTCCCAGCAAGCCATGACTCATTTTGGTTTTGGTTTGCACTGTCCCTTCTGCCTCGTAGATGACGAATGAGCTTAGTCAAAAAATGGCGTTTTCATGCCTTTTCATTTAACTTTGGCAAAAAACAAACAAACAATAACATTCATGAATGTAAAAGAGAGAGATGGCAATACGTTTACCTGCATTGCTCTTTTTTTTCTTTTCCTTGTTTTCATGTTTAGAGACATTGCCAATAATTGGTGTCTATTATGCCATCAAAAGTGCATATACAAATGAGATGATGGAGCCATTATGGAAACAGCCATCAAGAGGTTTTGAAAGCTATTTAAAAAAAAAAAAATGTTGTGGCTCAGGGATACACAGAATTACCCAGACAAGAATGGACTGAAAGTAATTATGGATAAACGCCGTTCACGATGTCTCGAGCCATTTGACAAGTTAAAGTGGTTGTTTGGTCTCTCGGGGACTTCAACAGCTGTTTGACAAGTATAACGTGTAGCACGGGGTCCTAGATACGACACAACACACATCCCCAAAGTAAGAGATGTACTCAAAGTGAAGTGTTTCTGTTGCCTGGTGATTCACATGGAATATAGTGCAATTTGTATCTCATGTATTATGGAGACATACACCAGACGAGGCAAGCATAAGAGGCATAATCTGGGGTTTCGTTCAAGCCGATGATTTTGCAGTGCAATCGTGCTTTTGAAACGCATCTTAAAGCATTTACAAAACACTGTTGGATGGACTGTGCTTGGCTAACATCATGACAAATTGTATATTCAAAATGTTATGGTTTTGTATTCTTTAACTATGAAATCATTAACAATATTTTTGTCAGAACTAGAACTGATTCTGTTTTAGTCTTTGGGTCACTGTTAAGCCACTATTTATGGAAGAAATAAAAACTATCGAGAACAATGTAAAATATATAAAGAAATTATTATCTACTGTAACAAGATGCCAGAAATCAATAAACTTCTATGCCGTGCTACTATTGTGCTAACTTTTCTCCATTTCTTTTCTTTCATTTTAGACGAGAAAAAGCTGGAAATTTCACATTCTGCCAGAGAATGTGGAAGTGGACAGGGAAAAAAATGTTTTTGAAAGATGATGGGTCATTGTGTTACTTGGACCACAATGAGATTATAGCACTATAGGATGGTATGTTATCGTGTTACTTGGATCACAATGAGATTACAGCACTATAGGATGGTATATTATTAGGATCCAGTTCACAGGTGGCACAATTTTCACCAATCTTGAGGAAAAAAATAGACCAAGGCTCGCAGGAGTAAACTATTTATTGTACTTTTAATGTTTACAATATTTTGTCCATTATAGCCAATCAAAACTGGTGGAGGCCACGTCTTAGAAACACAATGGTCTGCAAAAAACAAATTTGGTACTTGGACTCTGAGAAAGCTCAAAAAGCACTTCTGCATCTTTTGTTGCATGTGACCAATAGAAGAAATGCAATAAGCAAACATGTTTATTGGCTAATATATCAATATAGCTCATGTTACTGCCAAGAATTGGTTTGAATGGTTTTTCTGGTAGATTTTTATTATTTCCAACTGGCTTCTTTTAAAGGATAGATCATATAAAATGACACATGTAATTGCATTTTTATTGCTAAGCTAGCAAGCTTGTTAGCTTACTATTTTAACTGCTGAAGGTGAATTTTAGCGCAGAAAAAAGAGGAAATGTAATCATTTTTTAAACTTTTACTGTATTCTTTGTTAAAACAAAACAAGGCTGCATACAGTGAACACAGCTTCACCATGTGAAGAAATCTAATAGTTACACGACAGCTGTTGTAGCCATGTGGGGAGGGATTTAGCAACTGGTCAATTACTGAAACCCAATTGACACGCTGCAAACGTGGGGGGGTTGGAGGCTGAAGTAGCATCCTGGGGCAACTGCCTAGGTGGCAATTCAGTATTTGATGGACAGAGATTACTTAAGAGAGAAGAAATGTGTGCTGCTAGCATCATTCCCAAAAGTTTAAATTGCAACCAACATTCCCAATCCTGGTAGTATGAGCTTAAAAATAAATGAAAAAAGCAAAAACAAAGTGACTTTTCATCTGAGGAATGGTACATTTACATTTGTGTGTGCCAGGTCTACTTCTGAATATTTAGCACTCAGTTTTCCAGCAGAAAAAAAGTCCTCCTGACCAAGCTGCAGATGCGTGGGCAACTCGTACAGTTAAACAAGATAAGATACAAGCGCCATGACCTTCTCTAAATCTGTGAAGGATAAAAACAACTTAATTTTTAATATGTTTCTGAATTGTAGGAAGCACAGCCGCAGTAGTCTCCTTATTTTTCACTCCGCAAGTCGAGTAACTGTCAGAATCATTCTGAGCTTTCCGGCCAGCAGGCTTTGTTTTGGAGACAGAGAGTTGAGATCGACTGGAATAAAAGTTTCTCCAAAAGGACCCAATTTCAAAGGGTTGTTTTCAACTTTGGAGGCATACTTTTGATACTTTACAAAGTTAGCAAACTTGGGTTATCGCAGGTGTTTTTAGCAGAAGTCCTTTCTCCCGCTCTAACCACTGTAATATAACTTTAATACTTCAAATGGAGCTCAACAGCTGGGTCAGAGGGGCTCTGATTACATTGGTGACCTTCTCACACCAGAAGATACTTGAAGATTTGTAGCCTTAAATGCTGTTAACTTTATCTGACCTGATTACTTCTAAACCCCACTTGTCTCCTATTGTTTATCAGGTACCATCATTACATTCACCAGTTTGCTATTTTTACTGTGCCATACTGTATATATCATTAGGGAATAAATCTCATAAGTAAATGACAGCAGCCCTGAGCACGCAGGCACCAGCTAAGCCTCCAGCCATTAAAACACAACCATCTTCTTCAGTTAAAACTATTTTTAGAACATGTTTAGTGTGAGTGATTTTTAATGGACGCTTGAGGAGAAAATGGGATTAGAGTTTAGATTGCAGCTCACAAACTCCAGTGTAAACATTTTGTGCAAGGTAAGTGCTAACGGAAACCTACACTTCATTTAAAGGGATTATCAAAGATGACTTAATTTTGCAACCTATATACCTCAAACATACACTCACCGGCCACAGCATTAGCTATACCTGCTAAACTGCTTCTTAATGCAAATATGTAATCAGCAAACAACATGGCTCAGTGTGCATTTAGACATGTAGACATGGTTAAGAAGACCTCCTGAAGTTCAAAATGAGCATGAGAATGGGGGAAAATAAGGTGATTTAAGTGACTTTGAATGTGGCACAGTTGTTGGTGCCACACAGGCTGATCTAAGTATTTCAGAAACTGCAGAAACAACAACATCTCAGGTTTACAAAGAAGGTAATGGTCTGATAACAATGAAATAAGATGTTTTGTTGATGCTAGACCTGACAAGAAGGCAACAGCAACTCAAATAACTGTTCCTTACAATTAAGGTATGCAGAAGAGCATCTCTTAATGCATAACACATGACACCTTGAAGCAGATGGGCCAAGGCAGCAGAAGACCACAGTGGGTTGGCAAAATTGGTGAACAGAAGACTGGAAAAACATTTCCTGGTCGGATGAATCTTGAGTTAAGCTGCAGTACAGTTGATCAAAGGTTACAACTTGCGAAGTACTAGGAAGGTGTACCTAATAAACTGGCCAGTGAGCATATAAATAGGTGCATTGTTTTATCCTAACAACACCACTGTTTGTATGTTATGTTACCTTGTTATTAGTGCTACTCAGTGAATATAAAAAACTGATTACACTCTACAAAATGTTGTAAAATAAGAAAAGTTGAATCATCCTAGTCAGTTATAGTCAGATATAGTCAGATTTAGGCTTTATTGCCACTAACATGTCAGCTTAGAGGGGTATTTATCTCTAAATCACACAACAAATCCTCCTCCCACATCGACGTATTTCTCTATCTTGAGCTCTCTGGATTCAAAAGCAGAGCTCTCCACAGGGTTGCAATAACATCAAGTGTTTTATCAGAAGAAACTCTGCACAGTGACGAACTATGACAAGACTTCTGTGAGAAATCGTCTGGGCGGAGATCGGTTGCGAGAGAACGTTGTAAAGGCACAGTGTGAATGGGATGAGTGGTAGTCTGGTGAAGCCTAATTATTTAACCTCACTTTGTAAATTACAATGCAGATATCACACCTTAGATAGATTAAACAGTTGTGTTGAGAATAAATGATAGTTCATGCCGGAAGATTGATTAGGCTATGCTGCGTGTGCGCGTGGCGAGCGCGCGTTCCCTGCCGTGTGTGTATGTGTGGATATTTGCACAAGCCACGGCTGATGCTGTCATTAAATAGCCCCCTGGCCCCGCTCCTGAATTTGTTTATTCTGCACTGGGCATGGGAGTAGGTGGCAAACAGATGGGCATCCATGAATTATGGAAATTATGGGCTTTGATTAACCACCACACACTCTGCTGGATAAAAGTAACTCCAGGGTTGCCAAGTTATGTGGTGCAGTGGGCTGTGCCGTCAGTCACTCAGCAGCGTGATGGACCTGATGCTTGATTGATGTTGTTTACTGTTCAGTGTTTAAAAGAACATAAAGTAAAACGGACGCTTTGTTCATACTATGCTTCCTGTTAGGTTTTGTCCAAGGGAAAATGCACTTCCAAATTTTGATGGTTTCAATCCTTTGCTGGAGCTTTGCAGGCACTTTTTGGTGGAATTAGGTACCTAACTTTGGTGGAAAAATCGGATATGTGTGCAGAAAATGTGAGGATGTACAAGAAGAAGTTCACTGCTAACAGTTAACCTGTGTTTCCCTTGTCAAAAACAAGTTGTGGTTTTATGGAACTTTGCTATAACACTACACTATGTCCGCCAAATTATTAGAATGATTTTAAAAAAACAAAAACATTATTATTATTATTATTATTATTATTATTATTATTATTATTATTATTATTATTATTATTATTATTATTATTATAGGTTTTGGGGGGAAATGCATTTGTTGCTGAAACAGAAGATTTAAACCTCTCCCATAAGCACCGTAAATAACACCTTGTTTAGATTTACATACTAGACAAAGCCAGACGCACTTTCAAATGATAATCACACAAAAAACTACATCATTTTTATTTATTTTTTTAATTTGTTGGTTTGCTTTATGGATTTATTTATTTTTGACACATAAAATAAGCTGGTTTTATTGTTGAGTCGTGGAGCTGCTGGTTGACAAACACTTTGCTCCACTTGGCTCGGGCAGAGCCAGGCTAGCTGTCTCCCTCCAGTGTTTGTGGATATGAGCTAACTGTCCACTGCTTCCAGCTTCATAATGTACAAACACGAAAGTGGCATGGAGCCTGCTGTATGAATCGAAAATGCACGTTTCCCAAAATGTTGAACTATTCCTTGAAGTGCAGGGTTCAACCACTTTAAATTCACTGCTAGATCCAGACTTACTTTCTGGTCAAATTATATTGATTTATGCAGGTTATTAACGGTCCTGTGGGCTCTGTTCTGGGAGTATACTATGAATATAAGAAGCATTTGACTCTTGGTTCTCCTTAGCACCATAATTCATCCTTTAAGGATGAGTGTTCAGTAGCATGCTGCCTGATAATTAATCATGCAGACTGTATGATAATCGTTTAATTCTTACGTTTTTACAGAGTTAGATTTGCAGCGTTTAATCAAAACTCTTTTAAACAGCATTTGATTTGTTTGAAACCGCTCGCAATTATCTCAGCTTTCTCTGCAACAGCCCCGCTTTAGCATCTGATACCCCAGCCCCTCACCCACTACTGCACACACATGCAAGCCACCACACCATCGTCAGCTGTTCATATACACACCACTGTCCCCATCTCTCAACTTTCACAAATGAAGAGAGACAGCCTTATCCCGGAACCAACACGGAAAAGCAATTAAAAAGGAATTAAGGGTGTGCAGGGAGAAATTGGATATGATATCCAACGCCTATTGTAAATGTCAACGTTATTACTGTGTTGTTGTTTCCCATTCCTTTAGCCGCCTTGGCCGTTTTCAAGAGTGACAGTCCATAGTCTGGTGGGCTTAATGAAGCCGTCTCAGCAGCCAGGGTCTTGGTATGTAAGGTGAAGAGTGCTGCTTATCCTCTTCTGCAGCTCTCATTAAGATCAGTTTTGCAGCCCCCCTTCTCCTCTGTCTCTTTCCTCAAGCTCATGTCTACGAAACTTATTTAACACTGTCGCCCTGATGCTCTGTAAATTGTAAGTATTTTGGTTTATCTAATTGTGTTTTCAGCTCAGATTAAACCAGAATAAGAGACTGCCTTAGGAAATAGGATTTTTCTTT
>NW_005187415.1:5717582-5722078 GCF_000239375.1 Pundamilia nyererei
GGGGCTTTAAGGCATTTCTAAAGTACTTATAAACCCAGATCTGTTATATCTTGGTTATTTTGAGACAACTAGTAGTTTCTACACCCATGAACCATCCAAAGCATGTTAATCAAACCAGAAACATTTTATGCCATGACAATGTGTTAACCAAGAGGTAGTGTAGTATATCATGAAGCTTATTATTATAAGCTTCATGAAGCTTAGTATTATTATTAACCAATACTATCCATGACAGATTTGCTGGACTTTGACCCAGGTACTATAGGTGAGCTCTAATGTCACTAATTCTTTAATTTACGAATTTGAATATAATGTTTTGCTAATATAAGTATTTGAAATTATTAATAACTAACTGAAGTTCCTTCCTGTTCTTTTTATTTATATAAGTAATCTCTCTTATGTGGATACATTTTTAATTCTTTACTTAATTTGAATCATTTCTAATCGAAAAGCATATTTCAAAATTATGGAAATATGTCAGCTTTTCAATGTCATTCTTGCACTTTTGTCTTTTTTGTGTGTGCTGATTTTAGGTATTATATGTGTGTCTTTGGGAACATATCTCTACAATGACCTGACATATCAGAAGAGAAATGTCAGACTGTTATTATAGGAGTTCACACGCTTGGTAAAGTATCAAAGACATTGCCAGCATGCGCTCTGAGCACTTATTACATTTGTTCAATTCAATTCAATTCAATTCAATTCAATTCAATTCAATTCAATTCAATTGTATTTATATAGCACCAAATCACAACAGCAGTCGCCACAAGGTGCTTTATATTGTACAGTAGATTGTACAATAATAGATACAGAGAAAAACCCAACGATTATATGACCCCCTATGAGCAAGCACTTTGGTGACAGTGAGAAGGAAAAACTTCCTTTTAACAGGAAGAAACCTCCAGCAGAACCAGGCTCGGGGGGGGGGGGCATCTGCTGCGACCGGTTGTGGTGAGAGAAGGAAGACAGGATAAAGACATGCTGTGGAAGAGAGACAGAGATTAATAACAGATATGATTAAATGCAGAGAGGTCTATTAACACATAGTGAGTGAGAAAGGTGACTGGAAAGGAAAAACTCAATCTTAAATGTTGTATTTGGATATACTGTGCTGTATTTTTCCACCTGTAGAGCAGCCATTTACTCAGTCAAATGGAAATTTTCTCGTAAATTGGATTTTCAAGACACTAGTTTCCAGGTGGTTCCTGCTGACAGCTGTCCAAGCCACCGCTGAAAATATTCAGATAGCACAGAGTGAAAGGAATTTCCCAGAGATCCGGGATATCTAAGGTGAACACAGATGGCTGTATTACTGTAATATGGGAATGTCCTGTTTTATCAGACTTTAATTTCCCAGAGGGACTTTTATTTTACACCTTGTGGCTTTGCCTTGAATGAATTGCCATTTCTGAGTAATGCCCCAATTGAGATTCCTTATAAAATATATAAATATATCCTAGGAGGGTTTTCGCTGGCTCCTTTTCAGCCTTCTTCAACTTCATGCAGACATTCACTCAGTGCAGCCACAGTCTGCTGCTGCTGGCCAAAGAGCAGCTCCACTGGAGCGATTTGGGGTTTAAGTGGCTTCCTCAAGGGCACCACAGTGGTGTTTGCCGAGGGTGTTGAGAGTATTGCTCATTCATTTTCCACACCTAGACATCCCTGAGATTATCTGCCCTGAAATCTTCTATTGCAAGTTCAAGTAAGAAGAAGAATTCCTTCCAGTTTCTGTGATTATGACGCGCATAACCAAACCAAGAAGGTGTGTGTGTGTGTGTGTGTGTACATATGCACACACGTCTCAGCTTCCTTTGTTCTCACACTCCAGTCTTACAGTCTGTCGTGTGTGTCCCACTTCATCCTGCCGTATAATGGAAGTGGATGACAGCCACATCTGAAGTCAAGAGATGAAAGACATCATTTACAAGTTGGTGTCTGCTCTCCCTCTGTGCTCCATTTTTCACACACATGTGTGCACACACCCTATGCAGCAGCAGACCACGGCATCTCTAATACGCGATGATATCAAAGAATGAAAATTTTCAGTCTCTGTCACATATTCAGTGACATTTTGTTACTGTGGTCGTTTTAAATCAACGTGAATCCTTCGTAAAACTATTTTTATTGATTTTATTTATGTTTGTTTTGTTTTTTACTTTTCTGTTGCAGTTAATTCTTAATTGTAAATCTCCAGCATGAAAGCCAAATGTACTAACTGGGTGTAAAGACAGATGCTCTAATAACTCAAGTTGGCACAAGCTGAGTTACACCTTTTAATAGAACATAGAAGTCCACACTGCCATTAAATAGTTGCTCCAGAGGTGTTAATATAATATAGATGCTCTATATTTATACTGTTTTGCTGTAGCTTTTTATAACAGATTCATAAATTTCCTAAAGATGGGATTTAACATTTTAGCTGAGTGAGGACAGTCTTTATATTTTGCTATAAAATTCCCATACTGACATATTAGTAATGCAATATCTGAGATTCTTTTGAACTTTCCCAATCAAGTTTCCTTCAAAGAACTTTACTTGGATGTTGGGGACAGTGACTACTCAGCTACCTAACCTCCAATTAATTGCTTGCATATTAAGAGTCTTTAAGTCATTGCACAGTGTATGTGCAATAGTGATACTGGTGATCTCTTGCAGTTGTGCAAAAAATGGCATATAAAACTGGTGCCTCCTTTTCAGGAGCATATATTAGGATGAGTTGGTTGGAGTGGGTGGGTTTAATGGAGTGTCACCCTGGTGATAAAGAAAAAGAAGGTGAAGCTTTTTGCATGTTTAAAGTTGTTGGTGGGAAAGGATGCATTTCAGTTTAAACCAAGAGATTTTGCTAAACCAAACCACATTAAACCTAAATCCAACCAAAAAGCAACTGAAAACGGCTCTATGCCCATATTCCAACCATCCATCCATCTTTCTCTGCTTATCCAATTCAAGGTTGGATGAGGAAGAAAGGCGGGGCACCCCCTGGACAATTTACACTGAAATTAGAAGGAAATGATTAAGAATTTGCAAATTTGCGTGCATTTGCTCATTGCTTGCTTCCAGCAGATACAGTGCACACTGTATAGTAAACAACAATGACACATGCTCATCGTTCACCTCTTGCCTCTTTGTTTCTAAAGCCTGGGAAAGAAACCTTGAAACAATTTCTTTCTTCCAATTACAAGAAACATAACCTGCCAGGTCTCATTGTGTTACCGTAATATCTGCTGCTACATTTCTCTGCATCCTACTGTACCCTCTGGCGTGCACAAACGCCATTAGAGGTTAGAGTAGAACCTGCACTGGCGTCAACCCTCTGCACCTTGTCTTGATGCCCTTGAGCGGTAATTGGTTGAATCCCCCCAGAATCTGACTTGAGGGCACAGAAATCCGCAGCTCCCCAATCAGCCGGCTGTCAATCATTCTGCCAACTAAACTAAAGCCGGGGATAACTAACAGGCTGAGATTGGAATTTAGAGTTAGAGAGACATAAATCTTTCCGACAACTTTGTGCTTGGCCAGGTAGCACTCTTAGAGGCAGAGGTATCACCAAATTAGATGATACGGATGTTGCCAACATGGTCGTTAGGGGAAAGCCCAACAGATAATTTTTTTTTTCACAGTAAGTGGGTTTGCAATTTTCTTTTTACAAATATGTAAAGGTGACAACAACAAGACAGCTGAAGTAAGACTGAATGGGCATTTAGGTTCAATAGCGAGGCCTAAATATTTACATAAACACTTCATTTTCAGCTCCGTCTCAGCCTTTTTGGTATAGAGCACACACACACATATATATATATATATATATATATATATATACATACCAAATACATTATTAAAACGTTGCTGCCAATTAATAGAAATCAAACTCTAACTTTGTGTTACATGTTTTTGAACTTTCTCCACCAGCCATTAAAATAAAAAGTGTCCTGATTTAAAAGAAACCAAACATGTCTGATACATTCAGTAGCCACATTCTTATTTACACCTTGTTACTAACAGGCTGGACCCCTAGTACCTTGAGAGCTGCCTTAATTCTTCATGTCATAGATTTAACAAGGTGAGATTTTGGTCCATATTGACATGACAGCATCAAACACTTGATGCAGATTTGGTGGCAGCAACTATAATGTGAATTTCCTGTCCCACTGCCTCCCAAAGGTGCTCTGATGGATTGAGATCTCGACTGGAAGCAATTTGAGTACAGCGAACTCACTGCCATGTTCAAGACACCAGTGTGAAATGATCTGAGCTTTTTGACATGGTGAGTTATCCTTCTGGAAACAGCCATCAGAATATGGGTACACTGTGGTTATAAAGGGATGGCCAATACCCAGGTGGGCTATGGCATGCTCATTTGGTACTAATGGCTCCACTGTACCAAGAAAATCTCCCCCAGACTAGTGCGCCAATTCAATTCAATTCAGTTTTATTTATATAGCGCCACATCACAACAGCAGTCGCCACAAGGTGCTTTATATTGTACAGTAGAT
>NW_005187415.1:5723623-5742742 GCF_000239375.1 Pundamilia nyererei
CCCAAGGACACAACGACCGAGACTGTCCAAGCTGGGGCTCAAACCGGCAACCTTCTGATTACAAGGCGAACTCCCAACTCTTGAGCTACAATCGCCATGTGGAACATGTCTACATATGTATTTCCACCGAGCTGCTGCCATATGATTGGCTAATTAGATATTTGTGTTAACAAGCAGTTAACAGGCATACCTGATTAAGTGGTCAGTGAACGTATATAGCACCCTCAGATCATAAACTACTTATTCTTAAAATAAATATGCTATCAACAAATGCTTAAGCCCTCTACTCTCAAGGGAACTTTGAATATGCTTAATAACAAAGAGTTTGTTTTAAAGGAAAAACGTATTGTTTTCATTATATCGTCATAAAGATTCTTGATAATAATCCAAACAGTAATGAAACAAAGACTTGTTATAAATGGTTGTGAATTCAGGTATCTGGCTTAACATTAGCTAATATTATCTATACCCTATGAGGTAATTGTCAACAAGCAAGATATTACCAACATACCCCAGATATTTTCCCTTTTGTTTTTTCTGCCGACACACTCACAGTTATGCTTTCTAAATGAAAGTGTGGATAAACATGTAATTTATTTTTACAAAAGGGTGAGAAAAAAAGGGGGTTTTCTCTTTTTTTTTTTTAATTTCTGGTTGGCTGTTTGTTAAAGGACGATATTCTCCGAAGTGGTAGCATAATAACCAGCTCTGCTTTTCAAAGCAGTAATAAAGTGTAATTTATTTTCTTTTTGTGTTCAAAGTGCTGGTTTCCCTTGAGGAAAACAGCAGCAGAAAAACTGTGCTGTAAAAAAAAAAGCATCATGTAAGCTATAAAGTTTCACCTTTGATCTCCGTGACCCTTAGCATCCCGCCAGCAGAAGTGTCCTTTTAATCACAGCTCTAAATCTGTTCTGGGTCCATGAGTGGCTGACCCTGCCACCTGACCTTCGTCGTGGGGGGAGGCAGGCATTAACACAGCAGCTCGGGGATCGATAGAGAATTAGAAGATTCACAAGCCATATTGCTTCTGCTCCTTGATCACACAGGAAGGATGGCAGTTGACAGTAATCCCTTTCAATTGTTATTAATCCTGCAAAATGACAATCTGCAGCGACACAATCTTCTCTTATCCCTCTTGGGGACATTCACTGATGTTTGTAAAGTAAACAATAGTAATTATAGCATACATATACTTGTGTATTTGTGCTATTTGCACAGATTTGTTAAGCATTTGTCCCTGCGATGAGCAGAATCACAGTAAAGAAGACAGTGGAAGCTGTGTGTTTTAATAAGGATGCGTCTCTGTTTTATTACTGATAGGTAATAAACTACTCCCTTTTATATTAGCAGTTGGGGCCAAGCTGCAACATCCAGGGTAAAAAATGATGTGGAACTGGCAAAAATTGCGGATCTTACAGTGGCCACTTAAAGCTGAATCTAAAAGCACTGTTATTCCAGTGAAGTCCAGTTTTAACATTACTTACAGATATAAAAAAAATGTGTTTACAGCATGGTAAAAAAAACAAAAAACAACTTTAATTACAAATTCTTTTTTTTTAATTAACTCATCCATTTGGATAATATAGTTAAGAGTGCGGCCCTCTGATTGACAGGTGTCCTGAAACAGGCAGCTGGAGTCATTAAACTCCTCAGCGTTTGAGGTGCTGGTCCTTCTGAAAGTAACACCTGAGTGGTACAGCCCATCTAAGCAGTCTGATTTTTTTTTCTCTTTCTTGTATTTTACTGGTCTGTTACCGAGGACTAATTAGCATATATGTGTCTCTGGCTTTGGTCCTCATGGAGTTCATGAATGCAGCTTGCTGACCATGCCTGTTAGCGCTAGCTGATAAATTATCCTGCCACTCTTTTTTCCATGTAAGGTCACTTCTGGCTCCACAAAACTAAAATGGGAGGCACTAGAAACACGAACATTGAGGCTTCAAAACACAAAGTGACAGTGGCTGCATTTGTTTTACAATCTAAAACATAAAGCACAGTTAAACATTAACGTACACCTTTCTACACCATCCAGTCTCCAGAAATTTGCAGGCAATGTGCAAGTGACTTAAATGTGCATTCTTTGTATTGGCCAGCAGGGGGTGATTCCTGGTTCGCCTAAAAAGCTCTGATTGGAATGATGTAGATGTCTGCTGAGGTTTTGCAGACTAACTATGTAATGTTAACTTGTCCCCCATTGTGGATGTGTGACAACCATGGTGACAATATAGGATTAAGTGAATAAGGCCTAGAGATGAGCCCACAACTATCACAACCATGAGGATGAATATATATTCCCTGACCAGTTGTGAGTGGTCGCTAGTTTGATGACGGTGACTGGGAAAATGACTGAGAAAGCCCCAGCCAGGCCTACAGCACCTGATTTCACCCAGTGAGAGCCAGAAATTTATTTTAAACAGAGTTAAGTCTATTTTGTAAATAATGGTCCCATTTAGAGAAAAAAGTCAATAGCATCAGGGTACACTTTAGGGCCTGGTCCCCGCATGAGCATACAGTCTCCTCAATCAGAGGCTTGTCATGCCCAGTTGAAAAATTCAGAGGTGACAAGGGGCAGCATTTTTGACTAGAGGCCTAAAAACACCAGTCATCATGGCAGCCCTAATGGGCTTACTTCACCAATGCTCCAGTTGCAAATGACCGAGAAAAGTATGACCTGTTTCTACAAAATTCTCCCTTAACTTTTGCACAGTCACAGAAAGTAGTGACTCAGCATCTATATTTATATTAAGTCTGTGATCCAGTAGAAACTTGGATATTTTCGTCCAGTCTGCACAACATTTCATGGCAGTCCATCTTGCTGACACATTTCACTGCAAACCAGAAATGTTAACTTCATTTTTGAGCAACGGGAAAAGCTAGTGGATAACCAAACTTGGCCAGATTTGTCGTTACAGCGACACGAATGTCCAAAAAAGCCAGCAAAAATATTGATGTGCCACGAGTTAGCCCTGCTATACTACATCGATAGCATGGCTAAAACTCTAGTTTAGTTTTCTCACATTTAGTCTGCATGGTGTACATAATTTTATTCTGACATTCAAGTGGGTTCACACTATCTCTCCCTGGCATCATGCGGTAAACCCCTGCTGAGCACCTCTCCCATTAAAATTCAGATGGATCAACCCTCCCATAATTCATTTCTGCTCTGGTGGGAGCATTGTGACAGAGAACAAGTGGCCATCTAGATGTTTGATGAGCATGATAATTATTTTAGCCATATGCCAAGGCTTTGCAAAGCACCTGATCAGAACCCAACATCAGGCGGAGATGGACTCGAGGCAAAGACACTGTTTGCCATTGACAAACTCTCTTTATTGACATTCTCTTAATTCATTATTTGCTCCTTTATCTCTCTCGCTATTTGCCAGTTTTTTGGGGATGTTCTTTTTTCCCAATCTTTTTCATCTTGGCCATTACTTCAACCTCTCACGCCCGCACCCTGCTCACAGTTCCCTCTCTCACCCCCAGCCCCCACCTCCACCCCCATCCCGTTCACTTGATTATGTCGAGCCAGAGTCGGGGAAAGTGTCACTATGGAAACAGGGGCCGAGGCAGCGAAGGGCTGTCGATGTGAGAGAGGGGAAAAGGAGACAAAAAAGACTAAGAACTGGTCGGTGCTGAGGAATCCAGGAGTGGTCTTCAGATGCAGATATTCAAATAAAAAGCAGGGAGCAAATGATTCTTTGTATTTTTGATGTGGAAAATCCAGATGCAAATCTTTGTTGGATTTTTTTAATTCTTTGTGCAATAAGTACCAACCTTTCTGATTTCAGTCCACTCATTTAGCAGTTTCTCTTCACAGTCAGACATTCTCGAATCCTTAAATATCCCCTCAACCAATTTTTAATCCTCCCCTGTCTCTTCTGGGATTGATTTCCCTTATTAAAAAGATACCGATCAATAAATGATAAAGTCATTCACCAATGTTACACTGGAGCATCAATAAAATATGGAGTTGAATTGATTAAAAGATATGTTGATGGGCAGAAAATGAATGAAAAATGTTGTTCCTGAAATCTATCCTTTCTTTGGTGAATACTGCAAATTAAATATATTTGATTGACTGGATAGTTTTTTAAAATTGTGTAAAGTTTGATTCAGGGGAACCATAGTGCCTTTTTTAAAAAAAATTTTATTAGTTAGTTTTAAGCATTAGTCCGTTCTTAAATAATCAGATTGTTAAAATCAGCCTCATGAGTTTCAGAAATTGTATTTTCTTAACCTTGGAGTACAGAAAACTCACCTTAGCCGATGAGTTTTGGATGCAATTTCAGTTCCAAGGCAACATACTTTGCAGCAAAGCTGAAAGTAATGATAAAAGCCTTGATTTCTTTTGTCACCCTTGAGTTTGAGGGTGGTGTAGGAGAAAGGAAAGACAGAAAGGAGCAGGTTAGAAAAGGGGAGGAGTTGAAAGAGGAGGGGAAAAAGGATGGGGTGGGGGCAGCCGCATGGGCGGGAGGGAGGGGAGGTATGATAGTGAGAGGGGTTGAGACAGTAGCAGAGTGAGCCAGAGGCAGGGAGGAGGCAGCGAAGGAGCAGCTCTCCTCCTGAGCCTCCATCCCAGAGAAGACAGAGAGGGAGAAGACAGAGAGAAGTCGACAGTCCCGCCTCAACGGCGCGTCTCCTGCAGCTCCTGAAGTTAAAACCGAGACATCCGTTGTGAGGTACGTTGCCTCTCACTGCCTCCTTTTGTGCATCACCTCCTTTCATCTTTATCAAAACTGTGAGCCAGCAGCAGCAGTCAGGCGCTGGTGATGTTAAGTAGTGTGTGTGTGTGTGTGTGTGTGTGTGTGTGTGTGTGTGTGTGTGTGTGTGTGTGTGTGTGTGTGTGTGTGCAGAGATCCTGCCAAGTACAAGGCTTTTTCAGCAGCAGGTTGCTCTCTCTCTCTTTATATGTGTCTATGTGTGTGCCTGTGTGTGAGTGAGACTACATGGAGCACAATGGGGTGTGATTTATTATAATGTCAGAGGCGAGTCTGCTGAGATGTAGTTTCTCTTGACATTTGAACACTGATAACACTCCCTTCAATCAGAGTCCTTCTCGGCACACTGTGACCTATTGTCACAAAGGACACCGACAAGAGTTGGTTAGTTTAGAAACTTGACTCTGATGGTGCTTCTGCTTTCATCTTTTCTTCTTTCTACTGGCACACAACTGAGCAAAAACTGGGGGGAAAGGCTTGTTGGCTCTATTTCTTGTGAAGCTTGCTTTAAATGCTATTCTTTTGATAGGCGTTAATCTTTATTGGTTTAAAAGAGTCACGCTGATCATTTTGCACACTTAATTAATATAATGCCATGTTTGATTTGTGCTAAAAAGTAACAACAAAATTCAAAGTGCAAAAAAAAAACCCCCAAAGTGGCAAAACCACATCATATCTAATGAACCCATCTTTGCTGTAACTCTTTCCCTGACCTAACTCTCTCTTCATTAGTGCCATTAAGGGTGGTCTAATGTTATCAGACACATTGGCTGTATTGATCTGCTGACCCGTTCCCAGTGGAGCAATAGCCCAGACGAGCTCCCAGTCTTAATCTTTTACTGTGCATTTTATGCAGCGGATACCAGAGGAGAGGGGAGAGTTATTGAGTGCAATAGCGCAGGGATTGTCTTTGTGCAGATGTTATGATGTCATAGTAGCTGGACCTTGTCCTTCCTGGCTGTACAGGAGAACATGTTTTCACATTAATGAACAAAAGGGAACAAAAAAGAAGTCAAACAACAAAAAAAGAGGGGTGGGTGGTAGTTTGAAGATTCATCATGGACCACACAGCCTGTGACATGAGCCTGTGTTTTTGACATTGTGATATGGCAGAAATTGTGCTAAAGGGCTTAATGTGGGATGATGTCATTTATTTTCGGCTGCAAAATGCTGATGCTATTTCACAGCCAGAAGGTGGATTATGCTTTAAAATAGAGCCCCAGTTGATTATTTGTGTGTGTACATTTCTTTTTTCCCAACAAAGCATTCCTGGCTTTAGCAAATAATTCTGTAATCATCCTAATTTACCCAGCCTCGCAGTAGCAAATAAGAGCTATTCACCAAGCTTTGTGCTGCTTTGCTCCAGCTTGCTGTATAATTTAGCGGCTTAGAATCCCTATTTTGTTAGAAGAAGTACCTCATTATTAATTTTCAATGAGCATCATAATGTTCTCTGCGTCATGTCAGCTCAGTTTTAAAATAACACTTTTGTCCTCTATGAGAAGATAGAGTGTGCGTTGCATAATACCTGTTGATAAGCCTTAAATAGGAGCGTTTCCCACTAAATAAATAAAATTTTAATTTGCTCATGTTTATAACTTGGTAATTTCTTTCTGACTTAATCTATTAATCTTTTGGTCTAAACAGTGGGAAATAAAATATTGAAAAATGGGCATTAAAGTTTCCACAACCCAAGGTGTTTGTGTTGACTGTTAAAACTCAAAGACGCTGAGCTTAAAAGGCTTATCAACTTTCACGATTGATTTTCTCATCGATTGCTGTCAGCTCCATCTATCCGCGCTCTTGCAAGTGTAGTCCTACAGTAGATGCATGTATTCATGTGCCCGTGGGCAGCATCTGCATATGTGTGGACGTGCTTGTGGATGGCAAAGAAAGTATATGGAGATCAATGCAAGCAGCTGTTCTCTCTACACTTCAAACGCCGCTCTGTTGTTGGCGCCGCAACGCTCCGGCAGGCCTCGCGCAAGGGGATCAAAGGCTAATGAGAAAGCCATCGCACAAACGCACCCGGCAGACCCATGAATATTGATACCGCTCAGGAGGGAGAGAGAGGGAGGCAGGGTATCTTCCCTTGCTCAACAGCATCCAGAAAAGTGTTGTTTTTTTTTAAAGAAAAAAAAAAAAACAAGAAGAGGATGGGGGAGCGAGTGGGGGGTCCAAATGTACATCGGAAATGCTTTGGGGTTTAAACCATGCTAGAATAGGTGGACGACTGCTGAAGAGGTTGACGACAAACCTCCCCTAGAATGGGTAAAACGCTCGTGTTGCTAAAGCCGTCAATACTTTAACTTGAATTTCAATGAGCAGAACATTAAACTCCTACAACAACTCCCACGATAGAAACAACCAAATCCAAGAACTACTAATATATCACCAGAAAAATCAGTGATGTTATATATATTTAAAACTCAAGCGAGATATATAATCTAAAACCGAATCCAAAAAGTCTCCTTTGCCTTTCTTTACTTGAGATAACATGAAAAATCCATCTCTAAGTAGCTGGAATGGTGGACCAAAGCATTCTGCCTGTGCAAAGCTGTTGCTTCAACACATGCCACTGTGTTGTGCAGTGTACCACTGCCTGCAGGTGACATGTTCCCTCCATGTTTCTTACTGCAGGGTGGTTGTTTGTCTAGCAGCACCTCCTGAGTGTCATTCCTTTGTTTCTCCTGCTGATTGATGGCTACATGGCATTTTAAAATTAGGTCTTTCTCCAGCATTCTCCTTCTGAACATCTTCCCCCGCCCCCTCTCTGGCTAAGTTTATAAAAAATAAATAACTAAAACAAGCCAAAGGTGACATTTAGGATTTTCGCCATCCACTAAATCCAGGTGAAGGTAAAGAACACAATGAAATGTTTTTCTTGCCGGTATGTCACTTCAGACCATTCCTGCTGTCAGCAGGCGGGCAAATAGACACTGGAAGGAGGACAAGTAAAGAGGCAGGCAGGCAGGCAGTCAGGCAGGGAGCAGGAGAGTGATGTAGCAGGAAGGCCGTCTACAGTATGTGGGCGACTGTGCTTCCATCTTGACTTGGGGTCGTAAATCAAGTCTCCCCTCCGGGGCCTATCTCCCATTCTCAGACCTTCACAACAGCTTGTTCTCCAGCCTGTGACGGGAAGGGCTGTTGTCACAGCAGCTATCGATCGTGTGGGATGAGTTTGTCGGACCGGGGGATTTCACCCATCTGAGCGTGGTCACTGAAGTGTTCTGTCTTGTCTCTGTCTGTCTGTGGGCTACATGTTCTGTCGAATGCCAAGTCATTACGAGCTCCTGTCAGCTGAATCTCGCACAGTTTTGGTCCAAAATGTGAGCGGCAAAGTAAAAAGAAGGACTACAGATGTTTTGGGTGATAAAATTAGAATGCTTTATAGACTGGACCTTTTAAAGATATTTTCCTCGGTCTGTTAAAACTTCAATAGAGTGCTAGGGGCAAACTATTTGATCTGCTTTCAGACTCAAATAGCCCCAAACTTATATACAATAAAAAATAGTTTAAAGCAAGAACAAGTAGTGTTAAGGGTTCTAATTTAACCACTAAAATGGTTTGCAGCCTTCCAGATATACCTATTGCTTTCAGCAGATTGCATAAGAAACATTTGCTATGATGTTATGTCAAAAACATTAATGTATTATGCACAATGGTTTTGTATGGAGCAGACTTTTGTGTAATAACACGATGATGTAATGTCCGTGTGATGTCCACTCCAACAAGAGAACAGAATAAGAAATGCCGATGAAAAGGCAGATATGCGGACAGTTATTCCCGTTATCTTAACTGCTAACGGTGGCTAAAACGGCTGGAAAGCAACTCTTATCACCACCACCAGCAGCAAGCCTCGATAGAAATCATGTTAGGCTGCAAAGAAAACCAACAAACAAACAAACAAGCAAAGCAAGAGTAGATTTGCAGCACTGGAGATAGTACTTGGAGTGAAGGAATAAATAAATAGGAAAATTACATTGGCATTAGATAGCATACATTAATGGCAATAAGTGGACAGAAATCAGATAAAAAAGTAAAAAAGCTTTGCTGTTTATTTCTTTTTTAACTTCTTTATTTGTTTTTAGTGTTTACCCATTTATGTGTATTTAATATTACAGAAGGCTAATGTGACATCTAACAATAAGTTAGAATAACATTATATTTTTAAAAATTATCGCCCGCTTAGGGTGAGGGCTTACAAAAATAATTCAGTTACTGTTTATGATTGCCACGTCACAGCTGTCTGCCAAACTGTTTACTGGTCAATTTCAGATCATCTGTTAACTGTTTATTTAACTTAGGGTCACTGGAGCCAATCCCAGCTGTAATAGGGAAGGAGGCAGGGTACGCCTTGGACAGAGCGCCAGTCCATCACAAGGCCAACAGAGGCAGAAGGAGCAAACACTCTCACATACACACCTACCGACCACTGAATCACCAGTTAACCTAACAAGCGTTTCATTGCTGTAGGAGGACACAAAGGCCCGAGCTGCAAGCCAACAGTACTAACCACACCACCACCCCAAGTTCACTACAAATCCAGCTACACAAACACTTTCTGGTTAAAGATTATTGATTGAATTTGTAGATACATTTTGCACATTCGGGTTGCAGTTAGTCAATTAGCATTCCTTAGCATATAGTACACACTGGAAACTAGCAGTAGCTAGCCTGAATGTTTTCAGGCACCTCTAAAACTTATAAACGTTACGTCTTCATATGAGGTTCATATCTTAGGAAAGCTTTACTATGTGCAATACCACACCTAGTACCAGTACTTATGTAAAAGGTATGTGGCAAAAACTGCTTTTAGACATTTTGACCATTGATGTTAGTGGTTAAGGGAGATTTTATAGAGAGAAGAACCTTCCTCTGCTGCTAATTTACATATTTAAGAGGTTTAATGGTGGTCCTTGATAGTCTTAGCACTTTAACACTTAACATGTATTTTACTAATCATCTTGTATTTATTTTTTTGATTGCTTTCATGCATTTTGCAGATATTTTTGATATTGTTTGGTTTTACCAGTACCTCTATGTTTAATCTTATCCTTTAGTCTGCTGTCTGATTGTTATGTCTGGGCAAAGCAATTCTGCTTTTAACCCTTTTAAAAAAGGGGTTTTTTTGCCTGTCCCATTTGGTTCTTTAGCCGTCAGAATTGTTGTCTGAAGGCCAACAAGGATACCCAATGGATTTACTTTACCAAGTGGATCATCACGGCCTTGCCGTATTGGTCCATTCGATCGACCTTTGTTGTTATTATTTATTTTATTTTATTTTCAGTTGTTACAGACGGGACAGACATGACTAGGGGAAAGGAAAGGGAGAAAGAAAGATGAAGGAAAAGAAAAACAGAGGGGAAGAGGGACAGTGAGAAAGGGCACTTAAAAAGAGAAAGAGAGAGAAAAAAACCCTCCTGGATCACCTGTTGAGAGAAAAAGAAGAGAAAACAAGCAAAAAAAAAGAGAGCAACATAATAAACACAACACCATCACATTAATCTAGCTAAGTGTAGCAGCAGTAAATGCTAAATATTGAATGTTGTGGTGCAGCACGCAGGACCGACAGCACACAATGTGCTTTGAGGTAGCAGCCAAGAAAGGTGTAGTTTATGTCTATGGACAGTGAACACCCGTGTGCACACCTGTGTGGATCAGCGCGCTTGTATTCAAAAGTTTTCCCCATGTAACGGTCTGCTAGAGGGTGTAGGGAGCCATAGCCCTGTGCCCCAGGGCATGAAGCAGGCATGGAGGAGATCCAGGCCCCAGAGTACGAGAGCCCAAGGAGGCCCACCGGAGGGGCATCCGTGCCACCCTCCTGGGAAGAGCTGAGGAGAGCCCCAGACGAGGGGTCACCCAGCAGCCACGGAGCAGAAGCCAGAGGGGGTTGCACTGGCCGGCTCTGCCGGCAGCCAGCTATAACCTCACCAATTTAAGAAGCTCTGGATATTTTCAGTCAACGATTGGCAAACAAGCTACAATGACAGCGTTTTATGTATGTATTTAATATTTATTTATTTCTCCATTTTCCTCCCAAAGCAATAATTTAGATTTAATGTATTACTATTTTTTGTTGTTTTAAATATTCAAATTAAAGAAAAAAAATTATTAAAATGCTATTTAAAACAACTATTTTTTTTAAAATTGATACTCAAATGAAATGGGTATCCCGAAATCTTTGGGCTGGGACTATTTTTCAGGCATCTGGTCAAGATTTCAGGAAATAATTTCAAGACTGTATTGGACAAACAATTGACATCATGTTGTTTAATGACCTTTAGAGGTGCTATTAAACAGCTTTTGTTACTACAAGATAAAAAATGTTGCTGCCTACTGCGTTAGACTTTATACTAAACTCAGCTAGGCTAAACTGCTTCATGCTATAGCCTGATATTTTTAGGATAAATTCAACAAAACTCATTTAAAAAACTTTTTTTAACTGTTAATATACCTTTTAATGTTAAAGTTTTAATCTTCATTTATTGCTCAATTTTAAGATCTCTGAGGAGTTTACATTCATCCTAGCTTTAAGTTTTAATGTACTTTGTTAATTCATTTTGTGTGGATAATGTAAAACCTGGTGAAAAAAAAAGAACATACACAACACGTTTCAATTGTCAGGAATTATTCATCAGCACATGATCAAAAATTATTACTGGTTTTTGGTCTTAAAACTATGTAAATACAACCTTAGATGAACTACAAAATAGGTATCTGAAATAGTATCTGAAAAATTAAGTTCACTCTTACCTTAGGAAGCTAAGTATCAGCCAGGTGCCACTAATCAATCTTCAACAACATCATCACTGTGTGAGCAGCTCTATAAAAGCAGAAGATCTGAGAGCATTCAGGTCTGTGTAACACAACACCACGGAGGTAAAGACATCAGCAATGTATCTGCAAGAAGCAACCAATATTGGAAGGGTTAAAAGACCATTCCCAAACAATTTTAAGTCTCCAAAGTAAATTATTAAAGATTCAAATGTGACGCCATCTAGCCAACAGCTAAAGCTTGGTCTGAATTGGCTCATACAACAAGACAGCAATAAATCTACAAGAGAATCGCTGAAAAAGTAAATAATCAAGGTGCTGCAATGACCCAGTCAAGGTCCAGAGAGCCGTGCATTAATGATAGCCCGCTAACCTCAGTGAACTGAAGCAACAAAAGTCCTGCCCAGTGATGTGAGAGGGTTATACAGAACACAAAATACTGTTAGACTACTGTTAGTATACATTCTCATCCCAACGTGTAACAAACTGACGAATGTGACAAATCGTCAGTATGCTACGTGTTCGGAGGCATGAGAGCTATAAATGTGTTTTATGTGTGACATGAAAATCAACCTAACAAAGCATTATGTACGTTAAAATAAGTTCACTTTCGGATCTTGAATTGCTTTGGAAAACACTATTTGATAGAGTTAAGATTAGGGTTAGGGCTGGAGCCTCTGCTCTGAGCGTGTCTTAATGCCACGAGTGGCTTTCTATTGGTTTCAATTGATAACCCAGAGCGTTTCATAAGGACGTAGAAGGGTACTTTTTGCCTTACTATGAGACACCTAGGGGTATGACAGATTGTTGGTATGTTAAGCACTGGGAATGATAGTGCTCTGTAGTATAAGTTATTGCGGCTAAAGGTGATTCTACCAGCTTTTGAATCATAGGATGTACCTAATATTTCCTAAACGGCTTCTGAATTTTCCCTAAGTTTTTGGTAAATAATTATTGATATTGTGTACTATATCATTTTGTATTTACCGAATATAAAACCTGGTGAGAACTGGATGAGTTTTATTATGTCTTGATATGGCCTTAGAATTGAAAGAAGCTGTTTTTGTGAGATTTTTATGGCAGTACTTGATATAATTCAAAGTTAAATTTCATCAAATGTTCCATAAGAGATAACCATCGGCTTTGGTAAACTAAAACTTGATACTTAAAACAAGGATACCATAAAAACTCTCTACATTAAAACTGTTTCTAAACTATATAATAATGAAAACACCAACAAAATTAATGAATATGCAAATGTCAAAAGAAAGAACGCACTTACAGCATGTTTGTAGAAGCAAACCTATTAATTATTCACTAAGACAACTATTTGTAGTAAAAAGCCCCTGTGGATTCACTGTTTACTATGCTACAGTGCATATGTTAATGCATATCAGATGATGTTCAGGCGCCAATGAATGTTATGCTGAGACAGTGTGTATCAAAGTGAACCCGATGCAGAGGGGTGAAACCGTGAATAATTCTCATTATGTGCAGATTCTGTGATCCATTTGACCTGTAAAGCAAGTAAACAAAGCTCATGATGCTCTAAGAAAGCCTTAAAACAAAATGACATGGTGATGCAACACCCTGACTTCATTGATTCTGTGCTGTGGCTACATCTTTATTTTCTTGGTATGTCCCCTGCTGGAGTTCGTACATGGTGAGAATGACATTATGTTTCAATGAGTGCTGTGGTGAAAAATTTCAAAGTTCAATCAAATGCAAATTCAATTTATGAACAGTGCTCCTAAAAAATAACATTGCATACCAACGGATCTCCGATAGTATTCTCACCAAAGTCAAACTACTTTAAAACCAAGTAGTTAAAATATTCTTTTCACTCTTTGAAAGCCAATTAGGTGAAGGTTTCATGGAAATCGGGGACAGCATTTGATCTCCTGATGTCATTTTGAATTCAAGAGGGAATAAATTACACAAATTCCAAAATTAAAAAGCCCATTCCTCCACCTCTCCCTGTCAGATCTCCTGTCACTTATCCAGATAAAATCTACAATTAGGTGATTTTTTTTCCCCACACTTTGGTTATTTGACAAAAGCTTGCACCAATTTAAATGCGTATTTGATTTATGGTAGCAGATGCTAAAGCGTAATCAAAAGTGCAATTTAAAATGAGTTTTAAGTGTCTGAAGAAAAGCACATCAACACAACAGTCCCCACATTACAGAAAAATGAATTCAATCTCGATGGCCATGGACGAGTCATGTAAATGACAACGCACTGAAACTGATAATAGAAGTAATATTGCGCCACCATGTCACCAGTGCTTCCATATTCTTTGTCCTCGGGCAGTTTCAGAGCGTTTCTTCATCTTGTTTCCTCCCCCTGCGAGCCTAGTTTGTGAAACACCACCGTCACTGCACACAAGAGCACACCCACTCAACCTCCAGCCTGCTGAGAGCACTTGAAAGCAATTTTCTTTTAATCAAGTTCACTATAAAAGCCCCTCTGATGCCAACCTGAGCAACACTACCATTTTGGGTTTTTTTTCCCAGCTCCATCCATTGATTTCTTTATGAGCAATATGAAATGCTGTTTACCTCAGAAAGAGAATTTGCAGAGTTTATTGCTCTTTCTGGACAGATGCAAACGGTGTTGCGCTGTTGGATGGTTTCAAATTTGAAATAGTTTTAAAGGTCTGCACCACTTATTTTCATCACCTTTTCTGAAAATGTCTAAAAGCGCAGAATAAATTTGAGGCTACTGAAATTTACTGAAGCCTAAAAATATTCTGTGGAAAAGATTTTCCATAAATAAACCAGCAAATGTTTGACTCTGTTAATTAAAGAGATACTAAAAGAACTGCAACTTTATCCATTTTATTGCTGCATGTGGTCGGGTTGGCCTAAAAATAACTGTTTAAAAAACAGATAACAGGCCTAAAACAGAGGTTTACAGAGGAGATCACTCTTGGAATTTCTTGGTGGAATCATTAAAGATGTAAACACTTTAAATGTGCTATAATTGTGGAATTTTATGAGTTAATGTGTTTTTAAAGGGGATCTATCATACTTTTCTTTATTATCTGTCACATATACACCGGTTCAGTGGTGGATGCTCTCATTAAACAGGGCAAATGTTTTAAATTATGAAATCACCGCATGCACTAGTAGTCCATTTGAGCCAAAAGCTGATCTTAATGTTCAAGTTTATAGATGTTTTTTTTACCTGTGGATATCAAAGATCCAACATAGCTGATTTAAATGGCTAAATTAACTCCTCGACATGTCTTGAAGATCTCCAGAGTCCTGGTAACGAACTAATCATCTGATTCAGGTGTGTTGACCCGGGGTGATATCTAAAACCTGCAGGACACTGGGCGTTGAGGCCTGGTGTTCCCCACCCCTGCCTTATATGGTCATCTCAGGCACATAGCTTTCACTGCCCCACCCACCTGCTGTTCAAACCAGTCAGACAATTAGAAGAAATTTGGTTAAATGAGGGGGAGGCCACAAAGGGAAAGGAGCCAAAGCAGCCTTGTTCAGGAACTGT
Organism: Pundamilia nyererei; assembly: GCF_000239375.1. Taxonomy (NCBI): domain Eukaryota; kingdom Metazoa; phylum Chordata; class Actinopteri; order Cichliformes; family Cichlidae; genus Pundamilia; species Pundamilia nyererei. The sequence continues at coordinate 5,738,635 of NW_005187415.1, forward strand.
GCCAAGGCACAGTTAAAAAATTTGGAACTACCCTCCATGTAAGTCCACTCTAGTAGAGTTCAAGAATAAAAAATATGGAGTTGAAAAAGTGCCTAACAGATCAATCTTAATAAAAGAGAAAATCCTAATCCTGGAAAAGCTTTTTAAACACTCTCAGATGATTTATAATGTGAAATTACTCCAAAATTGCATTTATAGTAATTGTAATTCTACTAAATGTGATTATGCTTGATTTTTTTTTTTTTTTCTTTTGCGCGCACACTCAGTTTGAACTCTTCTTAAGCACTTTCAGCACTTGTGCCTCCTCTTGATGTCCTCGGAGGAAATAAGTTTCTGCTGTATTAAATTAGTAAAGAACATATTGTAGAACCACTTAACAGTCACTGACCTTGAAAGCGAAGTGCATATGAATGTTTCCCTGCTGCATTGGTAATTCAGGCGCCGTTTCAACAAGAGCACCTTGTTTGACACATTGCAGATGTGTGTCCAAGTGCTTCAGCGTGGCATCAAATGACAAGTGACAAGCAAGCAAGGAAACATCAGTAATTATTCATGCATTTTCTAGGACCTGCGAGTAAGGTGATCTGTTGATTTTGTTAACAGAACACGGCAAAAATGTTGCAAATGTGGCCTTTCAGACTTTGACTTTTAATCAAAATGTAGCAGAATGTGGCAGTATTTTTTTTTCAGGCCACATGACTATTGTAAACCCAGAAGTCCCTCTTTTGGCATTACTTGGTCTTCACCAATTTCTGTGAAAAATATTGTTGTTTAAGCTAAAGCCATTATACTTATTTTCTTACATACTATACATATGTGGGGTACTGATGGATGCTCATGTGGTCAGCAGATAGATAGATAGATCGATCTTCTGCATAGATGATCATGTCAGACACCCAGTGCACCAAGATAAGATAAAGAAGGATTATTTTGCACTGTGAGTAATACAAAACTAGTTTCCCAAGAAACTAAATATAGAGTGTACATGCAGGTTAATCTTTTGTGTTTTCTTGCTGTAAATAATGCACACCAGGTTTAGTGGAGCTGTTCAATGCAAACGGCTACCTGCTTCAACCAAAATGCAAACCAAGATAGGATGATTTGATTCTTTGTTGTCATAAAAACACTCTTTAGAGCTGCTTTTGTTAAAATGTTACACTATTTGAATTTGTGCAATTTGCCATTCTTTGCCAGAAGATGTTTATGTGTAGTTCATATTTTAGTTCAAAGCATATAATCACCTCATTAGCCAAGATGAACTGCATACACTGTATAGGCGCAGAAGAAACGTAGCAAAAGCCTAACTCACTGTCTACCTAAAGATTTCCTGTCATGTTTGCTTAAACTCTGAAGACTGTTTCCTAAAAATGATTAAACAGAAACACCAGCCTTGCAAAGATTTCAACCTCCGGGCTAAAAGCTTCTACCCAAAAAATAATAATAATTTAGTTTGACGAGAATGAGAATAGTGTGTGCTTGGTGTTGAATTTTCTTGCAATTTTTTTTGCAGGTCAAGCGTACACGATGTACTAAGAGAGTTTGTGACTGAACCTGAAAAGACTGATCGTCCTGAACACACAGGTGAGTCTCACTGTTCTTGCTGTCTCCTAATAACAAGGATCCTTGAAATGATGGATGGTAGTACGAAGTTAACATCAGACATTGTGAAGTGTGAGCAATGCCTGGATGATAAGTCAAGTAATCCCTCAGAATATTTATAGTGTTTTATACCAGAAGGGATCTGACATTTTTATTACATTGATTCACCTCCATGTAATCTACTGGAACAGAAACATGATTAAAATTTAAAAATCAATCATGCATTTGCCATTTACAGACGTCTGCATGGCGTCAGGGCAAAAACACATCAAATAAGTGAAAAAGACGAGTCTCAGAGATCAATACTCGAACTATTCTTGTCTTTGAGTTAGCTGGACTCTTCTTTCTATGAATTTTAAAGTTAAACACGTGTAACCATCAGAGAAGCTGCGCCATTTATCCATATCCTTCACCTGCAGCAGTCACTTCCATAAGGAAAACATGTTGTGCCCATACTGCACTGAAGCCATTATCAGGTCTATCCCTGAGAACAAAGTGAATTCAGCCTGCAGAGACACAAAGTCTGTAAGAATAATGATTACTTCCTACGACATATACCTTTTGCAAAGTGCACATTTTCTCGGAATATATAAAACAATCCATGCATAGGTGCCCATACCAAACCAACTCTGGCATAAATAAATAAATGAGAAGTTACATGATCAAATTAAGTAAATGAAATGACTCAGTGGCTGCCCTGCATAATGAAACACTATTATAAGGTATTGAAAGTATTGCAAAGGCAATGGTGCTGAAGTCTTTGCCAAGCAATAAACTACTTATCAGGAGAAAACAGAGTTAGCAAGAACTATTGTCGCTTTTAGAAAGCATGAAAAGACAGCCTAATGTGTTTTAATGAAACTCTAAGAAAGAACCACTTTAAACTTTAAAGGGTAGTTTAAGCAGTAAAATGAGAAATGAAATAAGTCCTGAAATATCTTTATATTGCTTTCTAAAGTGCACTGGCTGTGCAGCAGAACTTTGTGAGGGTGTGAATCTAAGTGGAAAGCACACACGTTAATAGCTACATTTCCTTGACTTTTTCTATTTTCAGATTCAATCTTCTATTTTCAGGGGGGAGCTGCACCGGTGTAGAAAGCCGAGGTGATTACTTTCGGTATCTGTTTGTATCTCCCAATAATGATGATGATGATGATATCTGGAGCTTAAGATGCAACAAAAACACTGCGTTATGCAGAGTTCACCTTCCAGTCTGTGTTAATGAGATGACTCCTGCACCCATATGCTGCTGTTTAATTTGCAGAAACCTGCATGCTGCCGGTATGAAGATGGTCAGTGCAGTCATTGTGTGCATTATAGAATATATGCAGCTTTCGACGCTGAGTATGCCACTAGTGAATGTCTGAATGTCCAGCTGTGCGGCTCATCCTCCCTGAGGTAGTTACGCGGGAAAGGATGATGCAAGTGGAGCAAAATATCCGCATTACCGACACAGCCTTAAATGCTGTGTTTTGTCACATTTTTAATGATCGTGCCCTCACTAAGCTCAGGTTGCGACGTATCAGCGCTGACCCTCGTGGGCTGAGCTCTGGTAACACCTTCCAATCTGTGTTAATGAGATGACTCCACTCCGTCTACGGGTCACGGTGATATTTACAGAAACCGTTGTAGCGGCAGAGATCCGCGCCTCCCTGCGGTGCGTCCTCGCCTCATTTGCATAGCTTTCAGACTTCCCTTCCTCACTCTCCCTGTTTCATCGCTCTCGCTGTGCTCCTCCGTGATCGACAGGCTCCTTCACACTTCTCTCCAGTTTGTGTCGCACATGTTAATTAAAGCCTCTAATTAGCTTCCCGTACTAAAAGGCCGCATTAAATCAGAGTTGGAATGGCAAATGATTCCTGGCATTAGCATAATTGTGTTTTTGAAGTGTAAAGATTCGGGCATTAGGGATGCTAGCACGCGTTTTTGTTTCAATGATTTGTTGTGTTTGTGGCTCAGGGCCCAAGGGGCTGCTGGAGGTTGGCTGGGTGGGTTCTGGGGCCTCAGGACCCTACAGGGGCCACACGCTAATGAGCCCCGCTATTCTCTGATGAAGCAGATACAGGAAAAACAAAGCTGCAATGTAATACCCTCAGGTGCCCCTAAGAGTCCATCACAGCAGAGTTTGCTATATGTGCAGAGAAAGTAACAGATAGTAAACCAGCCCCCACCTCCTCATAACCATTGCATCACTCTAAAATTGCAAATCACATTCAGAGGTACCTCAGTACTTACAAGCTCTGTACATAAAATAGCACTTACAAATGAGTCATCGGCTTGGTGATTGTTCGAAATGCTCTGAATCACAGCTGAGCTGACAGCAACTTTCAAAAGCCATTGATTAGATCTGTAATGATTTTGTGCATTCGATTCACTGTGCTGAACAACTACAGTTTACTAATGTTCTCAAAAATTTCACATTTCATAAAGCAAGCTACAGAAAGCAGAATTTAAATCCCACACACGGTGGTTTAAAGTGTAAAAGAAGCAACTACAAACGTAGCTATGA
>NW_005187415.1:5743087-5747681 GCF_000239375.1 Pundamilia nyererei
AGGGTCAGTTTCATCCTTTCTGCAGCCTAAGCAGAGGCGCCCCCCCTCTCCCCAGCCACCTCCTGCAGTTCATCTAGGGGCACACCAAGGTGTTTCCAAGCCAGATATAATCTCTCTATTATGTCCTGGTCCTGCTTCAAGGCAAATACAATCAATTCAGGATTAAAAAAAACTAAAGGGCTAAGAATAGCCATGTCAATCGTGGTAAGCAGCCTGGTTGAAATTTTGGAAAATGTCAGTCCCAGTTATCCATAACACTATAGAGCCACAAAGACGTTTGCATCTGTTTGTGGGAGTTGTAGTTCCACCCTAATGTGAGAACATATTGTCAAAAGTAAAACCTGTATATGTCCGTCAGCTGTACTCAAACTGTCCTGTCGCAGGAGAGTGATGACTTCAGGATCCACTTCCTTATTAGTGTTAGACTCTGATGCCCCAGGTCATGTCCTCTATTATAGAGTGACATATCTGGATTTACAAGTGATTAGTGCTGTGCACGTCGTCAGCTATCAAACATGACTGAAGCTGTCAGCATCCCATGAATCGTGCCTTGGGGTAAACATGATGTACTTTTCAGGAGCTTCCTCTGGGTGAACTCGCTCACTGCTTCTGTGGTGAAATTATTCAGGGTGAACTCGTCTACCCAAAGGCGCAGTGGTGGAACGGTGACAGTTTGGGGGTTGTGTGATAGCTGAGAGTGTTGTCATATGAGTTATTATTGAACCAGCCAGACATACCACAATGCAGCACATTCCCGCTCTGGCCTTGATTCCGCTCCAGGCATGAAAACCCATTAAGATGCATTGCAGAAAAGTTGAAGAAATGATGTAAGGAGGAGGCAGCAGACAGAATTATTACCACTTCTACACAAGGCTGCCTTTAATATCATTAATTCTAATTAAACGATTTTTCTGTCAGCAGTCAAATCATTTCTGGGTTTTGTTTTTTTTCCCAAGACCAATGTTGATTACATAACGGCATACTGCCACGTTCTTGAAGTGACAGATGTAATTATGTGGAATGATTTTTTTAATGGCTGCAATATGCATTTTTACTTTTGAGAGAGAGAGAGAAAGAAAGAAAAACATTAAGAAAAGACGGAAAGCAATAGAAAAGACAAACTCAGAGAAATATGGAGACTGCATGCAGCGCCAGACTCTGTTTGGAAGTCTAACATTCATTATGTCTGTTTCACTGGTGCTGTTAGTCAGAGCTTAGTAGGAGATCGCAGCCAGCCAGCAGAGGAACCAAGGGCACTGCCAGAGGCTTGATTTACACAACAAAAAGACATTTCACCCTATGTGACCTGGACAGGACTTTAACATTGTTTCTCAAAGTTTTGCCAAGTTTATGTAGTTGCAGCTGCCAAAAGGAAACTCCGCTAGAACGAGCTGTGAATGTTGGCCGCTGTGCCCCCGCTGCATCCATCTATTCTTGCTGCATCTGTGTTGATTGCAGCTCCAACTTCTGTCAACAAGTACATGAAGTTTGAACTTTACTTAAGCTGCAAAAAGACACTGAGGTCTGTCGTTATAGAGGAGTCAAGAGTTACTTGGCATTGCGCAGAGCAGAAAATAGCTAAGTTCAACCCAGTGATTGCCTTTATAAACAACAGTAATAAACCGAGACACAACAGCACCATGCAGCTCGCAAAGCACAAATCATGTAATTATATCATTTCTGTGAATGTGGTTTCCTCTCTCATTCCCTTTCTTCACTTAAAAATCAAATTATTTTGGAGTCTGGAGCATTATGGAAGTGCATTACACAAGAAGAATGCATAAGAATAAAGCTGACAACTGGTAGAATATAGGAAATGGCGCAGGTATTGTGTTATACCTTTGCAATATATTAACTGACCTGTTGATATCACTGTTTTTATTTTGATAAATAAACTTTAATGCCATAAATAAATGCAACATGACTAAGAGTCTTTGGCTTGCATCAGCTAATATACTTACAAGAACAGTGCTGGCATGCTAATGTATTTGACAGGCAGTCTTAACACTTTAGCACAAAGCAGAGTTAAAGATTATAAGAATATCTTTGATTTTTCAGGTATTTGGCTGCAAACGTCCATCCATTTAGTTCCATTTAGCCTATTCATATTGGCCCTTGTGAGCTGTCTTAGGATGAGAGGCAGGAGCAGTCTCGTCTCGCTGTCATGAACAGCAAATATGACGTCAGCAAACACGTGATGCGAGCTGTGCTTTTGTGTCGTTTTGGCCCTTCGTGCAGGTCAAACCTCCACCAGGTTAAAGGCATGAGTATGTGACTGTGTCAGTTCTTACTGCCAGTTTATATCAGATTATACAGAGGGAGATGTTGCAACAGTTTGAAAAGCAATTTCTTTGCCTTCAGCTTTGACTTCTTCTCTTCCTATACCGGCGCTGATTTGGACCAGTGTTTGCTCGCAACACGTCCAATCCGGCAAATATAATGGACCCATAACACAGAGAGACAGACTCACACACAGTCACATCTATGGACATATTAGAATCACCAATCACCTCAAGAGAATATTCAAACTTTAAAAGGAAGGCCAGTCAGTGGATTTGAACCATTGCTTTGTAATGAGGGTGCTAACCACCCTGCCCTTCCTGATGCCAGCAGCATAGGTTATTGCAGTTTTTTTGCAATGTATTTAACAAGTTGTCTGTCCAATTAGTGTAGAGATATGTTTGTCAAACAAACAAAGCAAAAAAACTATACAAATGACAACTTTATTGCTGTGTTAAGAGAACAAATCCAAGGACTGACAGAGTCATGAGGGAGCCATCATGGTGAACAATTAAATTTTAATAGTATTCAGACTAAACCAAAATAGCAGATTGAGCCAGAGTGCTATCTGTAGAATCACACAGGTAATTCAATAAGAATTGTTTTTCCTCTCTAACAGCAGTTGGCAACACATAAAAATCCAATCGCCTGAGATGTTTGTGTTCCAAGAAACCTCTCATAATCTGCTCCACATATCTGACAGATGGGTAGTCGTTAAAGCACAAGCGTTACATAGCCACAGGTCTGTGTTCCAACATTAGATTCGTAGATTTCAAATGAGCCATGATGTGCTTACAGGTGTGCATTTATTGGCCGTTTTACAGCAGCTTCAAAAGTGACTCAGCTAACCAGAAGTAAGGACCAAAGCAATCTGTTTAATCACTATAGAAATAAAACAGATCTGATTTATAATGTAAGCTTCACTCCTATTCTCCTGAGATATTGAAGCTATTTGACCAATGAGTAAATTCATCAGCTCAAGTTCAACATGTACGTTGTTTCTGCATTTAAAAAATAATAATTTTCTTTGGTTTTAAAGGTGTTGTCAATAACATGCAGGCATTGTAAAGTGAAATGTGGGCGTTCACCTTTAAGAAGCACTGACAGACAGTCTAGATAAAAACAAGCCGATGGCAAGATGACAGGCGCAAGAATAAAGTGATATTTTAATTTGAAAAATCCCAGCACCTCATTTGAGTTGGGTGGAGCTCCAAACACCAGGCAGAAATATGTCAGGTAAACACACACACACACATTCTCGCTCTTTCTCTCTTTGCAGCTCTGATTGAGTGCAAGTGTCTGCGTTGGCGGTCAAGGTCAGCTGATAATGGGAGAGATTGAGGACAGGGCGAGGCGGCGGGGGGGGTCGGCAGCAGTCTCAGGTAATGAGATTTACGACCCTGAGCTCTCACTGCGCACCCCTCTCACACTCATCCCCCCCCAACCCCTCAGCTAACATGATTTATAGATCTAATAGTCGTCAGCGCTCCCGCCTAAGATAGAGCCTTCACATTATCACAGAAGGAAAGTCATCCGTTCAAGAGGGCAACAATACAGAGACAGCTTCTTAGATGTTTCTGCATGTGTTTGTATGTGTGTGTGACATGCTAATGCTTCAATGCATGAAGACATCAGCGTGTGCACAGATACCTTATCTTAAGAGCGGAAATAGTTTATGTTTGTATACAATATAACAATACAATGCAACAATAGATCATTGGGCGATTCAAGGCATCATGTATCGTCAACTGGTTATTACCCAGCTTTTCACCTGTACACTTTTGGTTTTCTGGCTTCACTGCTGTTTTGGTTTTAACACTACATATTTAGAAGTAACTAGCAATCAGTTTGCGACTAGCTGATGGACATTCACTAATGTTGATAAAGAGCCATGTAGTTGTTGGATGCCAAAGCACAGCTAATTAGAGGACAAATAATAGCCTTAACATTCAGCAATTCAACTACATAGGCTAAATCATCAAATAACTCTGTTTTATTTTAATTTATTCACTTACTTTCTGTAAGTTTTCAAGTATGGAGTGGTCATGATTATTCTAAAAAACTTAAATGCATTTCGACCAAAACGGGGGTTTTTTTTGGACTCTTAGGAACAAAACCTTTCCCTTTCATGACTAGGGATGGGTACCGGTGTCGGTTCTGACATAAACGGTAGTAACCAGACCGAAAAGCAGCGCACATTTCAGTGCTTTATTTCGGTGCTTTTTTTTCCTGAGCTGTGATACACTTCTAGCCAATAATTTTACGTTTCCGAGGATAGTAGGCGGGGCCAGGTACGTACGTTCTTTTAGAGCAG